>NC_143510.1:24119297-24436797 GCF_031878675.1 Megascapheus bottae
TCAGAAAGCTTTATCGGACATTAAATTCATTAAGGTCAAATTTTAGCAACATTACTTCAAAACAGCATTTAGCACAACTTCTATTTGTTGTTTCCTGCAAAACAAACACCTTGAACTTTTTCTCTAAAAAAAGTCTTTTCTAAAAAAAGGTTTTTCTTAATATAATTCTGTCTTTTGTTTCTCAATGTTGATTGTTGATTCCTTATGTGAACTACCTCTCACTTTTTTTTTTAGCTTGTGATGCTAAAAACACCCATTTGTGCTTCTGATCATACATTCTGAATACATGCAGTATATATGGGGGAAGAAAACATTAGGGTCTAGAGTAGAGGTAGTTGCTCAATTCTGGCAATTATTTTTCCCAGGAAAAATAAAGAGTGGGGATAAACTGTAGAACTGTTAATATTGTCTATGGATGACATTATTGGAATATTTGTCTATTCTGTTGTGCTTGGGGAAATAATTTCTAGGCAGTCTATGTATCACTCTGCATGACAGAGTGATGGGAGGCTTTTGGCAGGACTGGTCTAATACAGAGGCATGAGTTACAAGTTACCAACATGAACTTCCTCGTTATCCATGGCAGGACTATTTTGGCAATGCTTTTGGTTACTGCTACCTTGCTAGTACAGAAATAGAAAATTGCAATAGGGAGTTTCTAGAGTAAGATATTTTAGCAATTGATGCTTTGTTTTTTTCAGTTGCCTAAAATTTTTAATTTTATAGTAGTAGTCAGAGTAGTGCTATTGAAATGGTAGATGGATATTGTGCTTACTCCAAAAGAGTAAAACCAACAATCATCTGTGAAGGAAGGAAGGAGTGGAGATAAAGTGTGAAACGTGAGAAAGTTGTTTATCTTTGATAATGATATTGTCAGAGGGTACAGTTGGATTAGTAAGGCTTTCTTGCTGGATTAGGTATATTGAATTTTTATTATCTTCCTATAAATGCTAGAGTAGAAAATAACTTTTCTTCAGGGATATGTATATTTTAAAGAGACTTTATTTTCTAGGAACAGAAAAGTGAGCAGATAATTTAGTAGTTAAGATCCTTAAGAGTAAAGTTTCTGAAATGAATTGATAAAAGTCAGGCATTCAGGGAATGAATGTACCTGCTGGGTTTTGTTAGTGTTAATGGAAATGGTGGGTAGCTGGATGCCTACTTGAGAACAGAGCTCTCAGCCTTGTTAAAAGCCTAAAGGCTGGACTGTTTTAGTCTTTTTTTTTTTTTTTTCCGGTTATGGAGTTTGAACTCATGGCCTAGGCACTATCCTTGAGCTTTTCTGCTCAAGGCTAGCCCGCTACCACTTTGAACCACAGCTCCACTTGTGATTTTTTTTTTTTTTTTTTGCCAGTCCTGGGCTTGAGCTCAGGGCCTGAGCACTGTCCTTGGACTTTCTCAAGGCTAGAGCTCTACCACTCGAGCCTCAGCATCACTTCCGGCTTTTCTCTATGTATGTGGTACTGAGGAATCGAACCCAAGTCTTCGTGCATTCTAGGCAAGCACTCTACCGCTAGGCTAAACTCCTTGCCCTAGTCTATGACTTTTATACTAGTTCATTTCATACTTTTCCTCCTCAGATTTTGCTTATAAAATACCCAGGAAAGCTAGGGGCCAGTGGCTTATGCCTGTAAATTCTAACTACTCAGGAGTCTGAGATCTGAGGATTAAGGCTTGAAGTCAGCCCAGGCAGAAAAGTCCATGGGACTCTTTATCTCCTATTGACTACTCAGAAAAAGCCAGAAGTGGTGTTGTGGCTCAAGTGCTAGAGCACTAGCCTTGGTACCAAAGAGGCTCAGGGACAGCATCCAGACCTGAGTTCAAGCCCCAGAACCGGGAGGGATAGGGCAGAGCGAGGGGGGAAATCCAGGAAATAATCTCCCTAGCTTTGTTTTTGGGAGAAATAAAAAAATATGTATTTCTCATTTCTTTTGTTATATCAAGAAAAGTTTAAGAAATTTGGGGCTGGAGATACGTAGACACTGTTTACTCATGTGACTATCAAGTCACTTTATGTTATTCTTTTGTATAAACAGGTTTTATTTAGAATATAGATGTTAAATATCTTTTTCTTCAATAGCTGTTCGGTTTGGTCGCATTCCTAAACGTGAAAAACAGAGGATGCTAATTGAAATGCAAAGTGCGATGAAGACCATGATGAACAGCCAATTCAGTGGTCACTTGCAGAATGACACCCTAGTAGAACATCATGAACAGACAGCCTTGTCAGCCCAGGAACATCTGCAGTCCAAGCCCCAGCTGGAGCAAGAAAACATCAAAAGCTCTCCTCCACCCTCTTCTGATTTTGCAAAGGAAGAAGTGATTGGCATGGTGACCAGAGCCCATAAGGATACCTTTATGTATAATCAAGAGCCACGAGAAAACTCGCTTGAAAGCATACAGCCCCAGAGAGAACGGATTCCCAAGAACATGGAGCCATATAATTTAAACCATGACCATTGTGGCAATGGGCTTAACAGCCATTTTCCCTGTAGCGAGAGCCAGCAGCATCTTAATGGACAGTACAAAGGGAGAAACATAATGCATTACCCACACGGGCATGCCATTTGTATTGCAAATGGACATTGTGTGAACTTTTCCAATGCTTATACTCAAAGAGTATGTGATAGAGTTCCAATAGATGGATTTTCTCAGAATGAGAACAAGAATAGCTACCTGTGCAACACTGGAGGGAGGATGCATCTGGTATAGTGAAATCAATTTTTTGCTCACCTTGTATCAAGGAAGGTTTTCTTTTATTTAGGGATATACCAACTTGGGAGGTGGGTCAGAAAGCCAAAGAGACTCCAGAATCAATTTTCTATAGTATTTTAGGTGAAGTAATTTGAATGATATTTGTTGAGTGACCTAATTTTACACAGGAAAAGCTTGTGGTTTAATTGATACTGTGATTAGGATTAAGATGTAAAATATGGTTCATTTGACCCTTTAATTCTAGGAAATCACTTTAGAAATTTAAGTAGCATGATTACTTAGCAACTTTGAGTAGCTTTGCAACTTTCCTTAAAAGGGCTGGCCTTTTGTTTTGCCATAATCAGAGGTCCCTTAGTTTCAGTGGAGATTTTGTTGCTCTGTGTTTTGAGCTGAGGTGTGTTGCTCGGGATGGCCTCAAGCTGTTTGGTTGAAGCTATCTGCTTGCCTCTCAGCCTCCTGAGTAGTGTGCCCAGCAGAGAGATGGTTCTTTTTAAAATTTTTAAAAAATTTGTATTACTATCTTGGTGATGTGCAGAGGGATTATAGTTACATACGTCAAGTAATAAGTACAGTTCTTTTTGGACAATATCACATCAGATATTTTCTTAATCATAATGCAAGAGAACCTATGGATGTGTAATTTAATTATTTTACTCTGGAATTTAGGAATATTTTAATTCCAAGATTTTCTCAGACTACATCTTTTGAGATAGGTTAATATAATTTGTATCACTCAAGCTTTTTTTCATCAAGCACAATATTCTACATGAAAATACAGTTCTTATTCAGCCAAAATCTCATCAAAAACATCAGTTCTGCACCATTTCCAGTTTAAGCCATGAGTTTCTTTGATAGTGCTTGGTAATTTCTACTGCCAGGTAAAGTTGTCTTTTTTTCATTTTCAAAATAGTTGGTTCTGCTCCAATGCTTACATTCAGATTTGAGTCCATGGATATATGAAAGGTGATCTTCTATTTTGTTGGCCTTTCTGGCTAAAAAATCAGTAAGCAATTGGGTTCTGATAGTTTCCATGGTTTTAGAATCATCTCATTCCTACATCTCATAAACATATTGAAAATTTAAAGGCAAGTTTTACTAGCAGAGTATAGAGTATATGGGTGTGTGTGTGTGTGTGTGTGTGTTTATGGGTTTTGCTATGTAGCTCAAGGTTAGTTTTACTAACAGCATATGGTATTTTTTTGTTTGTTTATTTATTTGTCTTATGTAGTCCAAGCAGCCCCTAATGCTTCTTCATCCTCCTGTTCTAGCTTCTTGATTCAGTCTTAGTGTTCTCTGGTATACTGCGGTTTGATCTCAGCGTCTACTACAAAGGCACTCTGATTTGAGGCAGGCCCTAATGCTTCAGTGCTTCAGTGTTCTTTTTTGTTGTTTCTTTCCTTTTTTGTGTGCCTGTCATAGTGGGTTTGAACTCGGGACCTATGTATTCTGAGCTTATTTTGCTCAAGTCTAGCCTTCTGTCACTTGAGTCACAGTTATTATTTTTTGTTGTTGTTGTTTTTGTTTTTTTATTTGTTTTTTGTTTTTTTTGGTAGTTTTTTTTTTTTTAGAGATAAGAGTTGGCTTTGAGTCACAATCCTCAGATTGTGACTCAGCCTCCTGAGTAGTTAAATATGTGCTACCAGTGCCTTAGTATTCTTATAGCTTCTTATTTTCTCTCCCTTATTTCTTGTATCTGCATCATTGTTTCTCTGTTGTTTTTGAATAATAGTCTGTGGCTTTTTTCTTGTTACAAAGTCAGGTACTTTACTGACTTCCTATTGACAATTGCAGCATTGTTCCTCTATTTGGAAATAAATCTGAAATATGAAGTAAATATAAGTGTGAGTCCTAAAGCTTGTGACTTCAGCTCTGTTTGGGCAAATCAGTTTCATTTTCTCATCTAAGAAATGATCATTTTGGACTGAGAATCAGCTCCGTGTAGAACACTAGCCTCGCATATGTGAGGGTCTGGGGACCATTTCTAGCAGGGCTAAAAAAAGAAAGAAAAGAAAAGAAAAATGACTAGGTATAGCTAACTTGCTTGAGACTCAAAACAGATTTTGTTTTGAACTAGAAGACACTGAATACCAGCAGTGTACATTAGGGTGTGAGCAATGTTAGAAACTAGACTCTGATACCTGGGCAATAGATTTTTTTCAAACAGCTGATTGGTTACTTAGGTTTTTTTTTTTCTTTTTCTTTTTTTGGTCGGTCGTGAGCTTGAGCTCAGGGCCTGGGCGCTATCCCTGAGATCTTTAGTTCAAGGCTAACACTCGACCACTCTGAGCCATAGTACCACTCTGAGCCATAGCACCACTTCTGGTTATCTGGTGGTTAATTGGAGATAAGAATCTTATGGACTTTCATAGTGGGGCTGGCTTTGAACTGTGATCCTCATATCTCAGCCTCCTGAATAGCTAGGATTATAGGCGTGAGCCATTGTCACCCGGGTAGGCTACTTTGATAGTGAGTTAGCAGATATTTAGGTAACATTATGGCTTATAATTCCAGCTACTCAGGAAGAGGAGTTAGGAGGATTACAGTTTGAGGCCAGACCCTGCAAAAAGTTGAAAGTATCTCTAAAATACTAAAAGCAAAAAGGACTAGGGATATAGTTCACTGGTGGAGCTTATTTGTTTTACAAGTCTGAGATCCTAGATTCAAACTCCAGTCTTATGAAAAAGAAAGCCATCCTTTTTTCTTTCCTTCCTCTACCATCTTCTCTTTTTTGCCTGTTTACTTTCTTTTTCTTTATATAAAAGTTGTGTACTTTGTGAGCTGGGAGTTTGGCCTAGCATGTACAAAGACCCAGATTCAATTCCTTGGTACCACATACATAGAAAAAAGCCGGAAGTGGTGCTGTGGCTCAAGTGGTAGAGCTTTAGCCTTCAGAAAGTCCAAGGACAGTGTTTGAGCCCTGAGCTCAAGCTCTGAGCTCAAACCCAGGACTGGCAAAAAAAAAAAAAAAAATTATGTATTTTAGAATACTTCCATTTTTATGTTGTTTACCTTTCGTTGGTTAGAAATTATTGTTGTACACTGACAATATGTAATCCTCACAGCAATATACTTAATTATATTGCTGTGAAGCTTCCTATATTAATGAGAATATCAGATAGAGAAAGGGCTGATAATAGTAGATTTTAGTTGAGTTTGGTGCTTATGAAATTTTTTTACTGCCTCTCTGAGTTTAAGAGTTTTCCTGTTTTCTGCATACTAGGTTTGTCCAATGAGTAAGTCTCCATATGTGAATCCACATAAGTCTGGGCATGAGATCTGGGAAGAATTCTCCATGAGCTTCACCCCAGCAGTGAAAGAAGTCGTAGAATTTGCAAAGCGTATTCCAGGATTCAGAGATCTCTCTCAGCATGACCAGGTCAATCTTTTAAAGGCTGGGACTTTTGAGGTAAGTTTGATTTTATCCTGAATAGTGATAACACTTGTGTATGTAAATAGACTTGTTAAAATAAAACTCCTTTGTGCCACTAATTGGTGTCAATAAAAAGTAGTGATTCAGGACAGATAGCATCTTATTTTCATTTTCTTCTTCTTTTTTCTTTTTTTTTTGGTTGGTTGTGAGGCTTGAACTCTAGGCTTGGGCGCTGTTCCCTAGCTCTTCAGCTCAAGGCTACTGCTGTACCCCTTGAGCCATAGCGCTTCTTTTGGTTTTGGTGATTAATTGGAGATGGATTTGTGCTTCATTTGGCTTTGAGCCTCCATCATCAGATCTGAGCCTCCTGAGTAGCTAGGATTAAACGTCTTAGTTTCTTTGGCACTATTATTTGCGAAGTATTTGTAGTTGAGATTGAGAAACTACTAACAAATCGTAACTGTGCCAGGATTTCCAGTGGGGATTTGATGATTCCTGCAGAGTGTGAGGCACCTAAAAGCCTAATCTGGTGTTTTCTATGTTTAGCATAGAATAAGAAAGGAAAACAATGTTTTTTTTTTCTTTGTTTTTAGGAGGTGATAAAATATTTTAGAATTACCAGACATATCTGTGCCTCCTAAGATGAGCTTATTTCGTTGTTTTTTTCTTTCCTATCTCCTTTCTCTTTTCCTTTCTTTTTCTTTTGAGATAAAGTCTTGCTTTAATGTGTAAGCCTAGCTCCTAAGTGTTGGGAATAAGGGGGGTGCATCCATGCCCTGCCCTTGGTTGCTTTTTATATACCAGTGTCTATTGCAGAGCAGCATTCTTTCTGGGCTTGGGGCAGCCACTGCTACCCTTGTTTGGATCAACTTATCTATGTCTCTCCCAGTACCCACTTAGGCGCTGTTCATTTCCTGTCTGTCTCAGGTCTTTCCTGTTGCTGCTCAAGCCTGAGAGACCTGGGCACCTGCTTGGAGCTCACTTAAGCTTAACTCTGAAGTTTAGAGAGTGGTGGTAAATTGATGTCTAGTGACTGTCAACCTCAGAGGGAAAAGGGTACAGAGACATGTTTTCTTTTTTCTTTTTTTGCTGGTCTTGAGCCTTGAACTCAGGGCCTGGGCACTGTCCTTGGGCTTTCTCAAGGCCAGTGCTTTACCACTTGAGCTACAGCACCACTTCCAGCTTTATCTGTGTATGTGATACCAAGAAATCAAACCCAGGGCTTTGTGCATGCTAAGCAAGCACTCTACCTCCACTAGGCCCCACAACACCCCACACTCCCAGACTCCCCCTTTTTTCTTTTGTCTTTTTATTGGGGATTGAACCTAGGACATTGCACTATTTAGGCAAGCACTTCGTTGCTGAGCTATATCTCAGCCTTGTTTTTATGTTCTTTTCTTTCTTTCTTTTTTTTTCTTTATTTTTATTTATTTATTTTTTGCCAGTCCTGGGCTTGAGCTCAGGGCCTGAGCACTGTCCTTGGACTTTCTGAAGGCTAGAGCTCTACCACTTGAGCCTCAGCACTACTTCCAGCTTTTTTGTATGTATGTGGTACCAAGGAATCGAACCCGGGTCTTCGCTCATGCTAGGCAAGCACTTTAACCACTAGGCCAAACTCCCGGCCCCTCTTTTTTGACTTAAGACTTTTTTAACAGTGAGTTAAACTATGTTTATTTTTGTGATTAATTTTTGTTGAACCTATAATGCATATATATGATATTGAAGACATTCTACCTGATTTTTTACTTGGATATTTCATGCTTGATTAATTTTCCTTAATTAAATATATTTTAATGTTCCCGTTTATGGTTTTTTTTTTTTTTTTTTTTTTTTTGCCAGTCCTGGGCTTAGGCTCAGAGCCTGAGCACTGTCCTTGAGTTTTTTCAAGGCTAGTGCTCTACCACTTGAGCCACAGCACCAATTCTGGTTTTTTGTTTTTTTTTTTCCGTATATTTTTTATTGTAATTAATAGAAGGGTTACATTATATTTGCCAGATAGAAGATGCATTAATTCACATACATTGATACCCTTTCTCATATCTTGGTCCCCATTTCTCTCCCCCACCCCCACCCCTCATCTTGTTTTTCCCCCTTCTCTATCCAATTTCAAATAACAATTCTGGCATTTTTTTTTATGTATGTGGTACTGAGGAATAGAACCCAGGTTTTTGTGCATGTTAGGCAAGCACACTACCACTAGACCATTGTTTTTTTTACTTTCTTCTGGGTGGTTGGTGGGCCAGGCTATCAGTTAGTTGTTCTTTTCTATTATTGTTATTGTTGGTCCTTGGATTTGAACTCAGAGCCTGGGTCTGTCTGAGCTTTTTTTTTTTTTTTTTTTTTTGCACCAGTCTTGGGCCTTGAACTCTGGGCCTGGATGCTGCCTTCTTTTGCTTAAATCTGGTGCTCTACTACTTGAGCCACAGTGCCATTTCTAGCTTTTTTGAATAGTTTATTGGAGCTGAGAGTCTCATGGAGGGCCGGGAACGTGGCCGAGTATACATGAAGCCCTAGGTTCAATTCCTCGGTATCAGATACACAGAAAAAGCTGGAAGTGACAGTGTGGCTCAAGTAGTACAGTGCTAGCCTTGAGCAAAAGAAGCTCAGGAATAGTGCCCAAGCTCTGAGTTCAAGCCTAAGGACTGGAAAAAAAGAAAAAGAAAAAAGAAAATGGCTCTTAGGGAAAAATAAACTCAGTTTTCCTTTTACTATTTTCTTTTATGTGGGGAATGTTTCTTAATTGACTTGAATACTCCCATTGAAATATTACTATAACATTTCTCTAAATGGATTAAAGTCTTTTCTTTCGTTCCTCAGGTTTTAATGGTACGGTTTGCATCATTATTTGATGCAAAGGAGCGCACTGTCACGTTTTTAAGTGGGAAGAAGTATAGTGTGGATGACCTACACTCAATGGGAGCAGGAGATCTGCTGAATTCAATGTTTGAGTTTAGTGAGAAGCTCAATGCCCTGCAGCTCAGTGATGAAGAGATGAGTTTGTTTACAGCTGTAGTTCTGGTGTCTGCAGGTAAGCAAGCTAGTTTCAAATGGTGTCCTACTTTTTTTTTTTAATTAAAGAATTTATTAACATTGATTTTTACATCATATTTCAAATGATGTGTTTAACAAACAAGTATTCAAGAAAGGAATTTCCATATACAATCACTGGCACTTAGATTTTAGAACATAATTAAAATTAGACTGATGGTTTGTATGTCATATTAATCTACGTAATTATGTCTATAGTGTCACAAATTTTTATGTCTATGTAGTTGTGTTTATATTTCCAATACCATGTACATAGCATTGGGTACGCAAATATTGAGTCCTCGCTCTTGTACTGTTTGGATCTAATAGCCACATAATGGTGTCCTACTTTGAATAGTGACCTCTGGGAGACAAAGTGGTAGTTTGCTGGTTTCTAGCAAGCCATGTAAAAAGAGTAAGGTGTTAGAAAAAATGTCATTTTGCATAATTAAAAATTTTAAATCATTGCAATACAAAGTGAAGAGTAGTTAAATAACAGTTACTAACCCAGGCTCTGGTAATACTAGCTTCTCTGAGATCTGAAGCTTAGATCTGAGGATTGTGGTTTGAAGCCATCCCTGGGCAGGAAAGTCTGAAATTCATAGGTCCAGTTCAAGTCAAAAGTAGAGCTGTGGCTCCACTGCTAGAATGCCAGCCTTGAGCAAAAAAGCTTAGAGACAGTGTCTAGACCCTGAGGTCAAGCCCCAGTACCAGCACACATATATGTTGTTGACTGTGCATCTATTTCCAACCCATATATGCCATGTCAGACAGCAGCAGGTAAGGTCCTGATTGTGACTTCTAGTAGCATGTTGAAACTTAGACCTGAATTTTCTTGGGGGCATCCAAATAAATGTTGTCTGGTTTTATATATCACCTATTTAAAAATATTTGCTGAGAATTTTATATGTATAACTCTACTAAGTTTCCCGTGGGCATCCTGCTCTACCCTGTAAAGGACATTGTGTTAGGACCTGTGGAGTTATAAGTTATGGCTCTTGATTTTGTGGATAACTTTAGAAGCCCTTATATCAGTGGGATAAATAAAGTTTCATGCCATTTGGAAGCATTTTTGGCTGCCTTTTCTGGCCATCTGTATTTAAGGGCATTTATGTCACTGAATTAATATGAAAGGCCTATGTCATTAGGATGTCCGTTGTGGGGTGCCGGTGGCTCATGCCTGGAATTCTAGCCACTCAGGAGACTCAGATCTGAGGATCACAGTTCAATGCCAGCCCAGGCAGCAAAGTCTATGACTTTTCTCTCCAGTTAACCACTAGAAAACTGGAAGTGGTGCTATGGCTCAAATTGGTAGACTTGAGCTGAAGAGCTCCTGGACAGCGCTCAGGCCCAGAGTCCAAGCCCCACAATTACCACCACCAACAACAACAAAAAAGATGTCTGTTTTTTCTTAGCAACACTGTAATGCAAGAGGCATTTTATCTATCATTACATGTTTATGTTTTGCAAAGCCAGTAATAATAATAATTTCTGATGAATATGTCCTTTTTTTTTGCCTGAGCTCAATCTCTGAACCTGTCTGTACTCATGGCTAGCACTTTACCACTTGAGCCACAGCACTTCTTCTGGCCTTTTCTGTTTATGTGGTACTGAGGAATCGAACTCAGGACTTCATGCATGCCAGGCAAGCACTCTACCACTAAGCCACATTCCAAGCCCCAATGATGAATATGTCTTATGTGCTAAGTACCTAGGGAAACAAAGCTTCAGTTCTCAAGCTTACTCTTCCATTCTGAGAGACAAAATGCTGTATGATGCTGAGCTATAGTTGTGATTGTAGTAAGAGGAAATTATGGAAAGGAAGGTGAAATCATGTAAGAAGCCTTTGTGGAAAGGGGGAAATGGAACTTGAATTTGAGATTATTAGGCTTTCCTAGTAATGGACAGATGGAAAGGCATGGGAAAGCCTGGGGTAGGGCAGAGGAAAGAGTAGTGGCTAGCACCTCATGTGCCTGCCAAGGAGGAGGGCACAGAAAAAAGGCATTGAGAAGGCTTGCAGGCTAACAACAATGAGAAGTAGGCAGAGAAGTTTAAACTGAACTATGTGGTCAGTGGCCTTTCCAGTGAGCAAGCATGAACAAAGGCATGTTTACTGTTCTCCATTTTAAATGGAGTGGATTTGATAGAAGTCATTAGAGCTGGAGAACCAGATTCAGAGGCTGTTGAAATAACATAGGAGTGGACTTTGCTGAAGTAAGGTATGGGAAAAGTGACTTCTTGAAGGAAGTTATCCTAGAGGTAATTCAGTTAAAGATGTGGAGGTGAGTAGGGTACCCAGTGGACATATCTGTAATCCTAGCCACACAAGGGGCTAAGATCTGAGGATGGTGATTCAAAGCCAGTCTGGGCTGGAAAGCCCATTAGGCTGTTCTTTCTAATTAATGATCAAAAAGCCAGAAGTGGAGCTGTAGCTCAAGTGGTAGAATGTTAGCCTCCTGAATAACTAGGATTACAGGCGTGAGCCACCACGCCAGTTCAAGACTGAGATCTGAGGATCAAGGTTCAAAGCCAGCCTGAGCACAAAAGCACCTGGGACTCTTATCTCCATTTAACCTCTAGAAAATGGGAAGTGGGGCTTGGCTCAAGGGTAGGGTGGTAGCTTTGAGCTGAAGAGCTCAGGGAGAGTGCCCAGCTGAGTTCAAGCCCCATGACCCACAAAATAGGAAGAAGGAAGGAAGGAAGGAAGGAAGGAAGGAAGGAAAGGGAATCTTAATCATGTTAGTCTTGGGCAAAAAAGCTCAGGGACAGTGTTCCAGTCCTGAGCTCTAGCCCACAACTAGCGTTTAAACAAAAAAAAAAGAAAGAGAAGTGAAAAAGAAAGGTTTTTTGGAAATGAGCGTTTCATGGACTTTCTTGCCTGGGCTGGCTTCAAAATGAACTCCTCAGATCTCAGCTTCCCGAATATCTAATATAACAGGAGTGAGCCACCATCAGGGGCAGATTACTTCTTAGTTTTTGACAGTATTCTGGTTTTAAACTCAGAGTCAGCTGGTTAGTCAAGTGCTCTGTGACTTGGGCCATTCCATCTCAGCCTTTTTTGCATCAGTGGTTTTCAGTTAGAGTGTTTCTGCCAGATCAGCTTTGGGCTGTAATCCTTCTGCCCCCACCTCTCCTGTAACTGAGATTACATGTGTACCACTACACCCAGTTTGTTTTTTGAGATAGAGTCTTCATTTTGCCTGGGCTGGCCTCATAAACTGCAATTCTCCCATCCACACCTAACTAATTGGGATGACAGGTGTGAGCCACTGCCCCTGGATTACACCGTGTGTGTGTGTGTGTGTGTGTGTGTGTGTGTGTGTGTGTGTGTGTGTGTGTGTGTGTGTGTGTGTGTGTGTGTGTGTGTGTGTGTGTGTGTGTGTGTGTGTGTGTGTGTGTGTGTGTGTGTGTGTGTGTGTGTGTGTGTGTGTGTGTGTGTGTGTGTGTGTGTTTTTGCTGAAGGCTAGCCCTTTACCACTTTCTTACCTGGGCTTGGTTGGAACCTCAGCACTCACATCCCAGCCTCCAGAATAGCTAAGACTACTGGTCTAAGCTACCAGAATCTGGTTACAACTGCTTTCTTTTCTTTTTATTTTTCTGTGTCACCCCAGGGGCTTGAATTTATGGCCTGGGCACTGTTGCTGAGCTTCTTTTGTTCAAGGCAAGCACTCTGCCACTTGAGCCACAGCTCCATTTCTGGCTTTTTGGTAGTTTATTGGAGATAAGTCTCATGACTTTTCCTGCTGAACTGGCTTTGGATTGTGATCCAAAGATTTCAGCCGCCTAGGATAGCTGGGATTATAGTCATGAGCCACCAGTGCCCAGGTATACCTGCTGGTTTTAAAGCAGATGTTTATAGAAAGGAAAATAAGATTTAAAAACTACAGAACATCACCAGATGACAAGTTTCCATTCTGTTTCTCTAGCATATTCCTCAAAAGCCTGTATTTCTGTCTTTTTTTTTTTTTTTTTTTTTTTGCCAGTCCTGGGCTTGAGCTCAGGGCCTGAGCACTGTCCTTGGACTTTCTCAAGGCTAGAGCTCTACCACTTGAGCCTCAGCACCACTTCTGGCTTTTTTCTATGTATGTGGTACTGAGGAATCGAACCCGGGTTTTTGTGCATGCTAGGCAAACACTTTAACCACTAGACCAAACTCCTGGCCCTATTTCTGTCTTTTTAATTTCTTTTTTTTTTTTTTTTTTTTTTTTTTTTTTTGCCAGTCCTGGGCTTGAGCTCAGGGCCTGAGCGCTGTCCTTGGACTTTCTCAAGGCTAGAGCTCTACCACTGGAGCCTCAGCACCACTTCCAGCTTTTTGCTATGTATGTGGTACCAAGGAGTTGAACCCGGGTCTTTGTGCATGCTAGGCAAGCACTCTACCACTCTACCACTAGGCCAAACTCCCGGACCTCTTTTTAATTTCTTAATGGTGGATATTTATAAATATAATGCTTCTACCTATTTTTTATTAAGTAATATATATAACATTTTCTCCACCTAGTTTTTTTTTAAAGATTTTATTAACATTGATTTTTATATCATATTTCAAATGTCACATTTAATGAACAAGTATTCAAGAAGGGATTCTCTATAATGCAACATAATTTGCTCATTGCCACCCCTTTCATCATTTTCCCTCATCCTTAAGCCTCACGTTTTTTTTTTTTTTTTTGCTTTTTTTTTTTTTTGCCAGTCCTGGACTTGAGCTCAGGGCCTGAGCACTGTCCTTGGATTTTCTCAAGGCTAGAGCTCTACCACTTGAGCCTCAGCACCACTTTTGACTTTTTTCTATGTATGTGGTACCGAGGAATTGAACCTGGGTCTTCATGCATGCTAGGCAAGTACTCTACCACTAGGCCAAACTCCTGGGCCCCTCTCCACCTAGTTTTTATGTTTTTTTTTTTTTCTTTCAGTTTCTTTAAATATTTTTAGTAAGGATAACCTTATTCACCAAAGTCAGATGTCGAGAGATCTTTTGTTGATCTGATGGTTTTGTTGGAAAAATGTGATTGAACAAACCAATTCAGTATTGTTTGTTTCTTTTCCTATACAAATGAGCACACTAATAACATATTAGTTATTAAATTTTGTCCTTGTTCTGAGTGCTTGTATCACACTTGGCCTTAAAAGACTACTTTTAAAAAAAATTGTATTTTATTGTCAGGGTAACATATAGAGGGATTATAGTTGCATTGTTACATTCGTTAGGTAGTGGGTACATCATCTCTTGAACATTGATAACCCTTCCCATGTTTTCCTCCCACTTTCCCTCCCTTCACCCTATCATCTTGTTTCACCCCTTTCCTTCCCTATTTCAAATAAAGTATGTACAATATAAAAGACTTCTTTAAAAACTGTTTACAGTATCCTTGTAAATAGTAAAAGGGCATGAGTGGCCAGAGTTGGTTCTTATAGAAAACACCTTTTTTTTTTTTTAAAAAAACATTTGTAAAGAATTTATTTAGTAAAGAGAAAGTAAAGACCAGTCAGGAGAGTAAGCAGCTGGACCCAGAAACAGAAATCATTTATCCACAGGATCAGCTGTTTTATACTGTCCCTTCCCACAGACACATCTTTTTAAATCAGAATCACACTTCCCTGTACTGGGACCATTGCACATTTCTTGTGCTCTACTGCCTCCTTTTGTGAAGAGAGGGAATAATTTCTGCTGATGAGAAACTTTCATGGAAAACAAGGCTGATTTTTAGATACTTTATTACTAGGTTTTTTTGAAACCATTAATTTGTTAGTATATCATGTGAAGAAATTTTGTGGGTACAGTGTGATAAATGAGAGTGAATTTAGAATAATAAAACTTTGATACCTTTTAGTGGTGTATTATCTGCTGTGCATTGTAATACACTGCAAAATTTAGTTTAAAAATGCTTCTATTTTGAGAGGGTGACATTGTCCAAAAAAGAAATGTACTCATATCTGACTTACATAACTGAAATTACTTTGTCCACCATTATTATAACAATAAAAACTAAAAATAAAAAAAATGCTTCAGATTGAAGTTGGAGGCATGGCTCAGTTGGTAGTGTGCCAGCTAGTGAACAAAAGTGTCAGGTACTGAGTTTAAGTACTGATCTTGGACAAAAAAAGAGAATAAAAAAGAAAAGTGCTTCAAATAAAGGAGAAAATGCTTCAGTGTTTCATCTCACAGTTTTTGAGTAGGTATGGTATAGAGACATACTGCTAGGTCAGGGTTTCTTAGGAGATGGTAGCCAAGCTACTGACAGGACTTTGCAGGAATGAGTAGGGAAGAATCTGCTTCCTGGATTATGCGGTTGTTGGTAGGAATCAGCTATTTGGAAAGGTGTTGAGTTGCTGGAGACTACTTGGAATTTCTACTGTGGTCCTCACCACAGGCAGCCCACAACATGGTAGATGGCTTTTCTCAATGAGAAAATGACTGAGTATCTAAGGTGGGAGATACAGTTGTTGTTTTCTTCTGTGTGTGTGGAGGGGAGGAGGGGGTCTTAGGACTTTTACTTGGGTCCTAGGCTCTGTCCCTTAGTTTTTTTGCCCAAGGCACTCTACCACTTGAGCCATTGCTCCATTTCTGGATTTTTTTTTTTTTTTTTTTTTTGCATGTGTGTGCTTAACTAGAGAAGAGGGTCATAGACTTTTTGCCCTGGGTTGACTTTGAACCTTAGTCCTCAGATTTCGAGCTCCTGAGTAGCTAGGATAACAGGTATAATAGGAAACTTGCCATTGAAATTTTAAAAAGTATGACAATTGTATTTTTCTTTGTTTTCAATGTATAAAGCCTTACTCTAAGTCAATAGTGAGATTGATGAGCAAGAATTGTATTTATTGTAATAATGTGTCCTCTGTTTTCTGTTTCTATGTCCCTTCTGTTAGATCGATCTGGAATTGAAAATGTCAACTCTGTGGAGGCTTTGCAAGAAACCCTCATTCGTGCACTCAGGACCTTAATAATGAAAAACCATCCAAATGAGGCCTCTATTTTTACGAAACTACTTCTAAAGTTGCCAGATCTTCGATCTTTAAACAACATGCACTCTGAGGAGCTTTTGGCCTTTAAAGTTCACCCATAAAGGCCTTTGTTTATTTGAACATGAGCAGATGCTAACTGTACATTTTGTGCTAAATGCTTATTTATATGTGTATACTGTATGTGGACATAGAAGAGACCTTTAAGACAATACAAGATTGTAGGCTATCTCTGTAATCATGCAGTAGCTGTTTGGACCGAGAACTCTTCAGCCATGATTAGACATTGACTGCTTCTCCCCAATAGACCAATCAGCTGTGTTGCACTTAAGACCGGAGAAGTTACACTGAATTATAATCACACTGAATGTTAGACTTTTTCATCTGCCAAAACCAAAAACCAGTTTGATGTCCCTGTGGTATCAATACAATACACAATGACAAGTATAGGAAGACTTAGAAATCAGTCACTTGTATTGGAAGTTCTGTTGGATGATGGGAATCAGTATTACCACAAGACTGTCAGACCTGGTATTTGGAGATGTGGAGAGCTGGAAAATCTCCATGTTTGCATTTTATTCTGCCACTGTTAAGGTGTATGGTCTCTGACAGTTACTTGGTTGTGGAAAGTGCAAATGAATAGTGTTCCCCAATGCCCTGCCTCATAGAGCTACTAAAAATGTTTATAAAAAATATTTACCTCTTGAGAGATAGGCACTATGTAAATAAGGTAAAATTTTTGTTATTGTAATTACTCGTAATAACATTCTTTTCTTCTTTATAAGCATTTCTGAGAAAGCATTTCACAGTCCACACCAGTCTATTATTCAGAGTTCCTGTGTATGTGTGGGGTCACTGATTCACACAGAGTCCAAGTTTATGGACACATAAAATGCATAGTATGTGTATATAGTGAATATAGTTATACATAGATATATTTCTTCACAATATTTTAAACTGTGAAGAACTTTATCATAAGCTTAAAACAAAGGGTGTAAAGGACCCACATTAGGTGCATTGAACCTATTGATGACATAACCATTGCTTTAAAATATGTAGACAGTACAATATTGAATTTATGCTCTATTTTTGTTTATTTAAGCAACACTTAATGTAAAGGTGCAACAGACAGTCCAGATTTCAAAAAAATACGTATCACAGCATTCTTCTTTGGTAAAAATCTTTGGTTCAAGGTACTAGTTGTTTAGAAGTTCACTCAGATTGTTACATCATGCTAGGAACGAGCAGTTGTGTTGCTAACCCTTCCACATAGGCTTGCAGGCTGATGAGGTTCCTTCTGGAGGATTAATTCTTGTTTAAGGAATCTGTTTACTATGTCTGCACCTATGTGTGCACACGTGCTATTCTGAGTCAGCTTATTTCCCCCTACATAACACTACAGGGATCTTTTCAAGTTAGATTTAATCTATAATTTGAATAAATTGGGTAGTGTGATCTACAGGATTAGAAAAGTTACAATTGAAGACTTCACCCACATGTCAGCCTTACTAAGTAAAGACCAGTCTGTTTATGACAGTGGGGGAAAAAAACAGGCACAGTTGGCTATTTTATGTATTTTTTTTTTTGGAATACAAAAATTGATTGGATGTTCCGGTAAGATTTTCTTCAACATAACATTGGGACTATATGAGAAGTGCAGAAATGTTAGCTCATTTTACTCCACTAAGCCTGCTACTTTTATGACACGTGAGCAGAATGCCTTATTTTATAGTCTTATTTTAACTGGTTGTTGCTGGGGTTTGAATTTCAGGGGCACTAGTTAAGTAGGCTTAAAAAAGAGAACCCTCTTATGAAAGAGGAAAGGAAATGGTGATGTCTGTAGTACAATATGAACCATAATTGTGACTTACCTTAACTAGGTGTGACTTTTATGGGATATGCAGTTGTAGTTTTTGTGACTTCTTTACACAATAGCATCTTTTTATATTTTTTCTTAAACAAATGCATAGTTTTCTTCTATGGGGGATAGAAATAGCTTTTTGAAGTAATATTGAAAACCTCAAGAGATTATGTTAATTCTTAATTTTTGCCTTTTGCATAAGCGTCTTTATAACATGTATCTTTAAAACAATTACGTCTTTAGGAATATGTACCCAGAACAATGTTAGTATTGCTTATTAAAATTTAGTTAGGTTCAATATATACATGTATACATCCATATATAGACATATAGATTTGCATATTGTCTCTTGACATTTTATTTGAATAAACGCTTCCTGTAGTTAATGGAGAACAAGGTTAATAATTCATATGTCACACATAGTATTTCTATATTTGAAAACAGCCCCAACGTGAATTCTGAAATTAAACCAGCAGCCTATTTACAAGCACATTCTTTAATGGAGACCCGGTGATAAAGGTAAAGAAGAAAACCAGGTTGGGAACTTCTGTGTTGGTGGAACACTGTTGATGAATAATGTACTGTATGAATTAAGTGATGCTTTAACTTTGGTTTTATATTTTCAAGTTTATGGGCATTATGTCAGCAAACTTAAGGGCATTATGTCAGCAAGCTAAGCCATTTTTTTTTCCTGTGCTTTTAATGTATCTACATGAGAGGAAATTCCAGCTTTCAGGGAGAACTAGCCGAGGGAAAGGGGAAACATTTTACAATGAGGCTTGTCCTTTTGTTGATGGTTTAGTTACAGATTAAGAAACTAGAAGGAGATTTCAGTGGACTAACTAAAGTACATAGTTTTCACATCTACATTTCAAAAATTGCCATTGTAATTCAGTAAGATAATTTATTTCATGTGAACATCATTGCAAAGCAAGGAGTTAGAAGTTCAGCTTCATTTATTACTGTGCATGAGAGCAAATGCTGTCTCAACTGTTCTTTTGCTTTTTCCGATATAAAGTTTGCTGAATGTACAAGAAGAGTTTATCACTTAGGATAGTAACTTTTTTTTTAGGGGTTAGTGGGAGGGACTCTGTCAGGAAACCATTACTTATAAACAAAGATGATCTTGGTTTGATTAAAAAAACTATTCTCAAACTAATATGGAAAAATAAAATGGCTATTGTTTTAAAAAGTGAGAGAAGTACATTGCTGACAGGGTATGAGTTAAGTTTATTTTCTACAACTGTAACTGATGAAGACATGGATAACACCTTCATGTCTCTGAGAAATCATCTGTACAAGGGGGGAGAGGATAATAAAAATTATTTCTAACCAAGAATGGGTTTTGGTGTCTGTCTACATTGACATATTTATAGAGTCAGGTACAGTTTAAAGTGTTGTAAATGGTCTTGCCCTTGAACATAGCAGGACCTGTCATACAAATCTTTGATTCAGCATGGAATCATGTTGAAAGGTACATTTTAGGGCCAGATGACACATCCACAATCCTAGCTACACCTTGTAGAGATCAGAAAGATCACAGTTTGGTGTCAACCAGGTGTAAAGTTAGGCCCAGTTCCAGCCAACAACTAGTGCACACCTATGATCCAGACGTACATTGGAGGATCATGGCAAAAGTTGGAAGTTCCATCTGAAAAATGGTGTGTGTGTGGGAGCTGAGGATGTTGTTCAAGTGGTGAAATTTTCCAAATACATGCCCCTGTCCCCTACTCCCCCAATGAAGTTTTTATAGTTTTATAGTTTTATAGTTATAGCAAGGACTCTGGCTGTTTTCTCTGATTTGTATAGTGTTATATCGGATGTGGTTCTTTGTGTGTGTGTGTGTGTGAATACCGATTTATTTTTTGCCAGTCCTGGGGCTTGAACTCAGGGGCTGGGCACTATCTTTGGGCTTTCTCAAGACTAGCACTCTACCACTTGAGCCACAGCACCACATCCAGTGTTTTCTGTGTATGTGGTACCAAGGAATTGAACCCAGGGCTTCATGCAAGCTAGGTGAGCACTCTACCACTAGGCCACACTCCCAGCTTTATTACAGTGGTGATACAGAGGGATTACATTTGCATGTGTCAGGTAATAAGTACATTTCCTTTTGCATCATCTTTTGCCTCATTCCCCATTCCCTCCCTCCTATCTCCACCCATGGGTTGTGTAGTTCACTTTTATCCATATCCAGTAACCCTGCACTGCTGATCTTTTCACCCTTTTTTCAAAGATTCTGTGTTCTCCCCTAACCCTCCTACAGATAGGCCTGCGAATATACCATATATAACAAAGAATACAAAATCATCAGGAAAAAAAGTATTGAAAAAGTTGTTTCCCTATCTTTGGAGCTTGTTTTAGTTTGTATATTTTGTATATATATGAAGAGATGCTTGGGTATTGCACCTTCGTGATTCTTAAGACTACCCTCTTTTGGTCTCATTGTATGTGAGTATCTAGAATCTTGTGTAATTTGTCATGTCCCAGTGTGTCTAAGATCTAACTTCATATCCGAGAGAACATGCGCTGTTTAATCTCTGATTTTGGCATACCTTATTTAACATGACTTGTTCAAGTTCCATCCATTTCCCTGCAAGTGGCATTATTTCTAATGTCTGTAAAATTCCCATGTGTGTAGGTACCATGTATTTTTGGATCCACTCATCTGTTGTGGGACATCTGGGTTGTTTGCATGTTTTGGCTGTTGTGACTAGTGCAGCGATGATGCGTATAGGAGTTCTTGTATCCTGGTTCATGATGTTCAGCCTAGGAGTCATATGGCTGGGTCATAGGGAAGATCTATGTATAGTTTTTTTTTTTTTCTTTTTTCTTTTTTATTGTGGGTCATGAGGCTTGAACTTGGTCTGGGCACTGTTCCTGAGCTCTTCAGCTCAAGGTTACCACCCTACCCTTGAGCCAAGTCCCACTTCCTGTTTTCTAGAGGTTAATTGGAGATAAGAGTCTCAGGTACTTTTGTGCCCAGGCTGGCTTTGAACGTTGATCCTCAGATCTCAGCCTCCTGAGCTAGGATTACAGGCGTGAGCCACTGCGCCCTGCTATGTATAGTTTTTTGAGGAACCCCCAGACTACTTTCTAGAGTGGTTGCACTAGTTTATATTCCTACCAGCAGTGCAGTAGAGCTCCTTTTCCCCACATCCCTGCCAGCATTTCTTGTGGTTGAAATCAGAATGCTGGCCAATCTTAACTGGGATGAGATGGAATCTCAGCGTTGTTTCAATTTGCATTTCCTTTATGGCCAGGAATGATGAACATTTCCTCGTGTGTTTTCTTTGCCAGTCTTACCTCTTCTGAGAAGTCTCTTCTTAGCTTCCTTGCCCATTTAGGAATGGGTGTATTAAGTCTGAGAGGGGTTGGTTTCTTGAGCTCCTTGCATATATTGTATATTAGACCTTTGTCTGATGTATTGTAGGTAAAGATCTTTTCCCAATTGGTTGGCTATCTTTCTAGTTTAGTAACTACGTCCTTAGCTGTACAGAAACGTTTTATTTTAATGTTCTACTTGAGTCTCTCTGTTTTGTCCCTGGGACTCTTATTCAAGAAGTTCCTGCCTACCTATACCTATAAGTTCTAATGTCTCTCTCTTGCAGTAGTTTTACAATTTCAATCTGACGTTGAGGTCTTAGATTCACTTTGAATTGATATTAGTGCATGGTGATAAGCAGGGATCCACTTTTTGTCTTCTAAATTTGGCTGCCCAATTTTCCCACCACCAACTGTTGAAGAGGCTATCCTTTTTCCACTGTACATCTTTGGCTCCTTTGTCAAATATCAGGTGACTTTTTTTTTTTGTAACTCAGCCTGGGTTCTGTCTCTGAGCTCCTCAGTTCAAGGCTACCACCTTACCCCTTGAGCCACCGAGCCACTTCCGGTTTTCTAGTGGTTAATTAAGGTCTCACAGACTTTAGTGGCCAGGCTGGCTTTGAACCGCGATCCTCAGATCTCAGCCTCCTACGTAGCTAGGATTACAGGTGTGAGCCATTTCACCGGCTCACACCTGAAGTTGATCACAAAAATTGGTTGTTTAGAACATACAATGGAGTATTTCATATTTTATACATTTTGTGCTATATATCCTTTCAACAACTGCATATGCACAGTTCTCCCCTTCTCTCCCTTCCTCTCCTCTCTTCTTTTCTGTTTTTTTTTTTTTTTTTTAAACCAGTCCTTGAGCTTGAACTCAGGGCCTGGTCACTGTCCCTGAGCCTGTCTGGGCTCAAGGCTAGCACTCTACCACTTGAGCCTTGAGACACAACACCACTTCCAGCTTTTTTTTTTTTCTCTCTCTCCCCCCACTTCCAGCTTTTTTTGTGTGGTACCAAGGAATGGAACCCAGGATTTTGTGTATGCTAGGCAAACACTCTATCACTCTACCACTAGGCCATATTCCCAGCTCCTTCTCTTCTTTTTAAATGCCAGCTCTCAGGCTTGAATTAAGGGACTGGGTGCTGTCCCTTAGCTTTTTCTCTCAAGTCTGACCCTCTGCCACAACTCCATTTCCATACATGCAGTGCTCTTTCCCATTTCCCATTGCATTACTATGTTCATATATTTATTTGCTCAAACTTAAGCTCAAGTGGCAGTTCATTTTCCAGATTAAAAAAACACAAAGACTCAGAGGTTAGGTCATCTACAGATAGTAGAGTGTTGGGATACATATGTAGACTGCACTAACTCTTACTAGTAATAGAGGAGCACTAATCTTGGAGTCTCTCCTTTGGAAGAGTGGTTTAGAGTAAATCTAACTAATCTTTATGTCTATGGAGATAAAATTCATAGATTGAGATTGAAACAGGGTAGTCAAGGAGTCTCTACATAATAGTAATTAATGTGTCATTTCCCAGAAGGTCCTCGGAAGCTTCCTCTGTCAACTGTCATAAGCCAGATTGGATCTCATGCTTGCATGAGATCCTGGAAAAGTAAGCATCTTGCATTTGTAAGCCTCCATAGGCAGTAGTAGGTGCTTCTAGCAGGAAAGTACTGGGGAATGATTATTGCCTTGGCAGCCTATAGTACTGTCTGCTACGTGGAATATGATTAGGGAGAGGCTCCTACTTTGTGAGCTTATATTGAGCCATGGTCAAGGGTGCTGGAGCAGCAACAGAGGCATAATGGTGACAGAGGAATAATGCTCTTGGCAGAGTCTGTGACAATGCTGGATCAGGCAAGATGATCGATGTCTCCCTTCTTTTTTTTTTCCCTTTTATTTTTATTTTTTAAATTGTTATTATAAAGGTTACTGGGTAATGATTACATTTCTTCTTGGATGTCACCCCTTCCTCTGTTCTCCCTCTCTCTCCTGTCCCCTCCCACAAATTGTAGAGTGCCTTTTCTCCTACTTTGTTTACTGAGTACCATTTGCTTACCCTCTGACCTTTCCTCTACTCCTGCCTTTGTCTCACTGCCCCAGGGGTTCTGGGAGGGCCATTTCTGAAGCCTGATGTGCTTTGTGACTTGCCATGAGGGAGCAGTGACATGCTGGCTGAGGGCTCATTCCATGTCCTGTGCCTCTTACGCAAAGCTTTGTTCCTTCTCCACCCAGTCACCCTCTGAACTATCTGGGCTGTGCACAGTGGCAGCTTTGCCTGCCAGAGGATGGAGGACAGAGGCTTGTTCAGTCTCAACCATTTGGGGCAGGTGTTTTGTTGTTGTTGTTTTGAAACAGGGTCTTATGCTACCCGAGCAGGTAAGGAACTTAATATATTCCTAGCTCAGTCTCCTGAAGACTGAGACTACCATGCATGGTTCAAAGGGGAATTTGAATATCTAGAGCGTGATCTTGAAGAGGGTCATAGGTCCTGGGCTGGATAAGGAGAGGGGGCAGCCAGAGAAGGACTAGAAAAGGGTTTTTAAAATGTGATCCCACATGAGCCTCCCTAGCACAACCATTAGGATATCGGCCTCATAAAGTGTGGCCCCAGACAGGCCCCAGAAGGCTGAGTTGTTGCGGAGAGGTAAAGTGAGAGCAACTTAGTTCTACATTTCTGACTGGTACCAGTGAATGCCTTTACCTCTTATCAGTGCTTAACTTCTCAGAGAAGAAGAGCCTCTGATCTCATGGAACAAATGTTACTGTTCCTTACACTTGTGTGCCTGCAGGATGCAGCTTTGATGGCTGTGTTCTCTGTGTGACATGCCTCCCTCCCTCAGCTCTTATTTGAGAGCATATAAAGGCCAAAGACTGGCCTTCCTGGTTTTCATCTGGTATCTACCAAAATAAATATCATTTGAATAAATATCATTCAAATGGATGAATATGGTTAATCTATCTCTGGCATTTTATTTCGTGTGTGTGTGTGTGAACTCCATATTTCTCAACCTACTATTGAAAAATATGAAATCTCCCCATAATGATGAGAAATATGAAATCTCCCCATAATGATGAGAAATATGAAATCTCTCCATAATGTAATAGTAACTAATAGTAACCACACAACAAACATCTTAAGAAATCCAAAGTCTTAAAAGAATGGCCTTTAGAATAGTGCAAGTAGCTGCAGTTTATACAATGGGCTGAAGAACAGCCAACAGGATGTGCAGTTTGAGTTGGTTCGAGTCAGTGAAACTGTATACCTTATGAACCTGAATAAGAGGAGGAAATTCCAGGGATAAAACAATAAAATATGGCCAGAAACAAGACATGCAGTCAACTGCCTGTGTAACCAAGTGGAAAATACAATAAACCCCTAGCTGAGCCCCTAGCTGAGTCTTACCTAATGTGATTATAATCAATCATTAATCAATCATTACCCTGTAACTATGCTTCTGCTTCTGTAACCTGCTTCAGCCACCCATAAATATCCCCCTCTCCCCAGCCTAGGTGCGCAAGTCTCCTAGGAGATCTTGTTGCCCCCGGGTACCCGCGCCCGGGTTCCCAAATAAACCTCTTGCTAATTGCATCCGACTGCGTGACTCGCTGTTCCTTGGGAAGGGGGCTCCGTCTGGAAGACGTCCCGCTGAATCGGGAGTCCAACATTTGGAGGCCCCAGCGAGATAGGAGACCCCCACCCAGGGACCACCGACCCACCTCCGGGAGGTAAGCTGGCCAGCAAATTTCTGTTGTCCTTTGTATGTCTTGTCTTATGTTAAGAGCATTTCTGGCATGTTGTCTTTTGTATGTCTTGTCTTATGTTAAGAGTATTTCTGGAATCTGTGACTCGGCCGTGTCAATCTGTATCTGGCGGACCCGTGGAGGAGCTGACGAGCTCGTACTCCCGACCGCAGCCTCCGGGAGACGTCCCGGAAGGTGTCTGGGGTCAGATTTCTGACCCATCTGGTTTCGGGGCTTCGCCCCGGTCTGAGGACTCTCTAGTCCGTCTGGTTTCGGGGCTTCGCCCCGGTCTGTTTTCGAGGCTTCGCCTCGGTCTGAGGACTCTCTAGTCCGTCTGGTAGGGGAGACTCCGAGCTCCCCCTCGAACGCCCCTCCCCTTTCGGTTTTGCACCGAAGCCGCGCTGCGAAGTGTGTTGTCCTTTGTGTCTGTTTAATTGTTGTGTTTATGGTGTCAGAAGTGGGACTGATTATTAATATGGGACAGTCTGTGACTGCTACCATGCATGTCATCAAAATTTGGGGTATTTAAAGGTCTCTGCTTCTGTCTTGTTTTGTGAGATGTTTTTTGTTGTCTGGTTTTGTTTTCAAAATTGGTACCAGTTTTATGGATCCTTGCAATTTTTGTGTGTGTATTCTGGGCAGTTGTAACAAGCCCTGGAAAAATAAATCACTGCTAAGTTGCCTTGTACAAAGTTTTGTTTTAAATCTGGTTCTCACCTGCAAGAGTAAAATTGGCAAAGCTCTCTTGACACAAACTTCCGGAAAATGAACGGCCGATATTAATTTTGCGCGCTTTAAGATCTTTGAGTATGAGTGTATATGAATGAATGAGTGAACATGTTCAAAATTAAATTGTCAGCATGCTGTATAAAACAATGGATAAATTTATACTTGAAACAAAAAGGCAATTGGGTAAATCTAAGTCTAAACTTCAAGAAAATTATTAGGTTAAAATGTTTTACAATGTCTCAAAGGGTTATCGCATTGTTTTAAAGAGAAACTGGTAAAAAGTATTTTTCTAAAGTAGAAAAAGTATTTTCTAAATGAAATTTGCATTAATAATTTGATATTGAAATGCACAGAGCTGTTTACATTGTGAACATTGTGTCCTGTTTAGCCCAGAGGTATTAGGGAATTTAGAATCTATTTCCTTAAGTTAAAATTTGGAGATAAATATTAGGAATTAAAATGTAAATTTATTTATTTCAGAGACCTTACCTATCAAAACTGTCTAGGTAATCGAATGCTAAGAGAAAGGATGGGAAAACTTAGGATAGTCCTGTGTGACCATCTTTGGGGGTGAGAGGTGAACTGGCAAAGGTGCAGCTCTGGGTAAATAAGCTGGAATGAAGGCTGTTCACTTAACCTGGTCAGGTGGACTGAGATCCACATCTTCACTCTTTTTCTTTGCAGACTGACACTGAAAATCTGATGGTAAAATCTGGGTAATATGATTAATATTTTAAAAGGAATGAATGTTTAAAATTTATCTCTGTATAATTTGGGTTCATGCTACTGCATTGCAATTGGATGTATTCTAGAAAAAGAAGGAAACTAAGTCCAGATTTAGACTTTTGGTGCACTGATGATGTTTACAGTTCTTGCATTGAGGAAACTGTTGCTGGAGTTTTGAAACCTGGAAACAAAGGGAGTTCCTTGGGCCCTTAAAGATTTTTCAAATGCACATAAAGGCTAAAGTGTTAATTGTTTAAGCAAATATCAGTAAAAATTTTAAAGAACATTAGAAATGGGTTTCTGAACAAAGTTTGAAATTGAAATTATCCTAAATGTTTGTTTAAACAAGAAAAATTAGGACTACCAAAATGGTTGCTTAATTGCTATTTCAGCTTATTCTTGCAAGTTACTCTATAGCAATCTGCAGCAGGTCCATGGAGAAGGACAGCAGATCCTCATTCAGATGTAAATTTGGCCCTCACCAAGTTCCAGGTAAGGTCATGCTTAGAGACTATTTCTGAGTTGACCACCTTGTTGCTTCTAATTGGAGTAAAGTGGCCTTTGTAGGACTCACTGATCTGAAAGCCGCAGTTTTGAGCCAGCCCGGGCAAGGCAAAGTCCCTGTGAGACTGTGGTGTCTAATCTGTCAGAGTGCTATTGAGAGTTGCTTTGGAGCTCCAAGTGGCAGAGTGCTGGCTCTGAGCTGAAAAGCTGGGGGACAGCACTCAAGCACCAGGCCCAGGACTCAGTGGCAGAGTGCAAGCCTTGAGCTGCAGAGCTGAGGAGAGGCACTCAGGCCCTGTGTTTGGGACTTAAAAGTGGCAGGGTGCTAGCCTTGAGCTGGAGAGCTGAGAGACAGCACCCAGACCCTGAGTTCAAGTCCAGCAACCAACAAAGTGAAATGCCAATGGGACATTTATTCCTGTGTGGAGAGACACTACTGGGACAATGAAGCATCCAGATGCAGTAAGCCACAGCTTGGATGGCAGAGGTGGTGTCAGATCCTAGAGTCATTTGTGCTTGGCCATTCAAAATTAATCAGAGCCGGGAGGTCATAGAATAGTTTGTAAGCATGCCTTACTAATGCCCATGCCTTTCATACCTGGGCAGGAACTTGTCAATCATCTGTGATAGAGGATGGTTTAAAATCCTAACTGAGTGAAGTTTGATTTGACACCAGCCACAAATTCAGGGTGGATGTGACGCTTGCGTCCCTATTATCTGTTTAGATCTGGCAACTGAAGCATAGAGTGCAGGGATTAAGTTCCCCAGAAAATCAGGAAAATGCCTTTGCAAATAGGTGCTAAGTAAGCTACACTGTTGTAGCCAAAGAAAAAGTTTGTGCAGTTGGTAAATGCTTTACATGACCTCCAATTTGGAGTAGAATATATGTAATCTTGACAGCCTCTTGGTAAAATAGGCTAAGTTTTCAGGGTCCCTAGCTAGGTATAGAGACAACGCCCCTGAGTCAGCCTGAAGAAGTTATAGAAGATGGATCGTCGCCCATCAGTCCTCTTTAGATAAAGGGACCAAAAAGTTGTTTCTTAAAAATTAAGACAGCATAAGTTAGAGGCATGGAAAAAATAGTAGTAACAAATGTGCAAGAGTGGAGACTGCACTTGTGGGGAACGGCTACAGTTTTGAGTCTTCTGTGCCTGTCTAGAGAGTGCTAAGCCTTGTTCAATCTGGTTACTAAAAGTTGCCACCCTGGTATTACTTTGGATTCTCAATCCTATACTGTCTTAAAAACCAACGGGTGCCAGCCTGCAAAAATGAGTGTGCTCGGATAAAGCAACTAGAAAAGCATTGGGAGAATTCACCAGAGTCAGGCCTTAAGTTAAGCTTCTTTAGAAATTTTGCAGGTGACCTAGCAGGAGGTGTGACATTCCATTGGAGCTGCTGTGCTGCCGGATTCAACCACCACCTTACAATTGTTTACTGAGAGGACTGGAACTAAACTCTTGGTGATGGGACCCGACCTGATTTGACAGACCACCCCCTTCAGGATGCTGAGCTCACCTGGTTCACGGATGGCAGTAGCCTTCTGGAAAATGGAGAGCGGAAGGCAGGGGCAGCTGTTACCACTGAGACTGAGGTAATTTGGGCTGGAGGGCTGCCCCCTGGAACATCGGCCCAGAAAGCAGAACTTATTGCCCTAACCAAGGCCCTCCAAATGGCAGAAGGTAAGAGACTTAATGTCTACACTGCCTTTGCTACTGCTCACATACATGGAGAAATCTATAAAAGAAGAGGCCTATTGACCTCAGAGGGAAAAGACATTAAAAATAAGGCAGAAATTGTAGCCCTGTTGGCTGCAATATTTTTACCAAAAAGACTGAGCATTATACATTGCCTGGGCCACCAAAAAGGGGAATCAATGGAAGCACGAGGCAATCGTCTGGCAGACAGAGCGGCTCGGGAAGCTGCACTTCAGAGAACACCAAGAGTGCCGGCCCTCCCAATAATAGAGAAGCCTCACCGTAGTCTTCCCCCACTCCCATACACTCCAGAGGATATTGAGTGTCATAAGAAAATGGGGGCGGCCTATGACTCCAAACAAGGACAATGGACTTTTGATGGAAAAACAGTTTGGCCCAAAAAGTGGACTTTTACTTTGGCCACTTCTTGGGAAAGGAGGAGGCTTTGCAACAAGTGGCTGCCCAGTGCCCAGCGTGTGCTAGGGTAAATGCAGGACAGACTAAAATTGGACTTGGAACTAGAGTGAGAGGACACCTCCCAGGTGTTCATTGGGAAATTGACTTTACAGAAATTAAACCTGGACAATATGGCTACAAATATCTTCTACTGCCGATCAGACACCAGAATGGAAACTGCAACGCACTCCAAATCCTTTAAAGATAAGACTTTCTTGGTTGTAAAAATCTCTAACACCCTTGTCTGAAGTACTTTTCTTAAAGGATGGTAATTTGTGTGCTGCTTTGAAAGAGGAATGTTGTTTTTATGCAGACCAGACAGGAATTGTCCGAGAAACTATGAGCAAACTTAGAGAAAGGTTATCAGAAAGAGAGAAGGAATTCCATTCCCAACAAGGTTGGTTTAAAAACTGGTTTAATCAATCCCCCTGGTTTGCAACTCTGTTATCCACTATAGCAGGACCACTCATTATACTCATTCTAATTCTTACCTTGGGTCCCTGTATCCTAAATAGACTAGTCCAATTTGTAAGAGACCGATTAACTGTGGTACAAGCCTTAGTGCTCACTCAACAATATCAGCAACTTAAAGAAAGAGAGACCACACTCATTAAATGAAAGATTTCATTTGAGCTATAAGAAAATGGGGGATGAAAAATATGAAATCTCCCCATAATGATGAGAAATATGAAATCTCCCCATAATGATGAGAAATATGAAATCTCTCCATAATGTAATAGTAACTAATAGTAACCACACAACAAACATCTTAAGAAATCCAAAGTCTTAAAAGAATGGCCTTTAGAATAGTGCAAGTAGCTGCAGTTTATACAATGGGCTGAAGAACAGCCAACAGGATGTGCAGTTTGAGTTGGTTCGAGTCAGTGAAACTGTATACCTTATGAACCTGAATAAGAGGAGGAAATTCCAGGGATAAAACAATAAAATATGGCCAGAAACAAGACATGCAGTCAACTGCCTGTGTAACCAAGTGGAAAATACAATAAACCCCTAGCTGAGCCCCTAGCTGAGTCTTACCTAATGTGATTATAATCAATCATTAATCAATCATTACCCTGTAACTATGCTTCTGCTTCTGTAACCTGCTTCAGCCACCCATAAATATCCCCCTCTCCCCAGCCTAGGTGCGCAAGTCTCCTAGGAGATCTTGTTGCCCCCGGGTACCCGCGCCCGGGTTCCCAAATAAACCTCTTGCTAATTGCATCCGACTGCGTGACTCGCTGTTCCTTGGGAAGGGGGCTCCGTCTGGAAGACGTCCCGCTGAATCGGGAGTCCAACACTATGGTTAAGCAAGTTTGATATGGGACACTTCTACATGCTGCAGTAAAATCTGGAATTGTTTGCTCTCCTTGCTGCCTTGTCGGATGTGTAGCTACTGTGAGAATCCAGGGGCCACTAGAGAGGCTTGAAATTGAACTCTCTCAAAAACTTGTTTGTTTCATCCGAAAGAGGGCTTTTTAAAAGTAGTCCTGCTTTCTTCCAGCAGAGGAAAGGATTCTGGTTGTTTGTATTTTTAAGCGCTCAAAGCTAGACCAAATAAAAGCAGGTAATTGTCATCAAGAGGTAGCTCACTTTGCTGGGGACTTTCACGGTTCCTTTTCCATTCAATAGGCAGTGAATTATGAGTTGCTATGGAAACCTACCCATTGCCAATGCTGCCTAGGCCTTAAAGACACAGAAACCACATTTGCTTTTCTCTCCTAGTGCTGACATTGTCATAAAAACAGCACATAGCAAAGTGAATGCTGCGCTGGCTTCTGTTCCCTTCTCTTCCTACATGTTTTCCGTTTACCAGACTCCTGCAAAGGAGTGTAAGGAACTGTTTCAATTGGTCTCTGGAGTTCTTTCAAGAAAACAACTGCACTGCGGTCTCCCATGCAAGTTTGTCACTTTTGTTGGAGAGTTAAGAAGCTTTGTCACTACCGCATCTATGTAATTAGTGAGCTTAAACTCCAAATGTAAGGTTTGACAAATGACAGCCTTCTTTTATTTCAGGGAACATTTCATTCATTTAACTTGAGACATCAGAGGGCTTCAAAACAAAACAAATCAAGTTGAATTCTTTTTTTTTTTTTTGAATTGAAGTTTATTTTTAATTGATTCATGGAACAACAACAAAAAAACTGGTGGGGTACTATGTAATACATGTATAAGTTCAGTGAGTTTCAAATCTGCTTAAACCTCTATGCCTCCTCAAACATCTATTACTTCTTTGAGGTGAGTCCTCCTTCTAGGATTTCATAATCTATAGGACCTTGTCATTATCACTAGCCTTCCCGGAAATGACACACCAGAACTTTATCAGGCATCGTGGTCAGTAAGGACCTTAAATATCTTATTTAACCTCATAACAGACTAGAACAGACAAAAATGACTTAAACTCCCAGTCTTCATTTTTTTTTTTTTTTTTTTTGCCAGTCCTGGGCTTGAGCTCAGGGCCTGAGCACTGTCCTTGGAACTAGAGCTCTACCACTTGAGCCTCAGCACCACTTCTGGCTTTTTTCTATGTATGTGGTAACGAGGAATCAAATCCGGGTCTTCGTGCATGCTAGGCAAGCACTTTAACCACTAGGCCAAACTCCCAGCCCCAGTTTTCATTTTTTTATATTGTGAAATTTATTCTATGCACCCTGGTATCCATTTCTAAATATTTATTCACATAAAAATGTAACAAGTTACTTAAATCATTCTAGTGGAGATATTTTTGTTAGACTTAGGATAGAGAGAACTAAATTGAAAATAGAGCAAAATAACAATAAGCTAACAGTTCTAGACTTTTTTTTTATTAAAGATTTTTTTATTGTAATTAATAGAAGGGTTACATTATATGCACCGGATACAAGGTGCATAACTTCACAAACTCTTTCTCATGTCAGTCTTCATTTAAAAAAAATTTATCTGGACAGCAGAACAGCCCCCTTGAGATTAAGTTCAAGCAAATAAATATATGAGCATAACAAAGCAATAATAAATGTACAACAACCAGCTCACTGGGAGAGAACTGTATGTCTGGAAATGGAGCTGTGGCTCAAGTGGTAGTCAGCCTTGAGAGAAAAATCTAAGGGACAGCACCCAGTCCCTGCATGTAAGACTGAGAGCTGACATTAAAAGAGAAGAGGAGGGGAGAAGATGGGAGGGGAGGGAAACTGTGTATATGCAGTTATTGAAAGGCTATATAGCACAAAATGTATGAACTAAATAAATTGATGTGGTGTGTTTGTGTGTATAATCATATCTACCTGCTGCATTTCAAAATGGAAGTCAGTCTGTTTGTTCACCTATCACTTATATTTTTCCAAAACTGGAAATCTGATTCGAAGTTAATTATTTATGCTTATAACACTCAATGGTTGTAGACTGGTATAGTAGCTGATTGTAACAACTGTCAGTTGTTACAGGCTTGTTTGACTCATGATTCTGCAGTTCATCTTTTGGGGTGGTCTGGGATTCCTTGGGAAGGTTTGTTCTAGGTGGTCTTGAATGTTCTTTTTTCTCTGTGTCTCTGGTGTTCTGATGGGGCTAGCTGGGATGGCCAGAATCTTACTCCTTGAGATCAGTTACCCTTTCTTTTCATGGGCTATTTGGACTCAGTGTATCAGCTCAGTTAGAGAGCAGAAGGAAAAAAAGCTTCTTGTTCTGGTTTTGTTAAGCGAGTTTATTCAGGCATTAAACTCTCTCTCTCTCCCTCTCTCCTCCCTTCCTCTCTTCCCTCTCTCTGTCTCTCTCTCACACACTCTTCCCCTCCCCCGCCTCAGCCCCTTGAATGCTAGAATTATAAATCTGTGTGCCATGCCAGGTTTTTATTTAAAAATAGTTATAGAATACCTATTATAGATAAGACATTTTGCTAAGTAATTAATAGATGGTAAAAAAAAAAGTTGTATTATGCTATAGTGTAGTTCTTAGTGATAGTGCACGAAGTTTGATTGAGGAATGGTAACAAGAACGTTATACCAAACAGGGCTCACATCTATAATCCTAGCTACTCAGGAGGCTGAGTTCTGAGGACTATGATTTGAAACTAGCCCAGACAAGAAAGTCTGTGAGACTCTTATCTCCCAGTATTCAGCAAAAAATCCAGAACTGAGTTGTGTTTCAAGTGGTAGTAAGCCAGCCTTGAGAGAAAGAGACAAGAGTGTGAGTGAGGCCCTGAGTTCCAGTCCCATTATTGGTACATGCCAGAGAGGCACAGACAGACAGACAGACAGACAGACAGACACACACACACACACACGAATGCCACACCAGTCATTTCTGAAGAATCTACTGGAAAGACTGTAGTCCCCAAACCCAGTTAGTATATCTACTGCCAAACCAAAGGTTTGCAGCATGACAGCCGGCAGCATGACCGGCTAATTCTCATTTACCCAGCAGGCGGCGCAAGAGCACCAGGTATTATCTTCCCCAGTAACAATTCAGCAAAACAAGGACGATTTTTGGTTAATGTTTGTTTTCCAGGCTAAAAAGGAAAGCTGTTAGGAAAAATAAACAGTTTATCAGGCATTGTGACAAAGACATTTGAGGGGAAAGACAAGCTGTCGCTTCAAGGACAGGAAGAAAAATCTCTGCATCTGTAGAAGCAAGATATGTGCCTCATTAAAAAAACAACCCCCCCCCACAAATCCCATCACCACCACCACCAAAAACAAAAAAAACAACCCAAAAAGAACATGAATGAGGAGAAAAAAAAACATCATCAGACATGAAAGGGGCAATTAAGAGAAGAGAAGATAACTGAGATCATTGTCGAGCAAGGCTGGGGGTATACAGCCTTGGAGAGGGATGTGAGTGTTCTGTGGAAATTGGCAAAAGAAAAACAGAAATAAGCTTGGTGACTATCTTGGTATTCAGATCATTCATTGTTCACTCACTCCAAGCACCCGGCTTGAGTGGACTCCGTTCTTGTCCTCCCACAGTTTTGTAGCACCTATGACAAGTTCCAAATTTCTGGATCCCCAAAAATGTCTTCTAGCCAGCCAAATTTAACAGAATTGGGACAGCTGAAATAGGAATTAAGTTTTAGCTAAAGGGACTAGGAATAGGCGCTGTAAAAGGAAAAAGTAGTCAAAGGAGAAAGTATGCACTGTGGGAATCACGGGATGTTGAAGTATCACTTGTGATGGGGTTTGGGTTCTTTTTCAACTTGGCCATTAAAATGGCTGCCCCCCCCTTTTTTTTTTCCAGCTAGATGCCAGTGACTCATGATTGTCATCCTAGCTGCTCAGGAGGCAGAGGTCTGGAGGATTCAGATCTCTTGAAGCCAGCCAGCCAGCAAAGTCTGTGAGATTTCATTTCCAAAATAACTGGTAAAAAGCTAGGTTGGAGGTGTGGCTCAGGTGATAAGAGTACTAGCCAAAAGTGAGGCCTTGAGTTCAAGCCCTGGCACCAGGGCTTGGGAAAAACAAAATGACTTTTCTCCAGAAAAGCTTTTCTTTCTGTATTAAATTGTTTCCAGTGAGCTGGCCCCGTGATCCTTCACTGTATTGGAATCATGGGGAGGTGAGGAGAAGCTCTTCCACACATAGCAGTCCAGGGTTTGAGTTCTCCAGGCCTAGGGGCTTGGCAGACCTCGAGGTTTACAGCAGCCTCTAGGGGTTGGGGGGAATTGCTTCAGGCTTTAGAAAAGCAGAGACTCATGGCTCTAGGCGGTTAGAGGCTTATTGCTCTGAGCTTTCATCACCAGCAGTCTGACCCTTGGCAGCTAGTGTATTCCTTTGTTTTTCAGCAGCAGTGAATGGAGGCACTGGACAGGTGCAAACACAGCAAGTGACTGCTGCTTGTGTTGTACTCACAGGCCTGGGGTTCAGCCACCTTCTGCCATGCAGTTCTGCCATTGTAGCTCTTGGGCCTAGGGTGCCTGAGATTTTGGCCCTTAAGGCTTGGCATCTCTCTGAAACTCTCCCAGCAACCAGGCCTTGTAGTTTCTTGGTGTCTTTACTTCTTCCTAGCCTTCAGTGTCTCTGCTCCCAGTTGTTCTGGAGCTCTTTAGTTGTCACCTAGTTCTTACTGTACTGTCTTTGCTGCCACAGCTGGCATGGTAGCTCTGACTGCCCTGGCTGCTGCTACCACTCTGTGCCATCTGTTCTTTGTGTTTTCAGCTCAGCTCTCTAGTAGTAAGATCCTAGTAGGTGAGAAAACAATGCTAATTGGAGATAAAAGCCAAAGAATACATCTTTGTCCAGGCTGACAATCCTCAGAGCTCAGCCTCCTGAGTAGATAGATACAGTTATAGACATGAGCTACCAGTGCCTGGCTACCAACTGGACAACTGGATTCATATTCTCAATCTCTCTTCCTCCCTCCCTCTCCCTCCGTCCCTCCCTCCCACCCTCCCTCCTTCTCTCTCTCTCTCTCTCTCTCTCTCTCTCTCTCTCTCTCTCTCTCTCTCTCTCTCTCTCTCTCTCCCTCCCTCCCTCCCTCATTATTAAGTAGTTGTACAGAGAGGTTACAATTCCAGAAGTCTGGTTATGAGCACAATGCATGTTGACCAATGTCATGTCTTCCATTGTTCTTCTTCATTATTACCTCTCCCACACCTACCCTGAAGTGACACAGTTCATTTTTTATACGATGTACGTTGACTATAATGAATTCATTTGCTTCCCCTTCTTTCTGGCATCATACTTTGATCTTCTTGATCTCTGGCTCTTTGGCAGTTGTGATAACAGGTGTGAGTCACCATGCTTGGCAAAGCATTTATTTATTTTCTGGTTGTGGAGCTTGAACTTAGGGCCTGGGTGCTGTCAGATTTCAGTCTTCTAACTAGCTAGGATCATATCATGAACCACCTGGTTTCATTTATTCTTTCTTTTCTTTCTTTTCTTTCTTTTGCTAGTCCTGGCTCTTGAACTCAGAGCCTGAGCCCTGTCCTTGGGCTTTTGCAAGGTTAGAGCTCTACCACTTAAGCCACAGCACTGCCTCCAGCTTTTTCTAAATATATGGAACCAAGGAATTGAACCCTAATGCTAGTCAAGCGCTGGGCCAACTCCCGGCCAGTCCATTTATTATTTCTGTAAGGTGAAATATTTAAAATCCTTAGTCTTATTGAAACATGTGATAGGCCACTTATCTACAGTCACCTCCACATGAGTGTAGATGTTGTCAGGTGATCAGAGCTTTGTTGCATGCACAGTGCTTGCTCGAGGTGAGGTGATTGACCTCTGTGAAGGCAGGAAAGGAACAAGGGAGACAGGAGTTGCGACACTTGAGATGTCTTTGTATTACCCAGGATCCATAGCATCAACGCTTTGCCCGTGTGCATGAGATGCTCTCTAAAAATAGGTCACATGGGCTGGGAGTTTGGCCTAGTGGTAGAGTTCTTGCCTAGCGTGCATGAAGACCTAGGTTCGATTCCTCTGTACCACATACATAGAAAAAAGCTGGGAGTGGTGCTGTGGCTCAAGTGGTAGAGCACTAGCCTTGAGAAAGTCCAAGGACAGTGCTCAGGCTCTGAGTTCAGGCCCCAGGACTGACAAAAAATCAGTCCAGGAAAGAATAGTTTATAACCATACTGGATTGATGTACAGGCTTCACTGGAGGCAACTGGGCTATTTCCTGATAGCTTATCTTCTAGTTATTATTAAAAATGGAATTGATTTCATTTTCCTGGACCCAATGATTCCATCTTTTTTTTTTTGAGTTACCTTCATTTCTCTCCAGGGGCTTCCATGATTCCTTTATTCTCTGTTATTTTGAAATTGCACAAATATGGTGGGGATGTCTCTTTCACTTTCTGTGCATAGTTCTAGATGGTTATTTCTTTAAATATATTTTATTGTAATTAATAGAAGGGTTACATTATATTCGCCAGATAGAAGGTGCATTACTTCACAAACATTGCTACCTCTTCTCATGTTTTTGTCCCCATTTCTTCCCCCTTCACCTCCCCTCATCTTGTTTTCCCCCTTCCCTATCCTGTTTCAAAACTAAATAAACATATGTACAATATATCAGATAACAAGATGAAATACTGTAACAATATGAGATAAGCAACAACAAAAAGAGATAACATAATACATTAAGAACAACAATCACTCATTATATGGCTCTTGTTTCTCTATCCCCGAGGTCCTTTCATTTAGCCTCATCCTATTGGCCTTATGTATCTAGGTTTTGCCCTAATGTAATCCTCTGCAAGGACAGTCCAAGATTTATACTAATTATGACAAATGAGGGAAACCATTGAGCCTATGTTCCTTTGAATCTGGCTTACTTCACTTAATATGAGTTTTTCTAAGTCTTTCCATTTCCTTACAAATGCGGTGATGTAGTCATTCTTTCTGATGGCAGCATAGAATTACATTGTTTGTAAATACCACATCTTTTTGATCCACTCATCAACTGAGGGGCGTCTGGGTTGGTTCCATATCTTTGCTATGGTAAATAGTGCATTGAACATCGTTGTGCTAGTGGATTTAGTATGTCCTTGTTTCTGGACGATTGGGTAAATGCCAAGTAGTGGAATTGCTAGGTCATAAGCTCTATGTTTAATATTTTGGGTACTGCCATACTGCTTTCCATAGTGGTTGAACGAGTTTGCACTCCCACCAACAGTGTAGTAGTGATACCTCTGGGCCACATCTCCACCAGCATCTGCTGTTATTAGGTTTCTTGATCGTGGACATTCTAACTGGAGTGAGGTTGAATCTCAGAGTTGTTTTGATTTGCATTTCTTTTATGGCCATAGATTTTTTTTTGATCCATTTACCCCTGGCTGTTTCTGCACTCATGTTTTCTATTTCTAGAACTTAAATTATTTGGATAATAAATTTTGTAGACTGAGGGTTTTTTTTGGTTAGTCATGGGGCTTAAACTCTGGGCCTGGGCACTGTCCCTGAGCACTTTAGCTCAAGGCTACCGACTGGCTACTCTAGATCCACAACCCCACTTCCAGTTTTCTAGTGGTTAAGGAGATAAGAGTCTCAAGTACTTTTTAGTGCCTGGGCTGGCTTTGAACCGTGATTCTCAGATCTCAGCTTCCTGAGTAGCTACGATCACAGGCATGAGCCACCTTGCCCAGAAACACTGAGTTATAAAAACAAAACAAAACTCTTTTCTGTCCTTTTTTACTTACAGGGTCACACCCATAGACTGAATTGGCATCACCAATGGCACTTAAACACTTATACAAGGTTACCCTGTCTTTCTAGGTTTCACTCGTGAAATGTAAAAATTAGCATTCATGTCTTAGTGCTGTAGTGAGAATTAGTAATTTACAGTACCTGGTACTGCTTGTCTTTTGTCCCCTCTCCTCTCTCCCTTCTCCCCCTTTCTGCTCTCTCCTCTCTCTTTCCTCTCAACTTTCCCCTCTCCTCTCAGCTCTCTCTCCCCTCTCCTTTCCCTCTTGTCCCTTAACTCCCTTCCCTTCCTCTCCCCAGGCTGGGGCTTGAACTCAGGGACTGAGGACTGTCCTTGGGTTTCCTCAAGGCTAGCACTCTACCACTTGAGTCACAGCACTACTTCTGGCTTATTCTATGTAATAGTACCGAGGAATCAAACCTGAGTCTTGGTGCCTGCTAGGCTAGCAGGCCAGACTCTGGGCCTAGGCATATTTCTTATACTGGGTTACAGAGCTTGATCTTTGTCCCTAAAATGCTTTTATTTTATAATTTTTTGGAATTATACAAGCTCTGGAAGACTTTTTTTCTTCCAGGACTGGGTTTGAACTCAGGGCCTCATTCCTGGTAGGCACCCAACTGCTGAGCCATGCCTCCAGCCCTTTTTTACACTGGTTATTTTGAGATAGGTTTTTGGTATTCACCTAGGTGGGGGCTTGAACAATGATCTTCCTGCCAAAGCTGGAATGACAGTGCATACTACCCTGCCTAATTTCTTCCTGAACGTGGAGTCTCTTGAACATTTTTGCCCAGGCTGACCCGGAACCTCCTATGTAGCTGGGTCCACTGGTGAATAATCTCTATGCCTCATTACTGGTTGAGCATAGTTTGTGAAGTTTTCACCTGGGCTGGTCTTTAACTTCGATCCTCCAGATCTCAGCCTTTGGAATAGCTAGGATTACAGGCACTACTCACTATGGTTAGGAACGTATTCAAACCAATAGAACTGATGTGTTTTGTTTTTAAACCAGTTCTCAGTGTGGTCCCTGAGCTGCTTCTGCTTCTTCCTCTTCCTCCTTCGCCTCCTCTTCTTCTTCCTCTTTTTCTTCCTCCTCCTCTTTCTCCCCCACCTCTTCCTCCTCCTCCTCCTCCTTCTTCTTTAGTTTCCCCTGAGCTTCTTTTACAAGGCAAGCTCTCATACCACAGCAACACTTCCAGTTTTTTGAGTAGTTTATTGGAGATAAGTTTCTCACAATTTCTTGCCCAGTTTGGCTTCGAATTACAATCCTTAGATCTCAGCCTTGTGAGTAGCTAGGATTACAGGCATATATTACCAGTGTTCAGATGAACTGAAGTTTTTTGTTGACCACCTCTTAGCGTCATTATGGTTACCAGTTTGGTGCGGTTCTTCAAGGCTCTTCTAAAATGCATTTGTAGAACACAGCAACATGGATGTTTTGCTTTTATAAATATGACATTTCATTTTATATCTGTTCTGCTAATTGATGTGTCGTCTTAAGTCAACATCATGTTCTTTTGTTTACTACTGTATTTTTTTTCTGTTTTTTTTGTATTGTTTTGTTTTCTCTTTTTTTTAGTCTTTTTTTAATTGTAATTAGTAAAAGGGTTACATGATATTTGCCAGATAGAAGGTGCATTAATTCACATACATTGATACCCTTTCACATGTCTTGGTACCCATTACCCTCCCCCCCCACACCCTCCACCCGTCTTGGTTTTCCCCCCTTCCCTATCAAATTTCAAATAACCAAATACAAATAAATTCAATATATCAGATAACAAAGTGAGATACTGTAACAATATGAGATAACCAAGGGACAGAAAAGGAGATGAGAGACAACATAGTACATTAAGGACAACAATCATTCATTATATGGCTTTTGTTTCAATATCCTGAAGGTCCTTTCAATTAGCTTCCTACTATATGGCCTTATGTATCAAGATTTTGCTCTATTGCAGATCTCTGCTAGTAGAGCCCAAGGTTTCTACTGATTATGACGAATGAAGGAAACCATTGAGCCTAAGTTCCTTTGAGTCTGGCTTACTTCACTTAATATGATTTTTTCTAAGTCTTTCCATTTCCTAACAAATGGGGCGATGTCATTCTTTCTGACAGCAGCATAGAATTCCATTGTGTACAAAAACCACAACTTGTTGATCCACTCATCAACTGAGGGACATCTAGGTTGGTTCCATATCTTTGCTATGGTGAATAGTGCTGCAATGAATATTGTTGTGCTAGTGGATTTAGTATGCCCTTGTTTCTGGATGGTTGGGTAAATGCCAAGTAGTGGAATTGCTGGGTCATAGGGGAGTTCTATGTTTAGTCTTTTGAGGCACTGCCACACTGCTTTCAATAGTGGTTGAATGAGTTTGCACTCCCACCAACAGTGTAGTAGTGATCCTTCCTGGCCACATCCCCTCCAGCATCTGTTATTATTCGTTTTCCTGATCCTGGCCATTCTAACTGAGGTGAGGTGGAATCTTAGAGTTGTTTTGATTTGCATTTCTTTCATGACCACAGATGTTGAGCATTTCTTCATGTGTCTATAGGCCATTTTTGTTTCTTCTTCAGGGAAGACTCTCTTTAAGTCTTTGGCCCATTTTTTAATGGGATGGTTGTTACTTTGGAGATTAGTTTTGGAGTGATTCAATTTTTTGAGTTGTTGATATATTTTAGATATGAGGCCTTTGTCCATTGTTTGGTTGGTGAAGATGTTCTCCCACTCTGTAGGCTTCCTAATTAATTTACTAGCTATGTCCTTTGCCATACAAAAGCTCCGCAGTTTAATGCAGTCCCACTTATCCAGCCTTTCTCTGATTTGTTGTGATTCTTGGTTCTTATTAAGAAAGTTTCTACCTGTGCCAAGGAGGCCTAGTGTATCTCCTATTCCTTCCTGTAAGGTTTTCAGTGTGTCAGCTTTTACCTCCAGGTCTTTGATCCATTTGGAGTTAATTCTAGTGCAAGGTGACAAAGAAAGATCCAACTTTAGTTTTGTGCAGGTGCTTAACCAGTTCTGCCAGCACAACTTGTTGAAGAGGCTGTCTTTCTTCCATTCTACTTTTTTGTCTCCCTTGTCAAAGATTACGTGGCCATAGGTCTGTGGTTTAGTATCTGGGTCCTCAGTTCTATTCCATTGGTCTTCAGGTCTGTTCTTGTGCCAGTACCAAGCTGTTTTGATAATTATAGCTCTGTAATAGAGTCTAAAGTTTGGAATTGAAATTCCTCCTGTGCTGTTCTTTCTGCTAAGAAGTGTTTTTGCTATACAGGGTCTTTTATTATTCCATATGAAATTTTGAATTGCCTCTTCTATTTCTTTAAAGAATGCCATTGGGATATTGATGGGAATCAACATTGTGAAAATGACAATCTTGCCAAGGGCTATCTACAAATTCAACTACTGTATTTATTTACTTATTTTCCTACTCACCCCCCCCCCACCTCTCCCAATTGGTTCTGTTCGAGAAGACAAAAGGAGGATTCTACTTCTCTCTATATAGATTGTTTTGGTGATTCTCCAGACTCTGGTCTTCATGTGGACATGTGTCTGGGCTTCTCTACTATTGATTCTGAATAATGCAATTGCTAAACAGAAAACCCATTAGCAAAATGGTCTCCCAAGAAATCTATAGTCATTGTAATGATAAACGTCTTGCTTTAGCCTTACTTGTAAAACTTTCCAAATTATGGGAATCCAATGTCCCTTAAAAGGATTCTCATTGTCATTTAATTTACTTTTTATTGATGACAAGTGAAACTGAATGAATAGTTCTGTTGACTTCCATTTGCTTTTTTAATCTTGTGACTGATAGTTTGTATTGAGTTGTTTATCTGAAGTGCTTAGTATATTCTGGAAAGCAATCTTTTGTCATAAACACTATAAAAAGTTTCCATAATCTGCATTCTTTTAAACTTAATTATGATGTTTTTGTGAAATGGAAACTTCATATTCAGCTGTCAAATTTTCAAGTGTTTTAATTTCTACATTTTATAACTAATGTAAAAATCTTGTTTAAAAGGAATATAGATTTCAAGCATAATTTCTTTCAAAATTTTCATGGTTTTTAACTTCAAATATTTATTCCATTTAGAATTTATTTTTCTAAAGGGCAGGAAATTTAATTACGTTCTTCCAAATTGATAGTTAAGAGATTGCTAACTGCACACTTCATTTTTTTCCAATGATTCAATCTACCATATTTTAAAAGCCATATTCTAAATTCCTAAGTGTCATCATATAGGTATCTTTAGGACTTTCCTTTTTATTGTATCATTTATCTAATTTTCTGTTTCTTCTCTCCTGCCACATTGTATTTACTAACTATTTTCTCACCCAGATAAATTTGTTTTAGGATCAATTCTTCCTCATCCACTAAAATCTTTTGGGAATTTTTATGTAAAATTTATTTCAGTTTATTACTTAATTTGGGGGGAGTATATTGAAGATTGCTTTTATGCAGTAAATTCATCAAAAATTTGCAGTATATGAGAATTTCTTATTTTTTCTTGCATCATCTTTTTCTGGTTTTAATAGCAGTATTTTGATAACCTCATCTTAAATAAAGAGATTTTCATGTTTATATATGATTTGCACATCTTTATTTTTGTAACCTTGAAGATATGGCAGGATCAACATGTAACATTACATGGATATCATGCTGTATCAAGCAGGAGACCTTTTATTACCTTTGGATATTTTTGATATTCTTAATTTAGGAGTTTTACATGGATAGATTTTTTTGGAAAAGGATATAATTATTTTTTTTTACCTTTTTTTTTTTTTGCCAGACCTGGGGCTTGAACTCAGGGCCTGAGCGCTGTCCTTGGGCCTTCTCAAGGCTATAGCTCTACCACTTGAACCACAGCACCATTTCCAACTTTTTTCTGTGTATGTGGTACTGAGGAATTGAACCTGGGTCTTCGTGCATGCTAGGCAAGCACTCTACTACTAGGCCAAACTCCCAGCTCAAAGGTATAATTTTAAAAAATGAGTTCAAAATTATTTTACAGTATGACCTGCATGATTTGTTCTTCTTTTGGGGCTCTTGTGGTCTTTGTGTCATGATACATAGCTTTTGTTAATGTGTCATATGTGCTTGATTAAAAATTAGCTTGGATTTTCTCTAGTGAAGCATGCTGGTGACATTTATTACTAAATTATGTCTTGTCTGTACTTCTTATGGATATCTAAGGAAGCCTATCAAAAGCTTTTTTTCTTTTTCTTTTTTTGTCCTGGTGCTTGAATTCTGGATTTGGGCATTGTCCCTGAGCTCTTTAGCTGAAGGTTACTGCCCTATCCCTTGAGCCACAGAGCCACTTCTCGTTTTTTGGTGGTTAATTAGACATAAGAGTCCTCAGATATCAGCCTCCTGAATAGCTAGGATTACAGGCTTGAGCCACCACACCCAGCTTGAAACTACGTTTTTTTTTTTTTTTTTTTTGCCAGTCCTGGGCTTAAGCTCAGGGCCTGAGCACTGTCCTTGGACTTTCTCAAAGTTAGAGCTCTACCACTTGAGCCTCAGCACCACTTCTAGCTTTTTTCTATGTATGTGGTACCGAGGAATCGAACCCGGGTATTCGTGCATGCTAGGCAAGCACTCTACCACTAGGCCAAACTCCCGGCCCTGAAATTAGTTTTTAAGGAAAAATTACTATCCAGGTGCCAGTAATGCCTATAATCCTAGCTACTCAGAGGTGGAGATATGAGGATAGTAGTTAGAAAGCCAGCCTAGGAAGGAAAGTCTGTGAGGCTCTTAACTCCAGTTAACTACCAAAGAGTCAGAAATGGAACTGTGGCTTAAGTGGTAGAGCACTAGCCTAGAATGAAAAAAATATCAGAGACAGTACTCAGGCTCTGAGTTCAAGCCCCAGGTTTGGCATGGACAAAAGAAAAGAAAAATCATAAAAAGAGAAAATTATACCTGTATAGAATGGAAAAAAAAGTAGTAATTAATGAAAAAAGAATAGAATACATGGTTTGTGATGACATTTAAAAGATAATATGATTATTGGGGTTTGGAGTTTGGCCTATTGGTAGAGTGCTTGTCTAGCATGCACAAAGACTGGGGTTCGATTCCTCAGTACCACATACATAGAAAAGCCAGAAGTGGTGCTGTGGCTCAAGTGGCAGAGCACTAGCCATTAGGAAAAAGCCCAGTGCTCAGTGACTTCAAGCCCCAGGACTGGCAAAAAAAACCCTCAAAAGATAATATGATTATTGAAAAAGATGTTTAATGACATTGATTTGTGTGCCTCATACTGAGAAATATCTTTCTATGTCTTCTACCATTATTATTTTTAAAATAATGGTATTAATCTTTTTTGTTGACTTGTAAGAGCTTTGAATATGGTTCTTATATATGTATATATATTTTCTTAAATTTATTTTTTATTGTAATTAATAGAAGGGTTACATTATATTCACCAGATAGAAGGTGTATTACTTCACAAATATTGATACCCTTTCTCATGACATGGTCCCCATTTCCCTCCCCTAGCTTTTTTGATTTCCTCCCTTCCCTATCCAATTTCAAATAACCAATTAAGCACATATAAAATATATCAGATGACAAGGTGAAATATTGTAACAATATGATATAACCAAGGGATAGCAAAAGAGATAAGAGATAACATAGTACATTAAGGACAACAATCATTCGTTATATGGCTTTTGTTTCAATATCCTGGAGGTCCTTTCAATTAGCTTCATACTATATGGCCGTATGTATCAAGATTTTGTTCTATTACAGATCTCTGCTAGCAGAGCCCAAGGTTTCTACTGATTATGACGAATGAGGGAAACCATTGAGCCTAAGTTCCTTTGAGTCTGGCTTACTTCACTTAATATGATTTTTTTCTAAGTCTTTCCATTTCCTAACAAATGGGGCGATGTCATTCTTTCTGACAGCAGCATAGAATTCCATTGTGTACAAATACCACAACTTGTTGATCCACTCATCAACTGAGGGACATCTAGGTTGGTTCCATATCTTTGCTATGGTGAATAATGCTGCAGTGAACATTGTTGTGCTAGTGGATTTAGTATGCCCTAGTTTCTGGATGGTTGGGTAAATGCCAAGTAGTGGAATTGCTGGGTCATAGGGGAGCTCTATGTTTAGTCTTTTGAGGAACTGCCATACTGCTTTCCATAGTGGTTGAATGAGTTTGCACTCCCACCAACAGTGTAGTAGTGATCCCTCCTGGCCACATCCCCTCCAGCATCTGTTGTTATTAGTTTTCCTGATCCTGGCCATTCTAACTGCAGTGAGGTGGAATCTTAGAGTTGTTTTGATTTGCATTTCTTTTATGACTAGAGATGTGGAGCATTTCTTCATGTGTCTATAGGCCATTCTTGTTTCTTCTTCAGAGAAGACTCTATTTAAGTCTTTGGCCCATCTTTTGACGGGATGGTTGTTTCTTTGGAGATTAGTTTTGGAGTGATTCAATTTTTTGAGCTGTTGATATATTGCAAATATGAGGCCTTTGTCTGTCGTATGGTTAGTGGAGATCTTCTCCCACTCTGTAGGCTTCCTAATTAATTTACTAGCTATGTCCTTTGCCATACAAAAGCTCCGCAGTTTAATGCAGTCCCACTTATCCAGCCTTTCTCTGATTTGTTGTGATTCTTGGTCCTTATTAAGAAAGTTTCGACCTGTGTCAAGGAGGCTTAGTGTATCTCCTATTCCTTCTTGTAAAGTTTTCAGTGTGTCAGCTTTTACCTAGAGGTCTTTGATTCATTTGGAGTTAATTCTAGTGCAGGGTGACAAAGAAGGATCCAACTTTAGTTTTCTGCAGGTGCTTAACGAATTCTGCCAGCACCATTTGTTGAAGAGGCTGTCTTTCTTCCATTCTATTTTTTTTTTTGGCTCCCTTATCAAAGATTAGGTCGCTACAGGTCTGTGGTTTAATATCTGGGTCCTCAGTTCTATTCCATTGGTCTTCAGGCCTGTTCTTGTGCCAGTACCAAGCTGTTTTGATAATTATAGCTCTGTAATAGAGTCTAAAGTTTGGTATTGAAATTCCTCCTGTGCTGTTCTTTCTGGTAAGAAGTGTTTTTGCTATACGGGGTCTTTTATTATTCCATATGAAATTTTGAATTGCCTCTTCTATTTCTTTAAAGAACAACATTGGGATATTGATGGGTATTGCATTGAATTTGTAGATAGCCCTTGGAAAGATTGTCATTTTCACGATGTTGATTCTTCCAATCCAGGAGCATGGGAGGTTTTTCCATTTCCTCAGTTCTGCTTTAATTTCTTTTTTCAGTGTTTTAAAGTTTTCATCAAACAGGTCCTTTACATTCTTAGTTAAGATAATTTGTAGGTACTTCATTTTCTTTGAGGCTATTGCAAAAGGAGTTGCTTTCCTGATTGTTGCCTCATTCCTCTCACTGTTGGCATAGAGGAAGTATATGTATATTTTTTTCTTAGTTTGTAAGCCAAAATTACACTTATAACAACTTTTGTCTATTAAGTACTTAACATTTTGATGTGTAGTCAATCCTATGGATATGAAGTAGTCTTCTCACTTCTAGAATAATACAATATTTTCCCATTTTTTTCTTTATTCCCATATGACCATTACGTATACAACACTTAAAGTGTGCCTGTGTGTGGCTTCCCAGCTCTCCACACGCAGGTGGCATGGAAGGGGTTATTCCTTCCTTATATTCCATTTACTGGACCCATGACACTTCTAGTCAGTCTGTACCAACCTTGTGTCACCTTGATGTCCCGGGATTTCCCTGTAGGAGAATCTAAAAAAAATTTTTAATGCATTGTTGAAATATATGTATATAGAAGTGTGTGCATATTGGCCCAGAATGTAAACAGGATCACAGTATTAGTCCTTGTTGAATTAGGAACACAGGGAAAAAAAGGCACGAAGAGAACAATTGTGAATCTATGGACACGAAGGAAGTGGTAGAGCTGGCTGAACGTGGCTTTCTCCTTGGTGTTGAGTAGGTACAGAATGCATTTATTTTTAGAAAACTGTATCTAAGGCAAAAAGATGCCCTTGCTTGTATCTGTTAGGCACCAAACACAGACTGTGAAGTGGCATTTACTTTCACAGCCCTGCTCTCCTGGCTTTGCACAGTCAGCCTCTTTGGCTTCTTTCAAGGCCTCACTTCTTAACCTTCAGTAGTAATCTGAAAGCCCGAAGCTTTGCCCAGATGGAGACAGGCAACCCGACTCTTTTCATGTTGGTTTATTTCTTATTTAGGGTTATTTTCAAATACAGACCTCTTTCTCTTCTGCTCCTTTGCATGGAAGAATTTATAATTCTCTCTAAGAGAGTTCTACATGGAGATGTTCATATGCCATGGTTGCAGAGGAAAAATATTTTGAGCAGTGAGATGAGAATGGGTTATGTTCCAGTCCTGTTGCCTTTGGAGAACTTGGCTTTTAGAAGATAATCATCGTATAGCAGAATGGCAGTGTGGGCACTCTCCTCAGGAAGACTTGAGTTGGATCTCATTTTGTTCACTGTTTTCTTTTTTAAATTAATCTTAGCAAAGTTACTTATTCTTACTTTTTTGTTATCTCTAAACAGAGGTACCTGCTTATCTCTTGTTGACCTATGTTTTCTAGGAGGCAGGAATTGTTTTATAATTAAAGCACTTAGATCCTCCTACTTTCCAGCACTTTGCTCTTCCCTAGCTAGATCCCAGCTTGCATTCCTACTGGCCTCCCTCTCCTGCTCTAGATTCTTTCTGATGGGGCTTCTGTCTCTGTGCTGAGGCCTTACTTCCTTCCATCAGAGGAGGCAGGGTGTTCTTTGCCACTGTTTCCTCTGGATTCTAGGCTTCCTGTCCTTATCTGTGTAGTAAGGGCAAATATCCTCAGCTAGCCAAGGGTATTGAGTGTCCTATGATGTGTGCACAGCCAGGCAACTGAGAACAAATGGCATGTCCAGTTCTAGATAATTCCTTTGCATGAAACATTCCACTCTCTATCTAGGATTCCTTACCTGTTTTTTTTTTTTTTTTTACCCTGGAGTCCATGTATAGAATTTTGTTTCAAAAACTATTGATTTCCTTTCTCATCTTATGTATTTTATTACATGCATTTAAAAATACAATTCTGAACTGGTGGCTCATGCTTGCAATCTTAGTTTCTGAGGAAGCTGAGATCTGAGGATGGTGGTAAGAAAGTCCCTGCGATTCTACCTCTAATTAATCACTGGAAAACCAGAATTGGAGCTGTGGCTCAAAGTGGTAGAGAGTTAGCCTTGAGTGAAAAATCTTAGGGACAAGAGCCCAGGCCCTGAGTTCAAGCACCAAGACTGACAAATAAAAAATATCTATAAAATTCTGAGAGGGGATCTATAGACTTCAGAAGACAGTCAAAAGGGGTCATGGCATAAACAGGATTAAGTTAGTCTCTTAGTTTGCCAGCTATGTCCCACCTTGATGAGCAACAGTGAATCTTTCTGGGGTGGTAACTTAGTTGTGGGGTGATTCACCAAGAAGACAAATAGAGAGCACAAGGTTTCCCCATACTTCTCAAGACCAGGCATTGTATTATGGTATTGTATCAAAACTACAAACTGGGCTGGGAGTTTGGCCTACTGGTTAAAGTGCTTGCCTAGCATGCACAAAGACCTGGGTTCAATTCCTTGGTACCACATACATACAAAAAAGCTGGAAGTGGTGCTAAGGCTCAAGTGGTAGAGCTCTAGCCTTGAGAAAGTCCAAGGACAGTGCTCAGGCCCTGAGCTCAAGCCCAGGACTGGCAAAAAAAAAAAAAAACCCAAAACAAAAACAAACAAAAAAAACAACTGTTTTAGGTTCACCACTTTATTTAAAGCAATGATCTCCTTAAATATCAGAAGATGGGGAAAAGATCTCTTTATTTTAACATTTCCCCAGCCTTTTTGGGGTGCTATGTTCTAGATGTTTTATTACCTCTTTGCAAGTGGTGTAGTTAGGTCCTCTCTTCTTTCTTTTTTCCAATCCCAACACACAATATGACTTCTAGCCTCTATCTCTGCCTACCCTTCCAAGACTCAAAGCCTGCCTATGATAGTTGGTGTCCCAGTTAAGTCTTGCTGTTTTGTTCCAGGCATATACTTTAGGATGGAACCTTTGACCCAGATTTCATCCATTTGAAGTAAGTTGCCACAGGCGATACTACATTTCTGGATAGTTATTTCAAGTCAGAATGCTATTATGAAAAGTTGAAAATTGGTCAATAGCTTAGGAAGGAGGGTGTTTACTTGATAAAGAATACAAGGAAGGAGAGGAAGAAAAACTGATTTCAACTTGAGTTGGACAAGGCATAAAAAAAGCACATTTTGAACTAAGAGTAAGTTCATTTTTGTTCAGTTTGAATTTTTATGTTGTTTTTATAGCAATCATTTTGTTGAGTTTTGTTTCTTAAAAGTTAAATGGCAGATCAAATGGTGTCTTATGAATTCACAAAGTGGAAACTGAGTGTTGTTTGCTCAATTGATATTTAAGCTGATTTCTGTTGTTTTAAACTTTGTCTGAAGCACATTTTTACAGTTGAATAAGATACCTGTGGGCTTGAAGGAAATAATTTTGAATGTGTTTTGTTTTCAGAATGTCGCCTTTGCATTGACAGAGGGATAGTATTAATGTTCTTTACTGGGAACTTTTAGTTTGGTTCCAGGATGTTAATACTAGCTTTATAAGCCATCATGGCCTCATAAGCCAAGTAGAGTTCATACTAACCTGAGATTAATAATTTAGTTTTGCGTGTGATGGTCCTGGGGCATTGTTCTTGAGCATTTTTACTCAAGGCTAGCATTCTTCCACTTGAGTCACAGCTCCACATCCAGCCTTTCGGTGGTTACTAGAGATAAATGTGTTATGGACATTCTTGCCTGGGCTGGCTTCGAACTCAGATCTCAGTCTGTTGAATAGCTAGGCTTATAGGCATGAGCCATTGGCACTAGGCTTTTGAGCTTAATAAACTTTAACATACAAGGCAGCATCTGAGCTGAAGAAATACTTCTTGGACCTTTGAAAATCTCCCCAGACCTCTGGGGAACCAAACCCATAATTTCTTTACCTCTCAAAGAACCTCCAATCTGCAATAACACTTTTGAGTGCTTTGCTTGAGTTCTAAGACATAATGGCATAGGTGTGAACTTTGCTGTAAGCAGGCCTGGGGGGAGGGTCAAATGTTTGTCCTGTGGGGTTTTTATTTTGGTGGGTCATGGGTATTGAACTTGGCCTGGGCGCTGTCCCTGAGCTCTTCAGCTCATGGCTACCACCCATGGAGCCACAACACCACTTCCAGTTTTGGGGTGGCTAACTGGAGAAAAGAGTTTCATGGACTTTTTAGTACTCGGGCTGGTCTTGAATGGTGATCCTCAGATCTCAGCCTCCTGAGTAGCTAGGCTTACTGGCGTGAGCCACTGTGCCTGGCTGTTCTGTGTTTTATTAGCAGTTAGCAGTGTGATCATAAAGGTACATAAGCCTCCTGTGTCTTGCAGTACTCATTTGCTACATGGGGCCCTAATAAGGCCTCCATCCAAGGCTCATTATCAGTGTTAGAGGGGATGATTGTCAAGTTTCTTGTATAGTGCCTGGCACAGAGTCAGCACTAAATATATGGCAGATGGTGTTTGATGATGGCACTAGGAAGATATTTAGAAAAGGGATTTTCCTCATAGGAGAGAATTTGGATATTTTCCCCAGTCCCAGATTTATTAAAAAAAAAAAAAACCAAACAGTCATTTTCTATTCCTGGACTGAACTACTTCTCTTCTAGGGATAATGTATCTCATTTAACATCTAAAAGAAAAAGGAAGAATGGAAAAATGCTGGTCTGCACATTTTTAAACAGTTGATTCAGTTTCTTTGCTGTACTAGTGACTTTTTTCAGTCTTGTATCCTAGTTCCATCTCAGCTCCTGAACTGGACTCACGTTTTGATATATCTTCTAATTTCCCAGTAAGCTTACTCTAACTATATTGCCTCATTTATCTACATCTCCTATTTCTAAGAAACATAATGTTTTTTTTTGCCAGTCCTAGGCTTAAGCTCAGGGCCCGAACACGGTCCTTAGACTTTCTCAAGGCTAGAGCTCTACCACTTGAGCCTTAGCACTACTTCTGGCTTTTTTCTATGTATGTGGTACCAGGAATAGAACCCGGGTCTTCATGCATGCTAGGCAAGCACTCTACCACTAGGCCAAACTCCAGACCAGAAACACAATTTTTTTTATGATTAATATATTTCTAAAAGGAATCAACACTGTAAGGACCCACAGTCTAGGCACATGATAGCATAGAATGAATACTTGCTCATATAAATTGGATGAATCCTTTCCACTGTTAAATAATCTCCAGCATCCTATCCAATACTCACCTTTTTTGTCCCTGTATGTAGGAGAGACATCACCTGTGGGAATGGCAGTGTTAAGTGCACATCTTAGTTATGGATGGAGGTCTGTCTGCAGGTGGGGAGGTGAGAGGAGGGAGGACAGCAGGGGTCAGGAGAAGGCTATCTTTTGGGAGTGCAGCTCACCCTAGAGTGTCTTCTTACAGCTGGCTTCAGAGCTAGAAGTTCTTTTGTGTGCCATTCAGAAATGGCTTTCATGAAGGGAATATATTTGTGGGCTGTCTACTATGAAAAATGATTTGAGACCAAAGGGAAAGGAAATGTATAAGAATGAGGAATAATGTTTCTACACTGCATGTAGAAATATTCCCACCAACCTACCTACCACCTATCTACCTATTTTTTTCCCTAATTTTCTTTTATTGGGGTCATAACTCAAGTGCTCTACTACTTGAACCACACTCCCACACCTTTAGGTATTATTTGTTTTTGAGGTAAGATCTTGCTTTATGCTAGGATGGCATGTGCTTCTCCGTGTTAATGGGAGGACAGGCGTGCCATTTCACCTAGCTGAAATACAGATATCCATAGCTATTTCTGGAGCTCAGCTGTGTATTGGTGAGTACATTCCTTTGACCCTGTCATTCTGCCTTTAAGAACAGATCCTAAGCAGATGTTTAAACAAGAATAGAAAGGTACAAAGATAGATGTATGTTTATCAAACTGTGCACACAGTACAAATACCACACATATGTATGCATATAACATTTTTATAATAATTCATGGTAACACTGTACATTTTTAATAAGTGAAGATCACTCAGTAATTTGTGTTTTGTGCATATAACAGGATACTGGGAAACTGTGTAAATGCTCCTGGATATCTACATTTATTGACATGTAAAGAAGTGGATGGTTCTGTCTTAGCTGTTACAAATATTGAGTCATACACTCAGGAAGGTGAAAGCACACAACTTAAACAATTTCATGACACCAATTTCTCTCAGCTTCAAGTCCCTTCTGCACAAGCACTGATGTTTCAGCACATATTTTGGAATCAAGGGTGGTAAATTCTGAGTTTCTTTTCTTACTCCTTTTCAGTCCCTTTCTCCCCAGGGTAGTCCTCTGTTTTGGGTGCTTATGTATAGTTGTGGCCTTTGTGATCTATGGACCAGTGACACAGAAAATAAAGCATCCTCTACCACAATACAGGCAGAGGTTAGTGTGTTAGAGACAGTTCTGTACTACAGGAGAACAAAGGAGTTGAGAAGGGCACTCACTAGTCTCAAGAAATTTTGGAACTGAGCAGAACAAATTAGATTAGGCAGCTGTCTCCTCTCCTCTTCCTATCCAGTCCTGGGGCTTGAACTCAGACACTGTCCTTGGTTCGTCTCAAGGCTAGTGCTCTACCACTTGAGTCACAGCACCACGTCTGGCTTTTTCTGTGTATGTGGTACCAGGGAATTGAACCAGGGTTTTGTGTGTGCTAGGCAAGCACTCTACTACTGGCCCTTCCCATTAGGCTTCTAAACTGGGACTCATTCTTCTGGTGGAATACTGCTCACTGGCTATGGGGATAGATTTCAGATGATATCTCAAGCTGAAGTAGGAGACTTCTTTGCAGGCCTTGCAATGTCTGGGTTTTCATCTGGGAATGCTGGTTCCCAGATCTGTCCTAATTTGTTCTAGAGCACGCTGCTTCCCTTGGAGGGCTTGTGAAAATGAAGCTCCTCATTTTGGAGTTCTGAGGAAGGGCTGAACAGTTTCTATTTCTAAGGAGTTGCCAGGTGCTACTACTGGTTTAGTCTCTCAGCTAACTTTGAGAACCAAAGGGAAGTTGGCCTGGGGTCTAGGGAGCTGAGACAGACACTTCTCTGTCCTGCCCTAGACCATCACAGCCAGCTGCCTCTGCTGGTTTACCTGGCTCTATTCTCCAGCTCTGTAACTCTTCTCTTTCAGGACACCTATTTATGGTAAAAAAAAGAAACTCATATATAGTCTCAAAGATAAAGTCCCTAGAACTTTAGTGTTTGATATTCAAATCTTTTGGTTTAAAAGTCTGCTTTTGTTTCTCAAAGATCAAATCCTCCTTCCTTTCAAGAGTATTGTCTTTGCCATTTTTTTTTCAAAAGCTGATTTAGAAATTAGTCATTCTTTATTTTACTTTAAAAATTTGATAAAGATGTATATGTGTATCATGTACAACAGAATTCTTGAAATCTGTATACACCATGGATTAGCTAACTTGAGCTAGTTAACATGTGTTAGCTCACTTATTATTCATTTATTTATATTTTTTTGCCAGTCCTGGGGTTGAGCTCAGGGCCTGAGCACTGTCCTTGGACTTTCTCAAGGTTAGAGCTCTACCACTTGAGCCTCAGCACCACTTCTGGCTTTTTTTCTATGTATGTGGTACCGAGGAATCGAACCCGGGTCTTCGTGCATGCTAGGCAAGCACTTTAACCACTAGGCCAAACTCCCGGCCCCTCACTTATTTTTATAGCGAGTTTCTTGAGAAATATTCTTGAACACTTTCAAGAATATGAAGGCATTTTTATTAACTATAGTTATTATATCCTCCAGGAGAGTTCTTGAGTTTATTCTACCTAACTAAAATTCTGTTTTCATTAACCCTCCCTCTTCTGACTCTCTTAAGCACCTGGGAATTGTCATTCTATTCTCTGTTTCTATGAAGTCAACTTTTTAGCTTCCACACGTCAGTGCAATTCAGTATTTATCTCTCTGTGCCTGACTCCTTCCATTAAGCATAATGTCTTTCAGATTCTATCACATGGTCACAAATACAAGGATTTCCTTCTTTTCAGGATGCTGAGTAGTAATTGTTTTGTGTATATATGACATATATGCTACATATGATGTATATATTACATGCATTCTATTTTAACTTATCTGTTCAATAGCTGATGGCACTTAGATGAATTCCATCATTTGGCCATTGTGAACAACACTGAAATGAAGACTAGAGTGCAGTTATCTGTTCCACATACTGATTTCATTTCACTTTTCATTGCTGTAGTGAAAGAACTGAAGGAGTTTAACTTCATAAAGAAACTTATTGAGCTCATGGTTTTGGAGGTTGAAAGTCCAGGTCTGAGTAGCTTATATGGCTTGGCCTTCAATGAGGGCCTACTGGTATTAGAGCAGGGACACCAAAGGGAGGAGAGGAATTGGTAGAAGAGAGTTAGAGAAGTCACATGGCCATTGCAGGTTTGTTTTTGCTAAGTAGCTCAGGATTTCTGGAGGACTGTGCTAATCTCTTGCAAGAGTAGTATTTAAGGTTCTTATTCAAGCCTGCCTACTCTTAAAGGTACATATCCACACACTCTTAAAGGTACATATCCATTCTCCCCATTGCCACGGCAGGGACCAGCCTTCTGTGAGAAACATACCACATCTAAACTATAGCATACCCACTGGTGAGATTTCCTACTTATATAGTAGTTATCAGTTTAAGTTTCTGAAGGAAATACAATATTGTCCTCCATAATGGCTTTACTAATCTACATTCCAGTAGAAGTAGGCAAAGGTTTCCTTCTTTCCCATCTCTGATCATATATTGTCAGTTTGTTTTCTTGATAACAGCTATTCTAATAGCTATAAGGTGATTTCAATCTGCATTTTTCTGCTGATATCTGTGTAGGGCATTACATTTTTCATATACCTGGTGGCCATGTATATTCGGAAGTCTCTGTTCAGGTCCCTTTGCCCATTTAAAAAAAGTCAGGTTATTTTCTTATTATTGTTTTTTTATTTATTTATTTTTGCCAGTCCTGGGCTTGAGCTCAGGGCCTGAGCACAGTTCTTGGGCTTTCTCAAGGCTAGAGTTCTACCACTTGAGCCTCAGCACCACTCTCGGCTTTTTTTTTATGTATGTGATACCGAGGAATTGAACCTGGGTCTTCGTGCATGCGAGGCAAGCACTCTACCACTAGGCCAAACTCCCAACCCTTATTATTGAGTTTTGAAGTCCTTCCTATTTAAAAAAGTATCTTGGATATTTAATGCCTTATCAAAGGTATAGTTTGCAACTATTCTTCTAATCCATGAACATAGCAAATTTTTCCATTTATTTGTATCTTCAATTTTTTCTCAGTATTTTACAGTTTTCAACTAATTAGTCTTTTATCTGCTTGGTCAAATTTATTCCTAAGGGTTTTTTTTTGGTAGCTATTTATTAATGCGATTTTTTTCTAATTTTTTTCTAACTTTTTTTGTGTGGAATTCTTCAGTTTTTGGTATATAGGATCATGCTATCTATAATCAAGGATAATTTGTCGTGCCTCCTTTAAATCTGAGAATCTTTTTTGTTTTCATATCTAATCACTCTAGCTTGGATGTATTGTACTGAGTTGAGTAAAAATAGCAAGAGTGAGGATCTTTGTCCCATTTCAGGTCTTAGAAAGTTTTTAGTTTTTACTGTTAGTAAGATGTTATCTGTGAGTTTGTCATGTATTGCTTTCATTATGTTGAAGAATATTCCTTCTAAGAGTTTAAGAATCTTTATCATGAAAGGATTTGAGTTTTGTCAAATGTTTTTCCTGAATTTTTTAAGTTATGCATATGGGCTTGTCCTTTTGTTATTATGATATATCACACTTGTACATGTTGAATGATCCTTATCAATCCTAATTATAATTACTGATAAATCAACTGATAAATCCTGCTTGGTCCTTGTGACTGACCCTTTTAAAATGCAATTAAAGTTGGTTTGCTAGTATTTTGTCAGGATTTTTGGCATCTACACTTATCATAGATATCATAGATTAATTTCCTCTTTAGTAAAATTGTTATCTGATTTCGTTATCACAGTAATGCTGGCTTTCTAAAATAAAATTGGCATTATTCCTTGTTCAAGGTTTGTATTTTTTGCAATGCTGGAGATCAAAACCAGAGCCTCATTCACTAGATAAACATTCTACTACTGAGCCATTTCCTTGGTGTTTCTTGTCCTCGATTTTTTAAATTTCTTTTTTTTATTCTTTTTGCTTGTTTGTTTTGATGGGGGAGAAGTTTAGAGTTGGTATTAATACTTTAAATATTTGATAGAATTTTGTAGTGAAACGACATTTTTTTTTACTCATTCTTATGATCAGTTTGCTCAGATTCTTTATCTCTTCATAATCCAGATAGTATGTGTCTACCTATTTATCTACTTCTTTTGAGTCATCCATTTTTTGGTGTATGATTATTCACAGTAGTGTCATGATCCTTTCTATTTCTGTGGTATCAGTTGCAATGTCTCTCCTTATATTTCAGAGTCCATTTATTTGTGACTTCGCTTTTTAAAATTTTAAATAAAGTTTTATAAATTAAATTAAAAAAAAACAAAAGCAAAACCCAAAACAAAACAACTCCAAACATTAGGGCTGTAGCTGTAGCTAAGTGTAGAATGCTTTCCTAGCATAAGCAACGCCTTGGGTTTGATCCTATCACTTCAAAAGAACAATAATAATTCTTACTTTCATTATTTTATTTTTTTCTTTATTAATGTTGATTTTTACATCATATTTTAAATGACAGGTTTAACAAACAAGTGTTCAAGAAGGGAATCTCTATTTACAATCACTGGGACTTAGTATTTAGAACTTAATCAAAATTAGGCTAAGGGTTTGTATGTCATAGAAACATTAATTTTAGAAAATAAAACATTATGTCTATAGAGTCATAGGTTTTTATATTTATATAGTTATGTTTATATTTCCATTACCATGTCCATAGCATTGGGTATGCAGTTATTGAGTCCTCGCTCTTGTACTCTTTGGATATTAAGGATACCATGCACCTTTTGTGCCTTAGGTCTTGACTCATCTTACTCAACATGATTCGCTCTAGATTCATCCACTTCCCTGCGAATGCCATTATTTTATCTTGTCTGTTTGCTATGTAGAATTCCATTGTGTATATATACCACATTTTCTGTATCCATTCATCTGCAGTAGGGCATCTGGATTGTTTCCATCGCCTGGCTATTGTGAATAGTGCAGAGATGAACATAGCTCAGCAGGTGTCCTTCTCATATCTTGGGTTATGATGTGCACGATAGATGCCTAGGAGTGGTATGGCGGGATCATAGGGAAGGTCAATTTTCAGTTCTTTAAGAAACCTCCACACTGCTTTCCATTGTGGCTGAACTAGTTTACATTCCCACCAGCAGTGTAGTAGGGTTCCTTTTTCTCCACAACCCTCACCAGCAACTGTCATTGTCTGAGTTCAAAATCTTGGCCATTCTTGTTGGGGTAAGGTGGTATCTTAGGGTTGTTTTTATTTGCATTTCCTTTATGACCATAGATGATGAACATTTCCTCATATGCCTTTCTGCCATTTTAATCTCTTCTTCTGATAAGTCTCTCTTTAGTTCCCTTGCCCATTTAGTGAATGGTTTATTGGGTTTGGGGGGGATTAATTTCTTGAGTTCCCTGTAGATACTGGATATTGAGCATTTATCAGATGTATTATTGGTGAATATCTTTTCCCAGTTGGTTGGCTGTCCCTCTATTTTTGCGACTATGTTTTTATCTGTACAGAAACTTTTTATTTTTAGGTAGTCCCATTTTTTGAGTCTCTCTCCAATCTGTTGTGACCCTGGGATTCTGTTCAGGAATCTTTTGCCTGTGCTTATGAGTTCCAGTGTCTCTCCTACTTTATCATGTAGCAGTTTCACGGTTTCCAGTCTGACGTTGAGGTCTTTGAGTTAATGCTTGTGCATGGCAAAAGGCTAGGGCCAATTTTTAGTTTTCTGCATGTGGCTGCCCAGTTTTGCCAGCACCAATAATTGAATAGACTGTGTTTGTTCCACTGTATATCTTTGGCTCCTTTGTCAAATACAAATTGCCTATAGGTATGTGGTTCTATTTCTGGGTCTTCTATTCTGTTCCACTGATCTTCTGGTCTGTTTTTGTGCCAATACCAAGCAGTTTTTGTTATTATGGCTCTATAGTAGAGTTTGAAGTCTGGTATTGTAATACCTCCAGCATTGCTCTTTTTGCCTAGAATTGTTTTGGCTATTTTAGGTCTTTTCTTGTTCCATATGTATCTTTGAATTGTATCTTCTATTTCAGTAAAGAAGGTCTTTGGGATTTTGATGGGGATTGCATTGAATTTGTATATCAATTTTGGCAGTATAGCCATTTTTACTATGTTAGTTCTCCCTAGCCATGAGCATGGGATGTCTTTCTATTTCCTAGTGTCCTCTTTAATTTCTTTCGTTAGGCTTTTATAGTTTTCATTGAATAATTCCTTTACATCTTTGGTTAAGTATATTCCTAAGTATTTTATTCTTTTGGGGGCTATTGTGAATGGGATCATTTTTCTTGATTTGGCCTTCTGTTTGCGTATTGTTGGTGTACAAGAAGACTACTGACTTATGAAGGTTAATTTTGTATCCTGCCACTTTGCCAAAGTAGTTTATTAATTCTAGAAGTTTGGGAGTGGGGTTTGTTGGGTCACTCAAGTAGAGAATCATGTCATCTGCTAATAGGGATAGTTTAATTTCTTCTTTCCCTATGTGAATCCCTTTGATGTCCTTTTCTTTGCCTTATTGCTCTGGCTAAGGGTTCCAGCACTATATTGAAGAGAAGTGGAGAGAGTGGGCATCCCTGCCTAGTTCCTGATTTTAAGGTGAATGGTTCCAGTCTTTCACCATTTAGTATAATACTGACTGTAGGTTTTTCATATATGGCTTTAACTATTTTGAGGAATGTACCTCTTATTCCTATTTTTTTCTAGTGCTTTCAACGTGAATGGATGCTGTATTTTGTCAAATGCCTTCTCCGCGTCCAGAGAAATTATCGTATGATTCTATCCTTAGCTCTATTGATGTGATGTATTACATTGATTGATTTGCGAATGTTAAACCGTCCTTGCATCTGTGGGATGAAGCCTACTTGATCATAGTGTATGATTTTTTAAAATTTGTTTCTGGATTCTGTTGGCTAATATTTTATTGAGTTTTGCGTCTGTGTTCATTAGAGAGATAGGTCTGTAGGTTTTTTTTTTTGTTGTTGTTGGGCGTTTCCCTGGTTTGGGGATGAGAGTAATATAAGCTTCGTAAAATGAGTTTGGTATTGCTCCTTCTGTTTCTATTTCTTGGAAGAGTTTCAAAAGTATAGGTGTTATTTCATCTTTAAACTGCTTGTAGAATTCCGCAGTGAAACCATCTGGACCTGGGTTCTTTTTGGTTAGCATTTCCCTGATTGCTTCCACAATTTCATTGTAATAGATTGGTTTGAACAACGATGAGGTAAACAAATTGAACAGTCTGGGTAGCCTATATTTATTTAAGAAATCATCCATTTCTACTAGATTTTCTTTTTTCTTTGAATATAGGCCCTGGTAGTACTTATTCATTATGGACTGAATTTCTTGGAAATCAGTTGTGATTGTTCCCGTGGGGTTTCTAATCTTGTTTATTTGAGTCTCCCCTCTCCTTTTATTGATTAATCTTGCCTGGGGTCTGTCTATTTTGTTGCCTCTTTCAAAGAACCAACTTTTTGATTCATCAATTTTGTGTATGGTAGATCTTATTTCAATCTCTGATATTTCTGGTTTTATTTTTGTTATTTCTGTCCTTCTAGTTGTTTTAGAATTAACTTTTTCTTGCTCCTCTAGGTGTTTCAGGTTTTTTTTTAGGTTACATGCTCTTCTTCTGTCTTTTTAATATGCGCTCCTAGTGCGATAAATTTACCTCTAGAACTGCCTTTGCTGTGTCCCATAAGATCCTTTGTGATGTTTCTTGATTGTCATTACATTCAAGGAAGTTTTTAATTTCATTTCTGATCTGATCTGTTACCCAGGAGTTATTCAGAAGTGTGTTGTTCAGTTTCCAAGTGATTGAATGTTTTTTTGACTTTGACTGCATTGTTCAGAATTAGTCTGACTCCACTGAGGTCTGATAAATGCATGAGATTATATCAGTCCTCTTGTATCTGCTTAAGTTTTCTGTATGAACTATTATATGATCAATTTTAGAGTGTGTTCCATGTGCTGCTGAGAAAAATGTAAAAAGTTTCACCATTGGGTGGAAGACTCTGTGTATATCTGTTAAGCCCAGCTGGGCTATGGTGTTGTTTAAGTCGATGGTGTCTTTGCTTAACTTTTGTTGAGTTGACCTGTCATTTGTTGAGAGTGGTGTATTGAGGTCTCCTAGTATGATTGTGTTTGAGTCTATCTTGTTCTGTAATTCTAAGAGAGTTTGTTTGACGAATTTGGGTCCTCCCGTGTTGGGGGAGTAAGTGTTTATAACTGTAATATTATGGGCATGGATTGTACCCTTTACTAATATGTAATGGCTGTCTCTATCTTTATGTACTGATTTTACTGAGAAGTTCCTTCTAGGATCTTGCCTGTTTGGAGTCCTGAAACCTTCAATAATGTGAGTGTTTTCCCTTTTGAGGTTGGGGAAGTTCTCTGCTATGATTTTGGTGAATAAGGGTTGCATTCCTTTGTCCTGGAACTTGGCCCCCCATCAATCCCTATTATACGAAGGTTAGACTTCTTTGCTCCATCTGCCAGGTCCTGGAGTTCTCTCTGGTGGATTCTGACTAATCTTTCCAAGGTGGTGATTCTCTGTTCCAGCTCTTGTGTTTTATCTTCTGTTCCTGATGTTCTATTCTCCATCTCAGTCAATCTGCTGCTTGATGCCTCCATTTTTGCTTGAAGTGTGGACACTGAGCTGATCAAGTCTGCTAAGAGGGTATTGAACTTTTCTTCCACTTCTCTTTTGAATTCGAAGAGTTCCTTGGAAATTTCTTGCTTTTGTTTTTGGAATTCAGTCTTCATTTCCAAAATCATCTCCTTGATTTGAGTCATATTTCGTGTCTCTTCAGGTGTCATTTCTTGGGATGGTGACATCTCTCTTGCCCCTTCGCTCTTGTTTCCTTTTGGGTTTTGTGTGGGACTTTGATTATTTATGTATGTCGTAACTCATCTTTGTGCTCTCCTTGGCATCGAGAACTGTTGTTGTAGTTCTGTGGTCGGTAGGTGGCGGTCTTTACTTGGATTGGGACCAGTGGTTCTGGGAATCTGTGTAAACCTGTGGTTCTCTGCCAAATTGATTCCGCTGCTGACTAGGTCAGAGTTTGCAGTTTTTGCAGGTGTTCGGCCTGTTCCCAGAGGCTGTGTGTTGCTGCACGACTAGCTCTCAGCCCAACCAGTGGGCCATGGGGTGGGTCTGCATGCTTCAGTCTCAGTGCGCTGGGTGGATGGTTGGTTTTCCTGAGCTGTTTCCAGGGGTGGGCCCCCAGCCAAGGGTCTGGAATTTGGGAGTTTCCAGGGGCTCTCAGGTAGGCCAGCTGATGTCTGTTCTGTTCCCAGGGGCGGGGCCCAGCTGAGGACGTGGGCTCCAAGGGTGGAACTGGGCCTTTCTGGTTCTCAGAAGGTGAGCTTGGCTACTAGTCTGCCCTTCAGTTCCCTGCTGTGTTTCCACCACTTTGGCCAGAGTCTGTGACTGTGGGGGGCCCCTTGGTGCTGTCTTGCTGGGGATTCCCACTAGAGTGTCCAGCTCAAGATTTGAGGGGGACAGATGCTGGCTCCTTGACTCCCGCACACCCCATCCGCTGTTGTAAGGCAGGATGTCAGTGCCCCCCCTCCCCCACTCTCCAGATCCAGTGGCCTGGGAGAGGAACCTGTTGGGCGGGTGAGCTGGGACACCTCCGCCCCCTTTGGTGGGGTGCTGGGTTTTAGCGCCCGCCCGCCTGTCAGTCTCCAGTCTGAGGCCTGGGGGAGGGGGCTGGTGGGCGGGTGGGGGCTTGGACACCTCCGCCTCCCTTGGTGGGGTGCTGGGTCTTAGTGTCTGCCCACCTGTCAATCTCCAGTCAATGGCCTGGGGGAGAGGGCTGTTGAGGGAAGGGACAGGATTCTAAATTCTTGCCCCCCTGTCCTTGCCAGTCTTTCTCTGGTGGGGTGGAGGGGTCTGAGTTAAGTTCTATTGCTTGGCACCAGCTCTGCTTTCCCGATGGGTTTGGGGACCCGCTGGGCTACACACACCTCTGTGTTTGGCTGTGGCCTGTTTTGCGGTATTGGAGAATCCTTCACTTCCTTCGGATCTCCGCCGCCGTCTGTGCTCCGCGTCTGGGTTCCGCTGCTGGCTGTTCTGGTCTCAGCTGGTTCTGTTTCTGGCTTCTGCTGCTCGCTGTCCCTGTCCTATGCTGGTTTCTGGGGGTCGGGGCTGCCCGGCCCGCCGCCCTCCGCCGCCGCTTTTCTCGGCTTGGAGCCGGAGGAGAGAGGTGGGGGAGGGGTCCTCGCGTTCCGAATTCTTTGAGAAAGTTGGATGTGAGCTTTATCTGGTTTTCTTTTCCGGTTTGAGTCCTTCTCCGTTGCTTCTTGAGTTTGTTGTTGTGGATTTCTTAAGGTAGTTGGCTCGTGGGATTCTCTTTTCTTGTGGGAGAGAGCGAGGCAGCGTCCCTATTGTCTCGGTGCCATCTTCCAGGTCATCCTATTTTATTCTTTTTTAAATTAATTTTATTGTAAAGAAGATGTACAGTGAAGTTACAGTTACGTAAGTAATGTAACTCTTCTCCAGTTTTGTCTATTCTTTATTTCATTTATTTCTGCTTGTTATTTATCATTTCCTCTTTTCTACTAATTTTGGGTTTAGTTTGTTCTGCTTTTTCGAATTCCTTAAGGTATAGTATTAGTTTGTTTATTTGGAGTTTTTTTTTTTTTTTGAGTAAAAATAGCAAGACTGAGCAGTCTTGGGGCTTGAATTCAGGACCTGAGCATTGTCCTTGGGCTTTTCTTTTCCCTTCAGGGTTAAAGCTCTACCACTTGAGCCACAACACCACTTCTGGCTTTTTTTCTATGTATGTGGCACTGAGAAATTGAACCTGGGTCTTCTCTCATGCTAGGCAAGCACTCTTACCACTAGGCCAAATTCCCAGCCCTCTCTTTTCTTTTCGTTTTTTTTTTTTTTTTTTTTTACTTAAGCATTTATTGCCATAAACCTCCTTCTTAGAGCTAGTTTTGCTGCCTCTGGTAAGTTTTGTTTATTTTGTTACCATTACCTTTTGTTTTAAGATATTAAAAATTTGACTTCTAATTTCTTTTTGCTTGTTGATTATTTAGGGGTTGGTTAATTTTCATGCAGTTGTGAATTGTCCAAAATTATTCTTGTTACTTATTTCTAGTTTCATACCATTGTGTTTAGAGAACGTACTTAATATTTCAATTTTCTTAAATTTGTCAAGATTTGTTTTGTAGCCTAACATATGATCTACCCTGGAGAATGTTATGGGTACCCCTAGAGAAGAATGTGTATTATGTTATTATTGGATGAAATGTTCTGTATATTTCTGTTAGGTATATTTGATCTAAATTGTAGTTTAAATCTGATGTTTCCTTGCTGGTTTCTGTTTAGATAATGTGACAATGAAAAAGCCAAGTATTTTTGAATTTTTTGTCTCTGCGTTGTTTTTCCCCTAAGGCCATCAAAAAAGTATCTGTCTCCTAGTCTAATTTCAAAGTGGAATATATTAAGGCAGAGAAAAGGAATGAATAGGCATAAAATGACAACTCAGTTAATATGTATACCTATCATTTCAGCAGATATTATGAAATAAAAAAATCATTATATGATAATATATACAGTTGGTTCCATTGGTGTAAAAACAGTTACATATGTATATATTTTATATGCACATATTTACATAGGAAATATTCTATAAGGCTAGGCAAAAATAGGAATGGAACTTATCATAAGTAATGAGATGTTCACTTTTGCTCTTATAATTATTTGTGGTTAATAACCAGAGTGAATATTTAACAGTGAATTTCTTTTTTTTGGCCAGTTCTGGGGCTTGAACTCAGGGCTTGAGTACTGTCCTTAGGCTTTCTCAAGGCTAGAGCCCTACCACTTGAGCCATAGAACCACTTCTGGCTCTTTCTATCTATCCAGGGTCTTTAGAGAGAGAAACTACAGACATATGACAGGGGATATGGCTAGAGGGAAGAGCATAGGAGGATAAGTAATATATTCCCCCTGGTCCCATTAGCCAGTATTGCTCTAGCTTTCCTCATCTTTGTGAACCACACCATTGGCTGCCATCTCAGAATTCTGTTTTCTACTAATTCACCAACTCTAATTTATTGCCCAGTACTCTTGACCCTGCATCTAAAAATGTTATTCCAGTCCCTACTTAGTCTCCATGGCAGGAACAACCATTTTCTCTCCTGGAGTTACATTTTTGTGCAGTTAGTAGTAGGTGGAGACCTAGGCCATGCAGGGAAGTAAAGCCAGGTAAAAGGAACAGGAAGGTGGCTTGGGTTGGGGGGAGGAGGCAAAACTTGAGGGTGTTGAAGAAGTTATGAATGGGAATCCTGCAGATCTCAGTCAGGAAGTCAGCAGACTTGGCCTCAGGCCAGCTCAGGACTGGTATTTAAGCCAAATGAGACAGGAAAGACAGTGGAGAGTTTGGAGGAGAATGTGGAGAGCTCTGAGGGAATCTTAGGTTTCCAATTGTACGGTAAGCCCCAAATTTTAGCCTTGATTTTGAAAATAAGTGTTAAAATACACAGTTTCCCTCAAAGTTCTTACTATAGTGTAGCCTACAAATTTTATTCTATCTTTGTGTGTATAACATAGAAGAGTGTTAACTGGTAACAGTGTTGGTTTTCTAGTTATCTCTCTTGATACTGATTTCTAACCTAGTACTATTTTTACAGGTTGAGAACTATACGTTTCCAGAAGCTTTCGACATTAAAACAAATCCTTAAACAATACATGAAAACAGAAATTGTACATTCTAGCCTTGGGACCAACATCGAATCAATTTTCACAGAGTGAAGGGAGAAGGGAGTGCTGGAGGAAAGGAATTTGTTCACTGTGTACTTGAAGAGAATATGTGCATTTTCTGTTTATTGTGTTCAGCATGTTCTTTATATGCTCAAGATATTTCATTTGTCAATTACTCTCTTCACATCTCCCATAGTTATTTGCTTAACTTCCTTTTGATTAGCTTGATTTGCAAATTACTTAGAAATTTTTTTTCTCAAGTCTACTGACAAGTTTGTCAGTTTCTTTTCATTTTTCTAGTTATTTACATTTTCAGACTATAGATATTTGTGTTAGGAGGTGTATTGATAGGCGCCTCTAAGACTCTCAAGGAAATGACTCTTTTTTGGTGGGGGGAGGCTTGAACTCAGGGCTTGGGCATTAATCCTGAGCTCTTTCCTTCAAGGATAGTGCTCAAATATCTTGAGCCATGGTTCCACTTCTGGTTTTCTGATGGTTAATTGGAGATAAAAGTCTCACGACTTTCCTACCCAGGCTGGCTTTGAACCCTTGCACCCTTGATGTCACAAATAATTGATTTTGGGGCCAGGAGTTTGGCCTAATGGTAAGAGTGCTTGCCTAGCATGCAGGAAGACCCGGGTTTGATTCCTTGGTACCACATGAATAGAAAAAGCCACAAGTGGTGCTGTGGTTCAAGTGGTAGAGCTCTTTCCTTGAGAAAGCCCAAGGATAGTGCTCAGGCCTTGAGTCTAAGCCCCGGGACTGGCCAAAACAAGAAACAAAAAGAAAACCAAAACAATTGATTTTCTTTCTTATTATATACACTTAAAAATATGATTCTGAGCTGGGCACAAAACAAAAACCCACAGTGTTGGGGACCATTTTTTTTTTTGTTTTTGTTAGTCTGGCGACTATAACTCAGAGCCTGAGCACTGTCCTTGGGCTTTCTCAAGGCTAACACTCTACCACTTGAGCCACAGTACTGCTTCTGGCTTTTTCTGGGTATGTGGTACTGAGGAATAGAACCCAGGGCTCTGTGCATGCTAAGCAAGCACTCTTATCACTAGGTCATGCTCCCAGCCCTGCTTTATGTTTTAAAATCACCTAAAAATCTCTGTGCAAGCCAGATGCAGTGGCTCATGCCTGTAATTCTAGATACTCAAGGAGGCTGAAATCTGAGGATCATGGTTCAAAGCCAGCCTGGGAGACTCTTATCTCCAATTAACCACTAGAAAACTGGAAGTGGTGCTATGGCTCAAGTGGTAGAGCACTAGACTTGAGCTGAAAAGCTCAGGGTCAGTGCCCAAGCCTAGAGTTCAAGCGCTATGATGGACAAAAAGAAAACAAAAATTGTCTGAGCTCTGGTATTTGTAATCCTAGTTACTCAGGAGGCTCAGATCTGAAGGTAGCTTGGGTAGGGAAGTCTAGAGACTTCTTATCTCCAATTAACCACAAAAACGCTAGAAATGAATCTGTGACTCAAAGTGGTAGAGCATTTGCTGTGAACACAAAAGCTCAGGGATAGTACCAAGGCCTTGAGTTCAAGCCTCAAGACTGAAGAAACAAAAACAAAGAAACAAAAACAAAACCAAGACTTGAAATCTGTAAATATACCATAATAGTTCTGAAGATCTGGCATAGGGAGAAAAGAAATTGCCACAAACATGTTATTTCTGGGGCTCACCACTTCTCTGTGTTTGTTTCTGTTCCCACCCTCCTGGGTAAGGTCTGATCTGGAACTCTTTCTACAGTCCAGTCTAGTCTTGAATTCATGATTCTTCTGGTTCAGCTTCCCAAGTGCTGAGATTATGAGAATGCCCTACTGTGCCTAGTTCTCTGTCTTGTTACCCAAGAGAAAAGTGTTCCCTGTGGATGGATTAGAAATGTTAACAGGTAGAGAAACTAGAAAAGAGGGAGAAAAAGTTGAATTAATCCTGATTACTATAGATAACTTTCTGACTGGGGAATGAGTTCCATGAATAATTTCGATAGCTGATGGAACACACACACACACACACCCAGTGCAGAGCCTCAAGCTGTTCCTCAGACTTTCTGTGGTGTTTAGATCTGAGAGGTACACTGTAGGCATTTGGAAATAAAGGGTGCCATGGAGATGTTATGTTCAAAGACACTGAAAATAATCCACTTCCTTAGAAATAAGCATGTAAGCTAAGCCATTAAGAATTCTCAGCGAGAGACAGAAATAGCTTCCGTAGTCCCTGTGGCTCTCTAATTCCTGTTCCTACCATTTTATTATTCATGCGTAGTTCACTTTGTCTATTTATTTAAAATGTGATTCCAGACAGCAGGCAACAGTCCCAGTGTTCTCTGTCTTGCCTAGCCCTTTCCGCCCTGAGAAATGAGAATTATATAACTTGTTTTCAATTGTGCAGACAGCCGAGGATTCACATGCTTGGCCTGGTAAACTTCCAGGAAATAACTAAACTGCTCATCAGAAGTTTATCCAGGCTTTCTTGATCTAAAAGTTAGACAGGAAACCTAGCAGAGATGGGAAAAAAACCAAGGTCTGACAAGAGGGAGCATGGCGTGCTTGCACAGCCAGGACACCTCAGAGTTCTCACTCCTCAGCAGTAAAAGGGCTGATTCCAACAGGGTGGTTATTAATATGAGGCACGCCTGCAGTTCAAGTGCTCTGGAGGCAGAGGTAGGAGGACCACAAGTTCAAAGCCTATCTTGGTGTGATTGTTGAGACCCTGTCTCAAAAATGTAAAACTGGACACACGCATACACACGGAAAGAGAGGGAAAGGTTATTAATATTTAATACTTGTTACTATTTTGACTGCTGATGGCTCTGTTTTCTGTTGCTGTGCAACCAGCCACCTCAGCGGCACATAATGTTTGCTGGTGGTTTTGAGGGTGAGGAATCTGGAAGGGGCCCAGGTGAGCGGCTTCTGCTGGCGTTGTAGTCAGATGCTTGCCATTGAGGGCTTGCTGGGCTGTACATTCTCGTGGCTCCTCACGTGTCAGGCACATATTCCCTGTCTGCAAGGGCTGTGTGGGGGCTGTGATCAGGGGCATCTCCTCATGGCTTTCCCAGCAAAGTACTCTCTGGTTAGGGAGAGGTAATGGGAACTGACTTCTAGAACAAGCCTCTCAACACACAAGAATGGACCCAGAATGCCATTTTCTGACCCACAATGACTTCTTGACTTCAGCAGTTGCACCAACCTCCAATACTCCAAGGGAGAAGTCACAGACAATCTCTCAGTGGGGTGAGAGTGAAGGAATCATGGTCATTAAAACAGACAGACAAAAACAGTGCCAGGTGGCTCACACCTGCACTATTGGTTACTCAGGAGGCTGAAATCTGAGATCATGGTTTGAAGCCAGCCCAGGCAGCAAAGTCCATGAGACTCTCATCTCCAATAAACTAGGCCCCGCCCCCCCAAAAAAAGGCAGAAGTGGAGCTGTGGCTCAATCGGTAGAGTGTTATCCTTGGGCTAAAGAAGCTCAGGGACAGTGCCCAGGCCCTGAGTTCAAGGCCCAGGACCAGCAAAACAAAGACAATAAATAAAAACCCAAGTCCATACCTGGGCATGGTGGCATAAGCCACCCAAGTTCAGAGAGCTTAAGGATTTGCCTTGGGTAACACAGGTAACAGGTGGCTGAAATAGTATATGAACCTGTAATTGTCTCTAAATATTTACTGTCTCTGTTACACTGCAGCGTTATTTCATTTTTATTTTTAACTTTTGGCCAGTCTTGAGGATTGAAGTGTGGTTCTGGGTGCTGTCCCTGAGCTTTTTGCTCAAAGTTAGTACTCTACCACTTGACCTACACTCTGGCTTTTTGCTGGTGAATTGGAGATAAGAGTTTCATGGACTTTCTTGCCTGGGTTAGCTTCAAACCAAAACCAGTAGATCTTGGCTTCTTGAGGAGCTAGAATTACAACTGTGAGCTACTTCAGTCTCAGCCATTGCAATTGTTCTGGATATTTTTGATAATTCTGCTTACTACAGAACATTAACTCATGAAGTAACCATAACAGCACACTGCCATCCCCTTCAAAGCCAGGTGTCTTTGCCTTTGCATAGGAAGCTCCCTTATCTGGAGATGGAATCTGGGCTGGTGCCACTCAGGAGTAGACAAAGGCAAAAAAGAACTGTGTGATACCCAGGGGTCCAGGTGGCTCCCGTGAGGTGGAATAAATGAGAACAGATGGATACTTTTAGGAGGAGCCTTCTACAGCAAAGGCCATGCAGTGTGGCTGTGCCAAGCGTCCATGTGGACAGATGGAACCACACAGATTATTTGGGGTCTGTATGTCTGGGTGTAGACGCTGCCCTCATGCCTCGAGCCAGGCGGTAGAGCAAGTGAGTCACAGAAGAGAGCAGAGTGGGCACTCAATGAAGAAAGCAGTGGCCAGGAGGCTGTCATGGAGACCTAGCTGGGGGAAGCAGAGGCAGGTACAGAAGTTAGAGGCGAGTTTCCCCACCTGCATCCTGTTCTTCTCAAATGCTTTTCTCTCAGGAAGAATTTCTACAAGGGTCCTAGGCCCCAGAGATGGAAGGTGAATATCTAGAGGTCCTTACCCTTCGTTGGGGGGAAGATTCATTTATAACCACACAAATAATGACCTAATTAGCATGGGGGTAGTTTGTGCAGAGACTTGAAGTTGTCATCCTCAACTCCTTTTCACGGAAAAGAGCCTCCTGGAGTGGAAGCTTGAATGTGACTAGTGAGGCGGCTTTCCAGCTGTCCTTGCAGCTAGCACAGCCATACATACCTGGTAGTTTAGGCTGACAGCAGCCATGTGTTTCTTCTTGGTTCCATCCTTGATGTGAAAATCACTTCCCTTTTATCTTTTCCTCTCCTTTCCCACAGACAGGTAAATGGCAAACACTTTGGACATAAAGATGGAAGTTATTGACTGACAGTAGCCTTGCCAGTTTCCCCCCTAGTATGATTAGAACAGATGAGGTTTACCCCAAACCCATATGGCAGGGTCCATGTGAGGAGGCTTAGCATGCTGGGAAAACCAGAGAGGAGCAGGCTCTATCCTCTGTGATGGAAACCAATAGAAACTTGGTAAAATAAGCAAAGCATAATTTGGAATCCATTCTCTGCTTGCTTTCAGGATTCAGGACGTTTCTCCAGTTTCTAATTTCAGGATTCAGAATGTTTCTCTAATTTCTATAGCCATGAATCAGAACTCTGTCTTGACCCTTTTCTCTTTACCTTCTCCTGCCAGTAGTTATGACTCCCAGTATCAACCCCCATTTCTGTGTTCTCTTTCATTGGTCTCAACCTCTCTTCCAAGATGAAAAACCTCCCGTATCTTTCTTTTTTCCATATTTTTTAATTGTAATTAATAGAGGGGTTACAGTCCTAGTATCTTTCTTAACCCTTCAAATCAGCTACTGTTCCTTCCCATTTTGATGCACACAAATTTGTAGGATTTACTTATTTTCATTATTTTTTCAATACTACTTGAATTCAGAGCCTCAAGCTTGATAATGCTAAGCTATGCCTATAGCCAGATATACATATGATATATGTATATCATGTGTTATATGCATGCATATAACATACATATATATATATATATTTAAAGAGAGTGGCTTGATTCCCACCCAGGAATACATGTGAGCCTCAGACTATCTACTTTAGGCTTTCTATCATCTCTTTGGTCATAGGCATGTGCCACCATGTCCAACTTTCTTTCTGTGGAGATGTTGTCTTGTAGATTTTTCTGCCTAGACTAGCCTAAGACCACAATCCACCCAATCGTAGCTTCCCATGTAGCTTGAGTGACCTCACTCAGGTACACACCCCACTCTGGACTGCAAAGGGATCTCACGGAATTGGATTGAGATGAGGTCCTATGGACTTTAATTACAAAGGCTGGCCTTGAGCTGCAATCCTCTTGTTCTCATACCAGGAAACATACTTGAAAGAGGTGGGGGGAGGTTGGTTAATGATATGAGAAAGCTGCTAGGCAGGTACTCTACTGCTCAACCATGCCTTCAGCCCTTCTTTGCTGTGGTTATTATTGAGACTGCATCTTGCTTCCTGTTTGGGCCAATGCATGCCCCACAGTACACCAATTTGGCTTTCCACAGTAGCTGTAATGACAAATGTGTGCCACTATATCCAACTTCTTCCACTGAGATGGAGTCTTATGAACTTTTTTTGTTGGGGCTGACCTACAACTATGATTTTCCTAATCTCTGTCTCCTAATTAGAATTACAGGCCTGAGCCAATGGTGCCTAGCTTTTCTGCAATCTTCTGTATCTCTGATTTGAGTGAGGCTCCCCAACAGTACTTTTTTTTCCCCTTAAATTTTGTGTTCGTCTTTAGGTAAGCTAATTTGCCTTGCACTTCATCTGGTTTAGCTCACCCATGACCTGTGATATCCAATACCTCCAGCTAGCTGGAAGCCTCAATCACAATTCCCAATTTAATATCTGGTTTCACATATATTCTATTGCCATGCTGGTTTCGGTCTGAGTCATCCTTGAGTCATCCTCCTTTTTTACCTCCTACATTCAATTAGGAGTAAGTCTATGGATTCTACCCTTCAGGTTCTCTTTCCATGCACCACCATTGCGGTGAGCAGACTGTCATGATCACATTGGTTTAGAGGAGGTGGCAGCATGGCTGGGTGGGTTTTTGTGCTCTGGACTCAGATTGGTTGGTTTTGAATTTCAGTTCTGCTAATTATTAGTGGAGTGACCTTGCCTAATGTGTTCTCACTTGACAAAGGAGAATGATACCTACTTCCTAAGGGAGGGGTGAGAAGTGTCCATGGTAATGCCTTGATTGTAGTCAGGGCTCTACATTAGGAAGTATGATTTCCATCAGAATTACTTGAGGATTGCTGTTTCTATGGTGAGGCTAACTCCTTCCGTTCAAATCAGATGCTGTGGTGTGTGGTGGAATGTGTACAAACTTGGCAATGAAATTCTGGGCCCTGATCTTTACTTGAGTTGTGCTTTCCTACATAGACTCTGGGCTTGCCTTCACATTTGCTCTGGTAAGTGAAATGAAAGCAAATGTGCCACCAGAGAGGCTTGAACTGTCTTTGCTTATAGGGGGCCTTCTGTTGTGCTGCTCCAGGGAAAAGCATGGTTAGAGACATTTAGGTGAGTGAAAATTTAGCACCGTCTGGTTGTACCAACCATCACACGTCGGCTGAGGTAATCAGACTAACCAGTGACTGTAGCTGACCTCAACTGTGCGAGGCAGCAGAATAGCCCTACCCATTCTAGTCCCAACTGTGAACTCCCTGCATTTAGGGCTGGCAAATCATTATCATTTGGGGGTGCTATGTTATGCAGCAGTAGGAAACTGATAACACTACCTTGTCAATCACATTAGAAAACTGCTCTCATCATACTGTCTTCCTGCATAGGTAGCCATCTTGGTTTCTTTGGATTGGCTGGTTTATATCTGTTACCTTAGAGTAGTAATTCACAATGCCCACTCAGACATGGAATTGTTGGGACAGCAAATTCAGTGGTCATCCTACTTCTGCTCAAAATCAAGTCTTGTCTACAAGGTGTGTATGTATGTTTGTCAATACTGAGGATTGAACTCAGGGCCTCACTCTTTCTTGACTGCGTTGTTTAAGGCTGGCACTGTCACTTGACCCACATGTCTGTTTCTGGCTTCCTTGCCTATTAGTTGGAGATAAGACTCTTAGATTTTGTCTACTTGGGCTGGCTTCAAATCAGCATCCTCGGATCTCATACTCCTGAGTACTTAGAATTATAGGTCCCGGCCACTGGTGTCTATTGCATTAATGTAACTTTTTGACTCCATGAGTTGGTGTCAACTTATATTTTAAACTAAGTTCCTTATTGCCCTATTCCAAACTTCAGTCGAATGTCTAAAATACAACCTTCACTTTCTTTCCCTGTATCTAGTTTCTTTCTGATGTTGATTTCTAGGTCTGTTGCTTTCTTTACTTATCATAACTCCTTCAAAGCCTCTTTGAAGCTTTTTTTTTTTTTTGCCATTCCTGGGCTTGAGCTCAGGGCCTGAGCACTGTCCTTGGACTTTCTCAAGGCTAGAGCTCTTCCACTTGAACCCCAGCACCACTTCCGGCTTTTTTCTATGTATGTGGTATCAAGAACTGGGTCTTTGTGTATGATAGGCAAGCACTCTACCACTAAGCCAAACTCCTGGCCCAAAGTATATTCACTTTTTTGCCAATCGTAGGCCTTGAACTCAGGGCCTGAGCACTGTCCTTGGGCTTTCTCAATGCTAGATCCCTATAACTTGAGCCACAGCCCCATTTCTGGCTTTTTTCTATGTATGTGGTACTGAGGAATTGAACATGGGTCTTTGTGCATGCTAAGCAAGCACTCTTTTTTTGTTTTTTTTCATATACTTTTTATTGTAATTAATAGAAGGGTTACATTATATTCGCCAGATAGAAGGTGCATTAATACACATACATTGATATCCTTTCACATGTCTTGGTCCCCATTTCCCTCCCCCCCACCCCCACCCCTCATCTTGTTTTCCCCCTTTCCCTATCCAATTTCAAATAACCAAATACAAATATATCCGATATATCAGATAACAAAGTTAGATACTGTAACAATATGAGATAACCAAAGGGACTGCAAAAGAGATGAGAGATAATATAGTACATTAAGGACAACAATCACTCATTATATGGCTTCTGTTTCTATATCCTAGAGGTCCTTTCATTTAGCGTCATACTGTATGGCCTTATGTATCTAGGTTTTTCTCTATTGCAAATCTCTGCTAGGATAGCCCAAGGTTTCTACTGATTATGACAAATGAAAGAAACCATTGAGCCTATGTTCCTTTGAGTCTGGCTTACTTTACTTAATATGATTTCTTTCCAAGTCTTTCCATTTCCTAACAAATGAGGCAATGTTCTTTCTGACAGCAGCATAGAATTCCATTATGTACAAATACCACATCTTGTTGATCCTCTCATCAAGTGAGGGACATCTAGGTTGGTTCCATATCTTTGCTATGGTAAATAGTGCTGCAATGAACATCGTTGTGCTCGTGGGTTTAGTATGTCCTTGTTTCTGGACTATTGGATAAATGCCAAGTAGTGGAATTGTTGGGTCATAGGGGAGTTCTATGTTTAGTCTTTTGAGGAACTGCCATACTGCTTTCCATAGTGGTTGAATGAGTTTGCACTCCCACCAACAGTGTAGTAGTGATCCCTCTTGGCCACATCCCCTCCAGCATCTGGTGTTACTAGTTTTCTTAATCCTTGCCATTCTAACTGGAGTGAGGTGGACTCTTAGAGTTGTTTTGATTTGCATTTTTCTTTCATGACCAGAGATGTCGAGTATTTCTTCATGTGACTATAGGCCATTTTTATTTCTTCTTTAGAGAAGACTCTCTAAGTCTTTGGCCCATCTTTTAATGGGATGGTTGTTTCTTTGGAGATTAGTTTTGGAGTGATTCAATTTTTTGAGTTGTTGATATATTTTAGATATGAGGCCTTTGTTGTATGGTTAGTGAAGATCTTTTCCCATTCTGTAGGCTTCCTAATTTACTAGCTATGTCCTTTGCCATACAAAAGCTCTGCAGTTTAATGCAGTCCCACTTATCCAGCCTTTCTCTGATTTGTTGTGATTCTTGGTCCTTATTAAGAAAGTTTCTTGGTCCTTATTAAGAAAGTTTCTACCTGTGCCAAGGAGGCCTAGTGTATCTCCTATTCCTTCTTGTAAAGTTTTCAGTGTGTCAGCTTTTACCTCCAGGTCTTTGATCCATTTGGAGTTAATTCTAGTGCAGGGTGACAAAGAAGGATCCAACTTTAGTTTTCTGCAGGTGCTTAACCAGTTCTGCCAGCACAACTTGTTGAAGAGGCTGTCTTTCTTCCATTCTATTTTTTTTGGCTCCCTTGTCAAAGATTAGGTGGCCATAGGTCTGTGGTTTAATATCTGGGTCTTCAGTTCTATTCCATTGGTCTTCAAGCCTGTTCTTGTGCCAGTACCAAGCTGTTTTGATAATTATAGCTCTGGAATAGAGTCTGAAGTTTGGTATTGAAATTCCTCCTGTGCTGTTCTTCCTGCTAAGAAGTGTTTTTGCTCTACGGGGTCTTATTATTCCATATGAAATTTTGGGTTGTCTCTTCTATTTCTTTAAAGAATGACATTGGGATATTGATGGGTATTGTGTTGAATTTGTTGATAGCCCTTGGCAAGTTTGCCATTTTCACAATGTTGATTCTTCCAATCCAGGAGCATGGGAGGTTTGTCCATTTCCTCAGTTCTGCTTTAATTTCTTTTTTCAGGGTTTTAAAGTTTTCATCAAAAAGGTCCTTTATATTCTTACCACTAGGCCAAACTCCAGGCCCTGAAGCTTCTTGCCAAGCACCACGTCCATAACACCTGTTTGTTTCCCACATTGGATGCTGGCAGCTGGTTGAGCTCCATTTCTAGCTCCCTCTCCCATGCTGTCCACAGGATGGTGACAATGAACCTCTTCCTCAAACACCTGAGGCAATCTGTCTTCTCCCTAGATAACTTCAAACACCCAGGGAAGCACAAGGGCAGCCATAAATGTCATCAGACTTGAGGGCAGGCATGCATCGTATCCATTGTGTGTTTCCTCCAGTGCCTAGTCCAGTGTCAGGATTCTGTAAGTATGGAGTGGTTTAAAGTTCTGCACATAGCTGAAGGACACCAGCAGTTGCCCTGCTTCTCTGCATACAGTCTGAGATTGGGGAAAGAGGCACTGAAGTAGGTAGGTACATGCAGAAGGCTTCCTTTTGGGAGATGTGCATGTGAGGAAGAAAGGGAAATAAAACGGTGTAGAAAGAAGTGACCTGAACATGGCTACAGCTGGCTTTCAGCCACTTCTTTGCTGCTTGTCCCTACAGAGTGGTCTGCCATTGAGGCAACTTCATGAGTTCAGTTCTAGGGACTCCTTGTAGAATTCATCCACATTTTCTTTAGTTTTCAGGTTAATAGTTGCCATGACTAGCTGTATCTAATATTAGGGTCCTTAGGATCTCAACCCCTTTCATTGCAGGTTGAAAAAAAATACATCTTGTTAGAATTTAGCCTAAACTGGAGATCAGCAAATTCAATGGTTAGTAGATATTTAAGGGCTTACAGGACAGTCTTTGTCTATTGTCCAGCAGAGTTGAGTAGCTATGACAAAGAGGTAAGCATTGTGTATTTCAATAGAACTTTATTTACAAAAACGTGAGTTGCAGTTTAGATTTGTGCACAGATCCTTGTGCACTACTCTACCTAAGATTAAACAGATTCTAAATGAGCATTTAAAGTTTGTCTTATGTTAGAGGCTACAGTTCTAGCACATGGTGTTCAGGATTGGATTTCTGATGCCTTCTTTGTTTCTGTTCTGTTCTGAATTGTTAAGATCTCTTGTTTAGTTACCTGTCTCTAAGCTAGGAAAGAGATTCTTGAATATGGTTTATGTTTTGTGCCTCTGCTTTTGTTTGGTAGAATTATTTCATCAAAACCCTTTTTTGAAGGTAACATTTAGTTTTCATTAGCGTAATAAGTCATTTTAGTGTATTTGTAGCCTGAATATGAGAAAGGTGATTGCTAATATTTTGGTTCCAGGTTGCCTCAAAATTTTTCTATTATTGTTATTGTTATTTTTTAAAATAAAAACTTAGAGCTCCTTGTCTGTGAAAAGAAAATCTATATTTGGAATACTTCTTAGGGGCAAAAAATCAATTGATTGATGAAATAATTCCATGTTTCAAATTCAATTACTGGAATGGAAGTTGATCCTGCTGTAATGGGCTCTTTGCTGGTGATGGTGGAGAGGGGAATTAGAGGTTAAGTGACAGCCACAGTTGACTACAAACAGTCAGTACCCCCAGAAAAGGGTGCTTATAGTTGTTCCCATTATGGGGACTATAATAGTACTAGCTTTGTGTTTTTTCTTTTTTTAAAGCCAATAGCCTACAGGATGTGTGACTGCCCTGAAAGACCACTTAAAGCAAGGTTTTTTTATATTGTTCAAGTCTCTTTCCAAGGTGACTGCATTTGTAACCTTAGAACATTCTGAACATCTTGGAGAAATAATTTCCAGGCCTTTATGTATTGTATATCATATCTCCTATTTAACTATGTGATAGTCAACCATTTCTCTCTGTTTACTCTGTTGCAAAAGAAAGTACCTGTTAGGAAAGCTCAGTGTCACCAAGAATAGATTTTGTGTGTTACTGTCAGGATGTTGTGGTATGCACAAGTAGGTTGTGTTCCTCAAAGGTGACTGCCTACAGCAACTTTGAAAGTACCATTTTTGGTTCAAGGGTATCCTTTGTAATCTTAAAAAATAGAATTCAAAGATTTCTGGTTTATACAGGTTGTACATCAATATGTCCTATACTTGAACAATACAAGAAGATTTCCAAGTGGGGGGAGGAGGATAGCATAGTGGTAGAGTGCTTGTTTAGCATGCCTGAAGCCCTAGGTTCAATTCATCAGAACCACATGTGCAGAAAAAGCCGGAAGTGTTGCTGTGGCTCAAGTGGCAGTGCACTAACCAAGTGTCCAAGAACAGTGCCCAGGCCCCAGTTCAAGTCCCAGGACTGGAAAAAAAATTCTGTATAGTTTACTGAAATAATTATAAACCTATTACATGTCATAAATAACATAATAATTTTATTTATAAAATAACTTCTAGCTGGGCGCAGTGGCTAATGCCTGTAATCCTAGCTACTCGGAAGGCTGAGATCTGAGGACCGTGGTTCAAAGCCTGCCCAGACACGAAAGACCATTAGATTATCTCCAATTAATCACTAGAAAACTGGAAGTGGGGCTGTGGCTCAAGGGGTAGGGTGATAGCCTTAAGTTGAAGAGCTCAGGGACAGCGCTCTGGCCCAGAGTTCAATCCCCATGATTCAGACACACACACACACACACAAAATAACTTGTATTAACCAGAAAATGTTTAGTGAGGAGAATGACACTGTTTCACAATGTCATTCATGAATCTTCACAAATCTCTTTATTGTTTTAATAGAAAATAGCTATAAGCAGGACGCGGTGGCTCATGCCTTAATCCTAGCTACTCAGGAGGCTGAGATCTGAGGATCACCATTCAAAGCCAGCCCAGCACTAAAGACCATGAGACTCTTAATTCCAATTAACAACTAGAAAACTGGAAATGGCACGGTAGCTCAAGGGTGATAGCCTTGAGCTGAAAAGCTCAGGGACAGTGCCGAGGCCCAGAGTTCAAAGTCCCATGACTGACAAAAAAAAAAGAAATAGCTGGATCCTGATGCTGTGTTTACAATTAGTCTCTTGTGATATTACATGTAACTTGGAAAACATCACTTTTGTGAGAGAATGAAGGTGGAAATTGGATGTCTTGGTACTACTAGAGGAGTGCTTATGACTTTATGGAATACCTTAGGGGCCCTGTCCTCCCTTTAAGGACCACTGATCTAGAGGAATATTACTTGATCAACATTTTGTGTCCTTTATTAGGAGGTGATTTTCACAGAGGTGTCACAAAGAGTCAGTTGTTTTTACTTTACAGTCTCAACATCCTTTACCCTAGATTATTTTGTTTCTGAGTCCTAGTAAATTAGAGACTACATAGAGGGTGTTAAAGCAGGTGAGGTTGACAGCCCGAGAATCAGAAGTGATATGACAGGAAGGAAGACACAGAGAGAACAAAACCCCAAAGGTATAACATACGCAGTATAAGGAGTAGGTGCTACACACACACACACACGTGACTACAGAGGCAAGAGTTTTTGAGGGAGGGTGACTGCCTGCCCTGACCCCTCTGGGTCTTATTTTCAGAGAGTCTGTGGGTGCAAAGGTCTCCAGATGCGGAGCAGCTGGTGTTCTTGGCATTCCCCAAAGAAAGTGGCACTGAACTCAGTTTGTTCCCATTATTTTCTCCACAGAAGGGACACAGTGAAGGTCTGGAGCCACGTCCCGAAGCTCAGACTCTAGGTGGGTCATTGCTGAGTGATCAGTAAGCTGATGTTCTCTTGCCCTTGGCTTGTGAGTTCCAGCCTATGCCAAGCAACAGCATCGGTTCCCACTGCTCCAAAGCCTGTCATCAGAAGGTTTAAGACTTGGAGGGGGTGAGCATAATGAACTAAAGCAGTGTTCTTTGGACTTCTAACTTATATGGAATTCTCACATACATTCTTTCTTCCTTTTTTTTCCTGTCTAGCCCTCTCTCCCTCGTTGCCTCCCTCCCCTTCCTTCTATTTCTCTTATTTTTTCTCTTCTTTTGTGTGTATACACACTGCCTCTGTGTGTGTGTGTGTGTGTGTGTGTGTGTGTGTGTGTGTGCATATGCATGCAAATACAGGCTTGCTTGGACTTGAACTCATGTTCTGGGTCCTTAGCTTTTTTTTTTTTTTGCTTAAGGCTAGTGCTCTACTTGAGATATACCCCAACTTCTGGCTTTTTGCTGGCTAAATGAAGATAATAATCTCCTGAACTTTACCGCCTCAGTAGGCTTTGAACTATGGTCCTGAGGAGATTTCAGCCTCCTGACTAGTTTAGGATTCCAGACATGAGCCACCAGTACCTGGCTTGAAACATATATGCTACTGTTCAGAGTAAAATGTCTTGAGAGCTGATGCTTAAAGACACATCAACATTGTAAAAAATTGAGGATTTTTTTTTTTGGAGGATTCTAAATACTGTCCAAATAAGCTGGAAATTAGAAAGCGAAGTAAAGCTGGGAGTTTGGCCTCATGGTAGAGTGTTTGTCTAGCATGCTTGATGCCCTGGGTTCAATTCCTTGGTACCATATACACAGAAAAAGCTGGAAGTGGTGCTGTGGCTCAAGGGGTAGAGTGCTAGCCTTGAGAAAGCCCAAGGACAGTGCTCAGGCCCTGAATTCAAGCACCAGGACTGGCAAAAAAAAAAAAAAAAGAGGGAAGAAGAGAAAAGAAAAAGAACACTTAGTAATGAAGAAAATCTCTTCTGGGCTTTTGAAACAAGTTTAAAATGGATAAAATCTGGGGTCTTGATGGTTTTGTAGGGCATTGTATACCACCAAGTGGTTTTTGCTTGGAATGCTTTAGTGTACTTGTGTAAAAACCTTGTTACCCTTCCTGTTCTCTACAGATCAGGCTAATGGACTGTCAGCAGCTTTCAACCCCTGCACTTGAGTGTACTTTATAATTTGATAAGTAGCTCTGATCTTAGTGTTGTACTATCCTAAAAATAGTATCCACTCTTCTAGTTCAGTAGAGAAACTTGTATTTTGTTTAAAGACTCATTAGATTTTCTTCTGAACTCAAGAGAAATGGGAAGATTTTTGAAAGATTGAATATTCACCCGAACAAAATTTCTTTTTTATTTTTTTGCCAGTCCTGGGCTCAAGCTCAGGGCCTGAGCACTGGCCTTGGATTTTCTCAAGGCTAGAGCTCTACCACTTGAGCCTCAGTACCACTTCCAGCTTTTTTCTATGTATGTGGTACCGAGGAATTGAACCTGGGTCTTCATGCATGCTAGGCAAGTACTTTACCACTAAGCCAAACTCCCAGCTCCTCTGAACAGAATTTCCTTAGCTCTTGATGTGTGATGATAGTTTCCTTTAAGTCAACATATTTATATATATTGATAAATATAGATGTATCAATAGTGATATGTTTTGTGGTTCTGTAAATTAAAAAAAAAACAATGTAGAGACACCTTGGTTAAAGGAGGAGTAAAATATTTCAATTTAAGCTTCTTCCCAAACTTCACATCAAAACAACAAGGAGAATTAGAAATGGACATACAAACCCTATTTTGATTTAAGGTAGAAGAATCAAGTTGAGTTTTCCTGTAGATAAAAATTTAAACATCTTTACAGTAAATAAAGCCATGATAACAGCCATTTGAAAAGCATTTTAAAAGATTCAAGAATTTATAGCCACTGGTAAGTCTGGTAAACATTCTCAGATTTAAATTTGATTTTGTTGATCACATGCCTCCAATTCTCTTACATGTTTCTCTGGGAAGAATGTGCTTTATAAATAAGTTGCCCTTGAATTCTTGATTTAGCTTTTACTTCTGAGAAAATCTGACTTAAGTCAACATCTATCAGTAAAGCAAAATAAGATGGACAGACAGAAGTCAAAAGTATGAATATGAAAACTTTGTCTATTTTATTCAGGTCAAAAATAGCTTATGCAAATATCCTGCCTTGAGGACCATGAGAAACCATTTTTATGCAATTTTTTAATGATTTATTTTCTAGTTGCCCATTCACTTCTGGCAGAGTAGCAGTTGGAAGAAGTGCAGACTTAGATACAGGTCAGCCATTTTGATTTCTGTATGGCTTGGCCTAATTTTGATGGAAGCTGTGGCTAAGATTTCCTGTTCAAATGTTATTGTACAGAGAACTCCAAAGCACTCAAGGGTCTTAGACTTTCTGACCTACTGTGCACATCTGGAATCTGCTTTCTCATCAGATGACTTTTTTCCCATTTGGGCTTCCTGGGCAGACTGTCAGACAAAGCCCAATCTTGAAGTGATACTAGAGATCTAATATGTCTGTATTCCCCTTAGAGACAAAATAACCTTTATGTCAGTGAAAGTTCTCCTCCACTTCCATTTTGGCCTAAAGACAAAGTCAAAATGGTTTTCATTGCAAACCTTCAAATCCACCTTCAACCTTCAATTTAGTTTTTTTTTTTTTTTTCTGGTCCTGAGCTTGGACTCAGGGTCTGAGCACTGTCCTTGGGTTTTCTCAAAGCTAGATCTCTATTACTTGAACACTCAACCACTAGGCCAAACCGCCAGCCTAGGGACTAGTTTCTTATAGAAAAATTTAATTTGGATGACCTATTTGTCTTCTTTATTTAAAAATTTTTTAAATTTTTGTTGGTTGTGGGTCTTGGACTCTGGTCCTGGATGCTGTCCTTGAGCTCTTCAGCTCAAGGCTACCACTCTACCCCCGGAGCCACAGCACCACTTCTGGTTTTCTAGTGGTTAATTGGAGATAGGAGTCTTTAGATAAGACTTTAGTGCCCAGGCTGGCTTTGAACTGTGATCCTCAGATCTTGGCCTCCTGAGTAGCTAGGATTACAGGCATGAGCCAACACGCTTAGCTTCCTATTTGTATTCTTGAGCTTCCATAAAAAGTATCATAGACTAGGTTACTTCAACAATAAGAAGTTTGTTTTCTCAGAGTTTGGTGGTTGGAAGTCTAAGACTGGGCAACTGGTGTGACCTTTAAGGGTTCCTTTTTGTGACTTACAGACATGCCTTCTTACTGTGTCCTCACGCTCAGAGAAAAAAGCTAGTGTAACAGGAGTGAGGACATTCTCCTGGGTCTTACTACTGCCTTTGGGGCCTGATCGTATGAAAACCATTTCCATTTGATGACAGAGTGCTGCTGAGCACACTGTATGGGTGGTTCAGATAATATCCCGTTCCCGTGGTTAGCTCAGGTCACATGGTAATTTGGTGGCCTGTGGTTAGGCCTTCACTCTCAGCCAAGGCCTAGTGATAGGCCAAGAGCTGTTTCTCCGAAGGTGGTTAGTTAACTAAGGAGCACAGCAGGGCTTTGTTCCCAGATCCTAAGGATCCAGCTGGATGTCAGTGGCTCATGGTTGTAATCCTAGTTATGTGAGTGTGTGTGTGGGGGGGGGGGCGCTGAGAGCCAGCTCAACGCTCAAGGCAGAAAAGTCCATGATATTCTTATTAAAAACAAAACAAGCACAACCGTGTCTTCCCCTCTCCCCCTTTGCCCCCGCCCAATTAGGGCAGTATGATGTGGCTTACTTCACTTAATATGATTTTTTCCAAGTCTTTCCATTTCCTCACAAATGGGCAATATCGTTCTTTCTGATGGCAGCACAGAATTCCATTGTGAATAAGTACCATATCTTCTTGATTCAATCGTCTACTGAGGGGCATCTGGGTTGGTTCCATATCTTCCCTATGGTTAATTAGTGCTTCAATGAACATTGTTGTGCTGGTGGATTTAGTATGTCCTTGTTTCTGGATGATTGGGTAAAGGCCAAGTAGTGGAATTGCTGGGTCATAGGGGAGCTCTATGTTTAGTCTTTTGAGGAACTGCCATACTGCTTTCCATAGTGGTTGAACGAGTTTGCACTCCCACCAACAGTGCAGCAGTGATCCCTCCTGGACACATCCTTGCCAGAATCTGTTATTAGATTTCTTGATTATGGCCATTCTAACTGGAGTGAGGGAGAATCTCAGAGTTGTTTTGATTTGCATTTCTTTTATGGCCAGAGATGTTGAGTATTTTCTCATGTGCATATAGGCCATTCTTATTTCTTCAGAGAAGTCTCTCTTTAAGTCTTTGGCCCATCTTTTAATGGGATGGTTGTTTCTTTGAAGATTAGTTTTGGAGTGATTCAATTGTTTTACCTGTTGACATTTTAGATATGAGGCCTTTGTCTGTTGTATGATTAGTGAAGATCTTCTCCCATTCTGCGGAATTTCTAGTTAGCTTGCTAGCTATGTCTTTTGCCATACAGAAGCTCTGCAGTTTAATGCAGTCCCATTTGTTCAAACTTTCTTTAATTTGTTGTGTTTCTGGGTCTTCATTAAGAAATTTTGATCTGCCTGGCAATAATTATTTCCTCTTTCTGCATCTCAAATTGTTCATCTCTGAAGTGGGGAGAATACTTGTTTCTTGTCCTGTTACAAAGAGCAAAACCAAATGGACATTCAAATGTGAAATGTTCTTACTGAAAGTGGATGCACTACATGTACTGAACACAACGAATCACAGGCACTGTGCTGATAAGTAATTTCCAGAGCCCAGATATAAAATTTTGTTTGATCATCACAATAACCATATGTGCTGAGCTTTTTTTCTTTTTCCTATTAAATTTTATAGTTGAGAGAACAAAGATGTTGTGGGGGGAGGCAAAAGGATGGTGCCCAAGGGTACTGCTAGAGTAAGTTGGCTGATCAGCTACTTTACTTCAGGCTTGCTTAACTTTACCAAGCTTTATGTGACATAGATAGAATTATTAAAGTCAATTTTTTATAGTTTTGTAAGGCATGCATGTTTTCTCTAGCTAGGCTGTCTCTGCTGTTGCTTAAGTCCACGTTAACTACAAGCAATTCAAGTCGAGCACAGGACTAAAGGCCAACACCTTTGTTTTTTGCTTCCCCAGTGAGCTCTCAAGGCTTAAGAATAGGTCAGAGAGAGGGCCAGGAGCGCAGCTTAGTAGTAGAGCACTTGTTTAACATGCAAGAAGCCCTGGGTTCCATTCCTTAGTACCACAAACATAGAAAAAGCCAGAAGTGATGCTGTGGCTCAAGCAGCTGAGTGCTAGCCTTGAGAAAGCTCAAGGACAGTGTCCAGGCCCTGAGTTCAAGCCCAGGCCTGGCCAAAAAAGAGACTATGTTAAAGAGGAAATGATGACAAACCTCTTTGACTAAATCTTTATTAAGAGTGTAGCTGATGGCAAGAACAAAAGGAAATTCAAGGACACACTTTTTCTATCAAGAAATATTCTCTTGCAGAAAATTTTATTATAGTTTCTATTTTGTGAGGACTGGAATTCAACTTTATGCAAATAGACTTGTTTGGAAAATATTGACAACTTAGTTGTTACTACAGCTGAAAAAACTTGGTTGCTATCCTTTTAAACTGAAATAAAGGAAGTTCAGCTAATTTGATGGTTGTGATGATTAAGCAAAGTTGTATATAGATTCTCTATAAATTAGCATATCAGCCCAGGGCTTCTAGCATATTATGTATTCAATAAACTGTGTTATTATATATTCATTGCCAATAATTTGTCACATTTGAGTATTGTTTTCATTTTGATCCTAACTAATTGTGTACAGCGCAAAGGATGTGTTTTCTTTCTGGCCAGGAATCTGACTGTTATAAATGGCTAGAAATTGGAATCTGAGGCTGTTTCACCCAGGAGTTTTTGGTCAAAATAATCTCTGTTGGAATTTATGTGTGATTATCTTAAAGAAAGGAAGAAAAGCAAAACCACCCTTTCACTAAAAAAGTCTTTTAAAAATTTTTATAAAAACAAACTTTTTGAATGCTGGTATGTGGGTAGAATGAGTGTGAAAAGAGGAGCCATGGACAGACTGGGTAAAAGTTTGTAGAAATGGAACCATCAAATACCTGTACCCAACTCAATCTATTGAGGCAAAAGGAATTCAATTAGGAGCATATTACTCCAGGATAAAGACTAAGACTTACATATTTCAGCATATCATGCATTTCTGCATCTTTCCATAGGGACATTGGTAGTGTTATATCATACTGCATCTCATTAGACTTAAGGTCTAATGAGAAATGTATTTCTTTCTTTTGGCCTACTTGGAGGAGTCTTTGAAGAGAAAAGCTTTTATTGGTCTGGTGTATGTCACATGTCTATCTTGGACCAATCACTATATGCTGTGATTAGCCTTCCTTAGAACCCCATGACTGGAGCTGGGAACAGAAATTTCCTAATAGAAAGGAGGAGTCATAAAGACTCCTCTATGCATTGTAAAGAGTCATGGGCCTTGCTTGGGTGGCTCACACTTGTAATCCTAACTACGCAGAAGGATGAGATCTGAGGATCATGGTTCAAAGCCAGCTTGGGCAAGACAGTGTGTGAGACTCTTATTTCCAGTTAGTCACAGAAAAAGCTGGATGTGACACTGTGGCTCAAGTGACAGCGCTAGCTTTGAGCAAGAAGGAGCTCAAGGCCCGAGTTCCAGCCCCAGGAATGGCAGAACAAAACAAAAAAAACCCCCAAAACTCATAGATTTGATTGATTGATAGAACAATGCATATTACTATCTTTGAGTTATAAGTTCCTTGCATTTCTGAGCAATTCATAGTTTCCATGGACCGTTCATAACTTTCTCACTTAGAGTTGTATAATTCTCTTAATGAGATCAAGAATTCAGGAATTTGGGCTTAAGGGAGGTCAAATGATTCTCCCATCCTTTCTCCCTTTTATGTAGTCAATCAGAAGAAATGAACATCTAGCAAAGCCATTCCAGGACTGTGTTTGAAATCAATAGTCACATAGGTGCTACATTGTTCTCTGTAGCAAAAAACTTCAAAGTTCATCAGTTCTAGCATCATTAAGTAGTTTGTAAGTCATCCACAATGCTGTAGCATTAAATGCATATACTGATAGGAAAAGAATTTTTTGTCAGTTGTGGGACTTGAACTCAGGGGCTGGGTGCTGTCCCTGAGCTCTTTTGCTCAAGGCTAGCACTCTACCATTTTGAGCCATAGCCCCACTTCTGGTTTTCTGGTGGTTAACTGGAGATAAGAGCCTCATAGACTTTCCTGCTTGGGCTGGCTTTAAACCACAATCCACCAATCTGAGCCTCCCAATCAGGTAAAATTACAGGAGTGAGCCACCAGAACCTGGCAGGAAAAGATTTAAAATGTGTTTTTAGGTGGAAAAACAACATGTCAAACAGTGGGTAGTTTCATTAATGTAAAAGAAAAACATATGGAAGTATATTTAAAAAGAAAGATAAAAAAGTTTAAATAGTGAACAATGTTGGTGAAAGAAGAAAACACATTTGGAGGTTCTGTCCATTTTACTCTGTATGGCCTGAGTCTTTACAAGAATGTAGATGTATCCATGTACATAATATAAGCAAACAGAAGAAAACTGGAAACACCTCAAAGGATCCCACTTAGCTGGGATGAAATTTTCTGATTCACTTCAAACCTTGGATTGCTGGGTACTTGTTGCTCATGCTTATAATCTAGCTTACTCAGGAGGCTGGAGATTTTAGGATTGTGGTTTGAGGCCAATCCCTGGCAAGAAAGTCTGTGAGTCTCATCCTCAATTAGCCGGCAAGTGCCATAAGTGGGGCTGTGGCTTAAGTGGTAGAGTGCTAGCTTAGACCAGAGCAGCTCAGGGACAGCGCCCAAGCTCTGAGTTTAAGCCTCAGGACTGGCATGCAAGTACACTCACACACCACACACACACTCACACACACAAGAAAACCTTGTGTATCCTGATCTGTCATTTCTAACCCCATTCAATTTAGAGTAAAGGCTCTTGGGTAGAAGGTCTACAGAATATCTATGTATCCATGCTCCTATTCCTTCTAAATATTTACTGCATGAATACACTGTTAAATATAGCAAATGAAGTACAACAGAAGTTTAACAAGGTGTCTTTGCTCTCCAAGAATGTGCATCTGGAAGGCCAGATATATAATACTCAAGATGAATGAACTTAGTGTGGGTCTTAGTACTGGAACTTCACTCCTCGATTTCATCAGTGTGAAATGTAACCATTGGCTAGATGGTCTCTGAGGGGTCTTAGTGGGAATATTGTCATCATTACATAACACAATTTTGTTGTAGAATGGTCAAGATTAAAAAGAAAGTCACTAGAAATGGAGTCCAAGCTGTAAGGGAAAAAGGTATTAGAAATCAAAATTCAACATCAGTTTAGATCAATTAGAAAATATTTCTGTAATTGCTTAGAAGGTAGAGATACAGGATATTTTAAGGTAAAAGTTAATGAAACCATATCTCAAAAACAAGCTGGACATTGTATTATGTGCCTGTTGTCTCAGCTATTCGAAAAGTGGAGGTACAAGGATCCTGGACTTACAAACCTAGGCAAACAAGTACAAGATGCCATCTGAAAACCAGAAAGCAAAAGAACCAAAAGTGTGGCTCCACGGCAGAATGCCTGTCTAAGCAACTACAAGTTCCTGAGTTTAATCCCTAGCACTGATGGCCTTCACAAAATCTATCTATCATCTATCTGTCTATCCATCCTCTTTGAATGTAAGATTTAGGAAGGTGGCTGAAGCCCAGTAATAGTGGCTAACACTACTAGGTACTCAGGGAGGCTGAGATATGAGGATTTCAGTTCAAATCCAGCCAAGGCAGGAAAATCTGTGAATTTTTTTGTTGTTGGTGGTCATAGAGCTTCAACTCAGGGCCTGGGTGCTGTCCCTGAGCCTCATTGTGCTCAAGGCTAGTGCTCTACCACTTTGAGCTACAGCTGTACTTTTGGTGGTAAATTGGAGATAAGAGTATCGTGGGCTTTCCTGCCCTGGCTGACTTTGAACCACAATCCTCAGATCCCAGCTTCCTAAATTAGCTAAGATTATAGGTGTGAGCCACCCATACCAACTAACAACAAACAAAACAAAAGAACCCTCCAAAAACGAAACAAAGGAAAAAGCCAGAAGTAGAGCTGTGGCTCAAGTGGTATAGCACTCACTTTGAGCATAAAAGTTCAGGGACAGCACCTGGGCCTTGAGTGAAAGCCCAGGGATTGGGGTGTGTGTGTGTGTATACACACACACACACAGACAGAGAAGGTAGCTGAATAATTACTAATAGAATCTTCAGTTTAAGAGCAGGAAGTAGCAACAGAGAAAGAAAAGGACCAGAAATCCAGCCAGTCTCTAAAACTTACAATCAGAGCAAAGAGCTTTGCTCATAATAGGATTTCAGTTCTTGGCTCCAGAGTCCGACATTTAGGAGGAGCTTAGAACTGGTTGCAAGGTAAACTTGTGCACAGGCTTTTTGCCCACTTGATTGAACTAAAAGCTCTGCCAAGTGCTTCATCCAAGCTTTGTGGATGAGACAAAAAAAATCACTGACAGAGCTGTTCTGGGGGCAATAAAAAACAAAGACAAGGAGCAGGCAGGTTTCAGCCAAGGAGCAGATAGGTTTCAGCCAGACACAGTCTTTATTGTTGAAGAGCTACTTGGAGCAATCCTTGCTTCCCACTGCCTTGTCAATGCACCGTGAGGCTCAGAAAATCACGTTTCTGGAAATGGCACCGCATGTTCATATTGAACCATTTGTGCCATGATGTTTTATTCTGCAAGGGATACGGTAAAAAAATGAAAATATACTTCATCAATATAAAATAGCACAGGCTAGAAGAAATATCTTTGTTAGAATGATAGGATAGCAAAAGAAATAAGTATTAAAATGAAAGAAGGCCTAGTATGTGACAGTGGGCATGAAATATAGCCTGCTTCTGTAAAATGCTCATCATAATGCTGTCTGCCTTCAGGGTTGGTTTAAACATCAAGTAGTGCTAGGAGATAGTAGAAAAGTAGGTAATCAGGAAATTGAGGTCTATGTAACTTGTAGTTGAAGGAAAAGCTGACAAATCAAGACCTGCTGGCGACAAAAGATTGAGAAAGTGTGACACCTGCTAAGTAACAAAGTAAACAAAAAGGAGACCTCTACCAATCAGAAAGCTGTCTTCAAGGACTCCAGTTCCCTTTGAAGATCCCCAATTTTCTCTATTTAACTTTGTTAGGAAAATGGAGGAGAAAGGAAGGAAACAGGCCAGACTCCATCTTCCACAGGTGAGGACTGTTTATTGAGCTAGCACAGCAAGGGACATACAGCCTTCCCGAGGCTTGGAGACTGTGTAGGAGCTGGGCTCTATGGGGTCTGAGCAAGGAGGCAGAGGTTAATGCAAAAGCCACTAGGTCAAGGGCAGTGGGGGGCTTTCTGGCTGGGCCCACGATGGAATGTTTACAGCCAGGCTTAGATATATTGCCCTGCTGGAGTCAGGCAGTCTGCTGCACTTATGGCCTGCCTGGTATCTGTATGCACCTAGGAAAACAGGAATCCTAGAAATCCTTCATATCCCATCTTTGTATTCATAGAAAGAATGGGCCAAGACAGAAGAGGCAGGTCCTTCAAACTTAACCAAGCACAAGTTCTGTACACTGCAGTGTGAGCAGGCTGAGATGAGCAACCATGTTTCCCTGTGGCATATCTTTTCTTTTTCTGCTTGTTTCTCTTCTAATACACTTTTCTCACCTGGCACCTGTGGCTCATATCTATAATCCTAGGTTCTCAGGAGGTTGAGATAGAAGAATCATGGTTCACAGCCAGTCTGGGCAAAAAAGCCAACCACCAACATGGCAGGAGCAGAGCTGTGGCTTAAGTAGTAGAACACCATCCTTGAGCCAAACAGTTAAAGGATAGCACTCAGGCCTGGAGTTTAATCCCTAATACTAGCAAATTCTAATTTCTAGTGCTCTCTCTCTGTCACACACACACACACACACACACACACACACACACACACACACACACACAAAGTGGCAGAGAAGGAGAACAAGTGACATAGATATGCCACAAGAAATAAGTAAATAGGGCCGGGAGTTTGGCTTAGTGGTTAAAGTGCTTGCCTAGCATGCATGAAGACCCGGGTTCGATTCCTCGGTACCACATACATAGAAAAAAGCCAGAACTGGTGCTGAGGCTCAAGTGGTAGAGCTCTAGCCTTAAGAAAATCCAAGGACAGTGCTCAGGCCCTGAGCTCAAGCCCAGAACTGGTAAAAAAAAAAAAAAAAGTAAATAAACTTCCCTATCACCTTTGCTATGTTTGCGTCTTGTCCCAATTCTCTTTTCAGATGCAAGAACTCAAGGTCAACTTAGCTGCCCTAACTTTCTAGTAACAAAAGTGTAATTCACTTCCAAGTGTTTAGTCAAGGCCTGGAACATTGCAAATAAACAGAAAACAGATGCTATCATTTTTATTTTAAAAACTGTTTTGGTGTAGAAGTACAAGATAGCTTACCTTTAGCGATTGTAGGAAATACTCTGTGATTTGGGAGGTCTGGTGGAAGATTAGGAAGCACTGAGTCAGAGTACACACTCCTGTGCCTTGTAGGACTGGCTGAGCCCTGAAAGAACACTTTGCTTTCACAGACCTGACCACAATTGTGATTAGTCAGTTCTAATATTATTTGTTGAATGTATCAACTGTACTTTTCAAAAAGTAAAAAATATGATTTTTATTGTCTGCCACCAAGTATTATTTATCTAACTTAGAAAACTAGCATGATTAGGTTAGTTCAAAGAGCATTTGTGCAAAGCAACATGCACAGATGCACACACGTGAAGGAAGAAGGAAGGAAAGAAGGAATTCAGGAGCATGAGATTGAAAGAATGAGACAGACAGAGATAGAATATTTATGAATTAAGGAATTATAAAGTTACCTTACAGACAGGACAGGTTAATGTTCTATAGAATAAAGGTTTTGAGGTTGTCTTTTCGACTAGAAAAAATCATTGGCCTTTGCAAAAAAAATCTGCAAATTAATACATAACTTCATAGGGGCTCTGCCTTCACCAATGGGAAATAAATTTGCATTTGGCCTAAATCAAGAATAGTTCCTTGGGTGGGGGCAAGGTCTGTTAAATCAAGTCATATGACTTTGTAAAGAGTTGTAGTTACCTTTTGGTCTTATTTTCAAAATGTTTGTGATAAATCCTCCAATCTAGTGTAAGCTGTCTGGTGCCGGTGACCTGGTGGTCTTCGTCTTGTAGTCCCATGCCTGACAGTGTTTGGCATTTTACCAAGCCCCATTTGGCTTGGGTTTTGCCACCATGTTCTGTTGGCTGAGCTCTTTGGGGGTATTTCTTGCTCCTTCCTAGACTGGCTTCTACTTCAGTTTGTCCTTTGAGCTCATATTTTGAATCCTAGCTATCATGTTTAATTTTCAGATTTTAAGTTCAAAAGTGAGATTGGATTATCATTTCTTTTGATGTTTTTAAGTTTTATGATCAAAACAACATTTAGCTCATGAAAACAAATCTGTTGCATGCTGTTCTCATTGAGTAGTTTTGATAAGCAAACTTTTATTTTTTGAAGTTTAAGGAAATGCTTTGATGACTCCGTTAGTACCATTTGTAGGCACTAAAATTTTGTAGCTGTTTTCATCCTCTTATCACTTCATTGGACTATATTTTTCATTTTGTGATGTTTCAGTATTGTTGCATAATTAGGGAGCTCAGAGTCGAGTCTAGACAGCTCATAGAGAACTAATAAAGAAAAATTAGAATGTCTTTTTTCTTTTGCCAGTCCTGGGGTTTAAGCTAAGGGCCTGAGCACTGTCATTGGGTTTTCTCAAGGATAGAACTCTACCACTTGAGCCATAGCACCACTTCTGGCTTTTCCTATGCGTATGGTACCGAGGAATTGAATCCAGGTCTTTGTGCATGCTAGATAGCACTCTACCACTAGGCCAAACTTCTGATCCTATCATACATATTTTAAAACAGTTATTGCCAGAATTATTTTTTACTTACACTTTATTTTAAAGAAATTTTCTAGTTTTTAATTCGATTTTTTTTTTTGCCAGTCCTGGGCTTGGGCTCAGGGCCTGAGCACTATCCCTGGATTTTCTCAAGGCTAGGGCTCTACCACTTGAGACACAGCACCACTTCTGGCTTTTTGCTATGTATGTGGTGTCGGGGTCCTTCATCCCCAGTCCCTCTTGAGGAGGGATGGGAAAAACACACCCCAACCAGTCCAAGCTGCGAGAGGAGAGGGCCCACTGTCCTCCCGCACTCAGCCTTGCTTCTCCGGAGCACGAACAGAGACGCCACACAGCTTCATCAAGGCAGGAATCTCTAAAACTCCCCTCCTTATATTGGGTGTGGGAGCCTATCAGCACAACAGGTGGGCAGGATAAAGAGGTCCACTTGTTTACCCCTACTGCAGGTCTCAGCAGAAAGTTATTAGAATGGCGTTACTCGGCCCCCAACATCTCCCCGATTTTTATCTTAAAGACAAAACTTAGGATGTGGGGCTACCACCATATTAGATCGGCTGTGCCTGTCTTAAGTGTCTCCAAGCTCGCTAGTCTTCTTACCCGTCATGGGATCACCAAGCCCTTTTTACTTGGCTCCTGTCTTAGGTTGATAGGCTAACAGCTGGGACTTGCCCGTCTTTGACTACCAGCCATCCATTTAAGCAAATCAAGACCTGAGGAGATGCACCTATTTCCATGGGAGCAGATGCCTGTCGCATTAGTATTCACTTTCTGCGTTGACTTTGTAGGCAGGCAATAGACATATTACAATTATAGTGCATAAAATCAAATCCAAACTGATCAATCCCAAAATAGTGTCAAGATTAACAACCACCCAAAGTTAGAATGTCAAGATAACAATCACCCAAAGTTAGAATATTGTAACAATTGTGCACATAATTCCAGTCCTCACATGCTGATTAATGGCTTCTGAGATCTACAACGCAGTATTCAAATCATTTTCTGTAGAAACTGCAGTGGCAAGGGCAATACTTGCAGCAGTAAGGGCAGGAAAACACCAAAGTCTTTATTGATGAGCGGGAAAGCATTCTCCTCTGCCTGTACAAGCACTAGTATATACTGAGTGGCTCTGACTACAACAGAGAAAATAGGGAAACATTCCAACATTAAGAAAACATTCACACAAGCCATAGGGAATAGCAGGGCAATGGAAGAATTAGAGGAGTCTTCCAGTCCCCCCCCTTTTTGTTTTAAAAATGACTCTGGTCCCTTCATTTTTAGGGGGTTATGGGCGAAGATCCATTTTCTGTAACTTCAAGCTGACTCAGGGGCGTCGTCTCTGTATTTTGTCAGGGATTTAAAAAGCTTTAGCCTGTTTTCAACTATTCTGAACCCGAGCACAGGCTTTCTAAATCACTACCACTTAATTCTCTTTCCTCAAGTCTGTGCTTTTCACCCGTTCTTAAACTGTTTACTCCGTATAGACTTAGGTTTACCTTTCACACACACATTCGCGGTCATTCCAGTCTGAACCCATTCGGTTCTATTCTAAAATCTCTTTCATTGAAAAATAGAAAATAGGCCTCACGCTCCGCGAGGTAATTTTTTTTTTCTTCTTCTATTCTAAAATCTCTTGAAAAATAGAAAACAGGCCTTGCCCTCCGCGAGGTAACCATTAGCCTCGCCCTACTGCTGTGGCCAGAGACTCCGCGAGGTTCCTCCCTTCCTGGGACATTGCCTCGCCCTCCGCGAGGTTCCTCCCGAAGTGACCCGCGCTTCGGAGGTGATCTGGGAATGATTAAAAATCTTTCATACACACACACACATTCACTGGTTTAGTCTTTGAGGAGTTTTCTTTCTCCCTGTGTCTTTCTCTTTGTCTTTTTTCTCTTTCCCTATGAGTAATTTCAGCCTGTATTTTTCCTTTAGGTTTCCCTGGCCTTTCAGTCCCTTTTTCCTTTCAGGTTTCTCTGGTTTTTCAGTCAAGTTTTTCTTCTTTGACTTTTGCAGGTAGTTGCTTCCCTTTCTCCTGTTTACCACCTTTTTTATTTTTCTCTTTCTCTTTGTTCCTCTCTCCTTGTCTTCCTGTCTTTTTCCCCTGTGAGCAACTTCAGCCTGCATTTTCCCTTCAGGTTCCCCTGGTTGTCTTTTTGTGCTTTTCAGGTTTTCTCTAGTTTTTGTCTTTCCTCCATGTATCTCTCACTTGGCTCAACTCACAGTCCTGCCCCTTTCATGCCCCATTTCGTGCCTCTTTCGTGCCCCACATTGGGCACCAATATGTCGGGGTCCTTCATCCCCAGTCCCTCTTGAGGAGGGATGGGAAAAACACACCCCAACCAGTCCAAGCCACGAGAGGAGAGGACCCACTGTCCTCCCGCACTCAGCCTTGCTTCTCTGGAGCACGAACAGAGACGCCACGCAGCTTCAACAAGGCAGGAATCCTTTTCTCTCTCAAACTCCCCTCCTTATATTGGGTGCGGGAGCCTATCAGCACAACAGGTGGGCAGGATAAAGAGATCCACTTGTTTACCCCTACTGCAGGTCTCAGCAGAAAGTTATTAGAATGGCGTTACTCGGCCCCCAACACGTGGTACCGAGGAATTGAACCCGGGTCTTCGTGCATGCTAGGCAAGCACTGTACCACTAGGCCAAACTCCCGGCCCCGAATCAATTCGATTTTATTTTTAATCTTTCCATTTGGTTCGTTCGTGCTTTATTAGTTTAATTTTATTTTATTTGACTCTGGTTGTTTTTAACAGTATGACTTTGCTGTTATATGTTATCCTTACCAATCAAGTATATATATATATATATATATATATATATATGTATATCTATCTATCTATACACATATATATATATTCCCCATGTGGCTTTGAACTGCGATCCTCAGATCTCAGCCTCCTGAGTATATAGGATTACAGGTGTGAGCCATTGATGCCTGGCTTGTTTTTTCATTCTCCCCCCTCTCTCTTTCTCTCTCTCTCTCCCTCTCATGTCTCTCTCTCTTCTTAGATGTCAAGTGCCAGTGGCTCATGCCTATAATCTTCACTACTCAGGAGGCTGAGAACCTTCCAGAAGAAAGAAGCACCTGGCACTTAGTAACCTAGAAGGAAAGCAGAAGAAAATGCTGAAGAACCTAAAGAAAACCATGTCTAGTTGAGCCTCTATTGAATGTGGAAAAGAAGGCAGTCAGACTCCAGGAGCAGAAAAGTGCTTGCAGACTGGACCAGGCAGGAATGTCCTCAACCCAAACAGAGGTGGGGAGGATGCATCTTACCACCTGCAGAAACAGACTTGTTGGATTGCAGACACCAGGTGGCAGAGAAGATACTCGATTCTGCCATGTCCAAGACAGGAATAGCTATGTCCAAGCCATTGCCACAAAATATGTAACCTTTCAGTGAGTCCAAGTGAACAGAAGACATGCTTAATCCCTGACTTCCCAGCCAAAGCCCTAATTATGCTACTAGACAGCTTAGAGCAGCTAAAGAACCTCAATCATTGCCTCCAGCAAGAATTCAGGCAAGATGTAAACATAGCATAAGTGATAGGAAAGTTTATTAAGAGAGAAAGACAGCAAATGGCATAAATCTGCCATGGGAAAGACAATATTTCAATCCATCTCCACCATCTTCATCAACTTCTTTACAAAGCTTGACCTTGGGTTAAATAGTGAGGCTGAGATGGCTCGAAGTCTCCTTTCTGTTTCCTATAAGGATGTGATATCACCGATTTACTGTCCTTATTTCTTTGTTTCTTTTTTGTACTTTTTTTTCACACTTTTGTAGCCCCCTAGCCCAGAAATGTCAGGCAGATTTTGATATAGCAGCTCATCCTGCCATCTGCAAATTCTATAGGCTTCAATTTCCTGATGGTCTGCTAATGGGAATCAAGACCAACTCTTGAGTCTAATCCTCTCAGTGGTTCTTATCTTGGTACTTATTCCTTATTTGTGACTTAATCACCATTTTTATTCTGCTCCCCACTTCCAGGTTTAGTCTCCTTCAGAACTGAAGGAGGATGCTGTTAAGTGGGGACATGGCAAGAAGTCTAACACATGTGAAAGACACAAATAAATGACAAGAGAGGGTGTCTATGTCTCTTGGTCTGGAAACAGGTCTGAGATACCTATAGATATTTTTGGAGCAAGGACTCCTCCCTGGACAACTGATTCAGAGACTTGGGTGAGGCCAGGGCATCTGTGATTCTGAAGCAATTTCCAGGTAATTCGCATGTGTGTCTCTGGTTGGGATCAGATGCTCTAGGCTAGTGAATCATCATCACCTGGAAGGTTTGTTCAAACCTCACTTTGAGGACTTGCTCGAGTCTAGGACTCAGCTAGCCTGGGGTGTGCCCCTGGTATTTTCAGACAGGATTCATGGTGATGCTGCTGATACTTCTGGTTTAGCACTCACACTTAAGAGAACCACTGCTTGAGATTTTTCAAGAGTTGTGACGGTAAGTCCTGTATGGAGAGGACTCAGTGACAGCTAGACATTAAGATTATAATTGGAACTTTCAAAAAAAAACCTGTTCAATGAGTACTGTTGTGGCTAACTCTAAAGCTGTGGGAAAAGCCTGCGCATCTTTTGTTTCTAAAATTTCTCCAGGTGAGCGTGTGTATGTGTATTTGTGTGTTTGTGCTGCTACTGGATGTAATATCCCAGCCATATTGGGGTCCCCGAACCCTCAAGCAATAGAGCCACCAGCACTCAGTGAATGGAGCTAGGAGTCAGCAGCTACTAGCAGTGCAGGAGCTACTCTCCATCTTCCAGCTGATAGAGAGCAACCCTGACAGTCTGTGGGGCTGAGCTTTTAAAGGCGAGCACTGCAAACAGGTGGTCCTGTTTACCAGGAAAACACCGCATGCAGCTGATCACAAGGACAGCATCCCATGCAGGTGGTCAAGCAGTTTAAGTACTTTTACAAAAACAAAAACAGAATTAGACAGCTAATCCTAACAGGTTACTACACTGGGAGCTGGAATCCAGGGCCTCACGTTTACAACTGGCATTCTACCACTGTGCTACACCTCCATTTCCCACTTTTTTTTTTGCTGGTTTATTGGTGATAAGAGTCTTCCCGAGTTTTCTGCCTAGGCTGGCATCCTTAGATCTCATTCTTCTAAAGTAACTAGGATTACAGCTACCAGAACCTGGCTCTCAGATGGGTTTTAAGCACAGTGAATGTTAAGAAAAACTGCCGTAGGCCTTTGCTACTCCAAATGTGGTTTCTGGATTAGCAACACTGGTTGCTCCATCTCTTGGGAGCCTGTTGGATTTGCAGATCTTGGGCTCTTTCCACACCTTCTGAATTTCCTGGTGTACAAGAGGCATGCATGCATGTGGAAGTTTGAGAAGCATAGCTCTAGAACCACTCTCCCTAGTTCAAAACATGGTTTCGGCAGGCACTGGTGACTCACACCTGTAATCCTAGCTACTAAGGAGGCTGAGATCTGAGGATCTCGGTTCAAAGTCAGCCTGGGTTGGAAAGTCTGTGAGACTCTTAGATCCAGTTCACCACCAGAAAACCAGAAATGGTGCTGCAGCTCAGTGTAGTAGAGTGCTAGCCTTGGAATGAAGAGCTTGGGAATAGTACCCAGGTCCCAAGTTCAAGCCCTACTACCAACAAAATCAAAACAACAACAAAACATGGTTTAGTTCTGAGTTCTGGTACTAATTCTGTAATAACCTGGGAGGCTTAGCTGCCAAGTTGTTCTTGTTTTTGTAAAAATGCTTAACCTGCTCAACCACGTGCAAATGGTTAGGACCACCTGCGTGTGGTTTCATCCTTGTAGTTATTGAGTGTGCGCATCGTAAGGTGACATCATAAGGTGACTACCGCCTGTGTGTGGTGTTTACTTTTAAAAGCTCAGCCCCACTGAAGGTCGTGTCTGCTCTTTATCAGCCCCAAGGTGGAGAGTAGCCACTGTGCTGCTATTAAAATGACTCTTAGTTTGTTCACTGAGTGCTGGTGACTCTGTTGTTGGGGGATTTAGGGCTCGCCCCCCAAATGGCTGGGATATTACATGAATAAATACTCCCAAGATTCGAACCTCCAAAGAGTGGTTTCTGTCTATTCTGTAAATTCTTACCTTACAATTCTCTCTGTAGCTTTTACACATTTTGAGCAAGGCAGTGACTTACTCCATTAATAATGATTCTAAATGGAGACGATAGTAAGGCCTATTCTAAACAGGCTACCTTCAGGACTTTCTTTTGCTAGACATGCCTTTCATGTTTTTATGCCTTTATTCAACCACGTAGAGTTTCAAGTTTGATTTTTTCCTTATCAGTTGTGGGGCTTGAGCTCTGGGCCTGGACACTGTCCCTGAGCTCTTCAGCTCAAGGCCAGCACTCGACCACTTGAGCCACAGCACTACTTCTGGTTTTCTGGTGGTTAATTGGAGCTAAGTGTCTCATGGACTTTTCATGCTTGAGCTGGCTTTGAACTGCAATCCTCAGAGCTCAGTCTCTTGAAGTAGGTAGGATTTCAGGCATGAGCTACTGGCACTCAGCCCAAGATGTTTTTAAAACCATTTTTAAGGTTAAGACAGTTATATAGTTCCTTCTCTATCTCAAAGGAGAAGGCAGGTGTGGATAGTGGTCTGTTCTCTTTATATCTCCTGATCTTGCAAGTTCACATTAAAAAGGACATAGACGGAGAGCGGAGTTTTTCTGCTTTTTATATTTACTTTCTGATTTTAACTTCTGAATCTGGCTTTTCTGACATTGTTAATATAATTTCCCTATCTCCTCATCTATCTATCCTAATTCATAGATCCCACACCATTAAAAGAAATGAAATGGTTAAAGTCATTTCATATATTCTTGCTATTTCAGGAAAAAGCAACCTGGCCATTTCAGGCCCCATTCTTGTAGAACAGACTGTGCGGGCCAAGGCTGTGGTTTCATCTGCTGTCACAAAGGAAGTTAGCACACTTTTCAAAATTGCCATCCCCATGGTTACCATTAGTGAGTGGCTTTCCTTAGACTCTTAAGGGCATTCCTATAATTATCCTTTTTGGATTATGTATAGATTAATATAAAAATTGAAACCATCCTATCCTTTGGCACTGTCTACTCCCTTTGCCATGGTAAGAAGGTTTTACCACCTTTAGAGAAAAGTGAACTCTTCTGTGAAATGGTCACTTTGTACAACTTTGAGAATTAATCACTCTCAGGAGGCTTCCAGATGCCCCTCTATGCAAGTCCTAATTAGTCCTCATTATTCTAATGGCCTAATCTTCCCATGTTCCTTCTAGGACATGTATATCCTGCCTTTATCTAGCAGAAGGGCCTTTTCAGATACGATGGCGGTTAAGCATCTTGAGATTGGGAGATGATCTTGGATTATCCAAGTATAATCACCACGAGTCCCTAAAATCAGAGCCAGATTGATGGTGGTGTGAGAAGAGCTTGTCTTGCCAAGAATGGGGGCTAAGGGGCCAGGAGCCAAGAAGTGTTCAAGGCTGTGGAAACCAGAAGGGACCTGGCCCCAGATTCAGCTCAGAGCCTCCAGAAAGTCATCACTCTGCTGACATTGATTTTAGTCACATGAATCTGTTAGACTTTAACTTTACAGAACTATGAGACAACACATTTGTATTAAGTTGTCACATTTGGCTAATTGTCAGAGCAGAAATAAAGTTACTCAAAGATTGCTTTTGTTTCTAGGTTTCCTTGGAGATAAAGGTCAGATTGCAGCCATATATAGCTATATTTCTTTGCATTACATCCATACAGTGTGTGTGTACACACCTGACCTGGGCTTGAAGTTAAGGCCTGGGTGCTGAGTTTTTTCCTCAAGGCTAGCATGCCACCACTTGAGCCACAGCTTCTTTTGGTGGTTAATTGGAGGTAAGGGGCACTTTCTTGCCCAGCTGGCTTCAAACCTGGATCCTCAGATCTGAGCTTCCTGAGAAGCTAGGATTACAGGCATGAGCCACTGGCATCTGGCTCATGAATGTTATTTAGCAGCAGATGCTTTTATTTTTTTCTGTCTCTAGTTATTTTCTTTCCTGATGCTAAATGAACCTCACAGGATTCCATGGAAGGGAGGAAGAAACGTGCAAAGGATGGGTAATGAATGTTAGGATTCAAAATGGTAGAGATAGGGTCTTCTTGCCTCCAACTACCTACCTCTAACCTAGATCTGAAATTCCAGTATTACAGACCCATGAATTTCATCTTCAAGACTCTTCAAGGTTTAAGTGCTGTATTATAAGCACTTAAACCTGCAGCGAGCACTGCTGCTGGGCTTCTGGAAGTTGGTTCCTTTGTTCTGCATGTGGGAAGAGATCCACAGGAGACTGTATGGGAAATAGGATGGGCAGTGCAATCTTACTCTTACTGTCAGCATGATTTTGTGGAGACCCATCGTCCACTAGGTGACTTAAATAAGAAACAAAAGAGGAAAACCTGATTCATGTTCAGTGCCTGCTCTGTACCAAGTGCTTTATTAGGCTGCCTCATTCAATCTTTCAATAATTGTGATGGCTGGGCACCATGCTTTAACACCTGTAATCTCAGCTATGCAACTGCAATCTCAATCTCAGATTGGGAGGAGTATGGGTTTGAGGTTAGCTAGGCAAATCATGAGATCCCAATCTCAACTAACAAGTAGGCTTGGATGCATGGGTAGATGGAGAGAATAAATAAGATCATGGTCTGAGGCCATAATGGGAAACAGTATAGGAGGTGTGGCTCACGTGGTGAAGCACTTGCATAGAAAGCACTGTACTTCTGCACTGATGACTTGAACTATAACAAGCTGTCTGCTGACTTAGGAGGGCAGCGAGTTCAATTTTTTTTTCTTAGATGGACTGTATATAGTCTTGGGTTCTTATTGGCGAGAGCGGTCGAAGGAAGGATGGTAGAAGATGGGGGTGTGGATGTCAGGATCTCTAGGATGGTGGAGAATATAGTTGGTGCAGAACAGAGCCCTCCATCTGACTTTCTGTGCAGGCTCCAGGACTCCCCATCCCACCAGCTTGACTGCACTCCTTGCTTTGTTTCAAGCTACCTTGGGCCACCAGCTCCTCTGGACCACTCCCTGTGCCAGTGACTGCACGTGGTGAAGAACACACAGACTAGGCCGGTTCTTCCACCTTCACTGGCCTCCAGATACCATTGCCTGGGCCTTGGATAACTGTTTGGTGGTGTTGAATTTGGGGATAGTTCCTGGTCAGTATGAGGGAAGGGTCTCTGTCACCAAAATGTTTCCTGCTGGAAAAAAACAGACATTAAGCTCTCAGAGGTCACCAAGAAAGATGGTGAGTGGCAGCAATCCCCAGCTGAACTGTGCCACTCCCACATTCTGATAAAAGCTGAGGATGATGTGAAATATGATGTAAAATCAGTGTTAATAAAATCTTTTAATAAAAAAACTGAGGATAATTATTTTATACTTTCGACATTATAGAAGTCTGATATATATATATATATATATATATATATATATATATTTTTTTTTTTTTTTTTTTTGCCAGTCCTGGGCTTGGGCTCAGGGCCTGAGCACTGTCCTTGGACTTTCTCAAGGCTAGAGCTCTACCACTTGAGCTTCAGCACCACTTCCGGCTTTTTTGTATGTATGTGGTACCAAGGAATTGAACCCGGGTCTTCGTGCATGCTAGGCAAGCACTTTAACCACTAGGCCAAACTCCTGGCCAAGTCTGATATATTTTGAAAAAGGTCATTGTTTATCTTGTATCTAATTTATTTATACTACTTAATTCTTGCAAAGGGACTCCAGCACTTCATGACATTTTCCCATTCTTAAATGCAATTTGGGAAGGCCTGAACTGTATCCTCAATTATGATAGCTCAAGGTTATCTCACTGGCTGCTGCTGAACCATTTGTGCAGTGAATGATATGCTGTGGGTTTTTTTTTTGGTGAACTACCTTTTTATATACTTAATCTTTTGTTGTTTGAAATAGGTAAAATATATTACCTTCGATAAAAGGCATCATAAATATAAATGTATCTTCATAGGTTGAAAATTTTAATTTAAAATTAACATTGTATATATGAAATACAGTGTAACATTTAAATACATGTATACAAGGTATAATAATTGGAACAGGTTAATTGACATATTTCTTACTTTAAGCATGGGGAGTGTAAATATTTAGGATCGTTATGTCTTCCTGGAGGAAAGATCCCTTTAGTAGTATGTAGTAACCTTCTTTGTCTTTTCCTACTAATTTTAGTTTGAAGTCTATTTTATCTGATATGAGGATGGCAACTCCAGCCTGTTTATGGAGGCCGTTAGCTTGATAGAGTTTATTCCAACCTCTCACTTTCAAAAGATGATTTTTTTTTTGGGTAAGATGTGTCTCTTGAAGACAGCAGAACGATGGCTCTTGCTTTTTGATCCAACTAGAGAGCCTATGCCGTTTAATTGGAGAGTTAAGTCCATTGATATTGAGAGTTAGGATTGAGAGATATTTATTAGGTCCTACCATTTTTAAAAGCTTTTATTTGGGCCTGTGTCTTGACAGTTCTTGTGGTCCTTAGATGGTATGCTGTTTAGGCGCCATTTCTTTCCCTATATTGCATTTATTTTGGTTTTCTATGTATAGAACATCTTTCAGAATTCTCTGCAGTGTTGGTTTTGTTGCAACATATTGTTGCAGCTTTTCCCTGGAATGGAATGTTTTTATTGTTCCCTCAGTTATGAATGAGAGCTTAGCTGGGTACAGTATTCTTGGTTGGTAGTTATTTGACTTAAGGGCATGACATATATGCTTCCAGTCACTTCTTGCTTGCATGGTCTCTGCTGAGTAATCTGGGGTTATTCTGATTGGTTTTCCTGAGGACCCAGATATTAAACCACAGACCTATGGCCACGTAATCTTTGACAAGGGAGCCAAAAAAATAGAATGGAAGAAAGACAGCCTCTTCAACAAGTTGTGCTGGCAGAACTGGTTAAGCACCTGCAGAAAACTAAAGCTGGATCCTTCTTTGTCACCTTGCACTAGAATTAACTCCAAATGGATCAAAGACCTGGAGGTAAAAGCTGACACACTGAAAACTCTACAGGAAGGAATAGGAGATACACTAGGCCTCCTTGGCCCAGGTCGAAACTTTCTTAATAAGGACCAAGAATCACAACAAATCAGAGAAAGGCTGGATAAGTGGGACTGCATTAAACTATAGAGCTTTTGTATGGCAAAGGACATAGCTAGTAAACTAATCAGGAAGCATACAGAGTGGGAGAACATCTTCACCAACCAAACAATGGACAAAGGCCTCATATCTAAAATATATCAACAACTCAAAAAATTGAATCACTCCAAAACTAACCTCCAAAGTAACAACCATCCCATTAAAAAATGGGCCAAAGACTTAAAGAGAGTCTTCTCTGAAGAAGAAACAAAAATGGCCTATAGACACATGAAGAAATGCTCAACATCTCTGGTCATAAAAGAAATGCAAATCAAAACAACTCTAAGATTCCACCTCACTCCAGCTAGAATGGCCAGGATCAGGAAAACGAATGACAACAGATGCTGGAGGGGATGTGGCCAGGAGGGATCACTACTACACTGTTGGTGGGAGTGCAAACTCGTTCAACCACTATGTAAAGCAGTGTGGCAGTGCCTCAAAAGGCTAAACATAGAACTCCCCTATGACCCAGCAATTCCACTACTTGGCATTTACCCAACCACCCAGAAACAAGGACATACTAAACCCACTAGCGCAACAATGTTCATTGTAGCACTGTTCACCATAGCAAAGATATGGAACCAACCTAGATGTCCCTCAGTTGATGAGTGAATCAACAAGTTGTGGTTTTTGTACACAATGGAATTCTATGCTGCTGTCAGAAAGAATGACATCGCCCCATTTGTTAGGAAATGGAAAGACTTAGAAAAAATCATATTAAGTGAAGTAAGCCAGACTCAAAGGAACTTAGGCTCAATGGTTTCCCTCATTCATCCTAATCAGTAGAAACCTTGGGCTCTAGTAGCAGAGATTTGCAATAGAGCAAAATCTTGATACATAAGGCCATATAATGTGAAGCTAATTGAAAGGACCTCCAGAATATTGAAACAAAAGCCATATAATGAATGATTGTTGTCCTTAATGTACTATGTTGTCTCTCATCTCCTTTGCTGGCCTTGGTTATCTCATATTGTTATCTCACTTTGTTATCTGATATATTGAATTTATTTGTATTTGGATATTTGAAATTTGATAGGGAAGGGGGGAAAACCAAGACGGGTGGAGGGTGTGGGGGGGAGGGAAATGGGTACCAAGACATGTGAAAGGGTATCAATGTATTTGAATTAATGCACCTTCTATCTGGCAAATATCATGTAACCCTTTTACTAATTACAATAAAAAAATTAATTAAAAAAAAAAGCATGGGGAATAGTCAGCCCTTCTTTCTTCCCTGCCATTGTGAAACATTCAATAAATTGCTGTCATTCACACTTAGGTCACTGTGTGGAAGAACATTAGAAGCTCTATCCTCTTTCCATCTTTCCAGTTTTTTTTTTTTTTGCCCTTTTCCCAGTCTCTAGTAACTACCATTCTGTCTCCTACTGATTTGTGACCAATAGTTTTAACTATGTAAGAACACAGTATTTGGTTCTTTTTGTCTGGCTTTTTTTTCACTTAAATCAGATCCTCCAAGATTTTTTTTTTTTTTGCTAGTCATGGAACTTGAGCTCATGGCCTGAGCACTGTCCTTGGACTTTCTCAAGGCTAGAGCTCTACCACTTGAGCCACAGCACCACTTCCAGCTTTTTTCTATGTATGTGGTATCGAGGAATTGAACCTGGGCCTTCATGCATGCTAGGCAAGCACTCTACCACTAGGCCAAACTCCCAGCCCCCCTCCAAGTTTTTCTATCCACCTGCTGCAATCAACTTCATTTTATTCCTGTTTTGGTGACTGAATTATACACTTCTTTGTACAGTCATCCAACCCGAACACCTAGGTAGATTCCATATCTTGGCAATAGCGGATAGTACTTCATTAAATTAAGCATGGGAGTGCAGGACTTTCTTTGGTTTTACTTTCTTTTTTTTTCTTTTTTTTCAGTATTTTTTTTTATTGTAATTAGTAAAAAGGTTACATGATATTTCCCAGATAGAAGGTGCATTAATTCACATACATTGATCCCCTTTCACATGTCTTGGTACCCATTACCCTCCTGGTTTTACTTTCTTGGGAAACATCTACTAATGGGATTGTTGGCTAGTGAGCTAGCATTTCTAGTTTTCCCATCACGTATTAATTTACATGCTCATCAACATAGAAGAGTGCTTGCTTCATTTAGCCAGAATTTGTTATACTTTGTCTTTTTTGGTATCTGTTTTAGAATGAGGTCAGATGATAACTCATTATGGTTTTGATTTGAATTTCCTAGGTGATGTGTGGTGTTAAAAATATTGCTTCTCAATGTTTTCCCTCATTTGTAATAATTAGTACATACCTAGGACTTTCCTAGCAGAGGATTACAATAGTGTAAAACCTAGATACATAAGGTCATATAGGATGAGGCTAAATGAAAGGACCTTCAGGATATGGAGACAAGAGCTTTATCCTGTGATTGTTGTTCTTAATGTACTATATTCTTTTTTCTTTTGTTGCCCTATGGTTAATCTCATATTGTTACTATATCTGCCTTTGTTACCTGGCATATTATATATACGTTTAGTTGTTTATTTGAAATAGGAAAGGGAAGGGGGGAAAACAAGATATTGGGAGGGGGTAGGGGAAGCGAAATAGGGACAAAAACATGAGAAGGGGTATCAATTTGTGAGAAGTAATATATCTGGCGAATATAACCCCTCTATACATTACAATAAAAATATTGTTTCTGTACATTTTTGATCATTTGTGTATCTTCTGCAAAAGGGCTAATGAACTATTTATACTTTTTAAGTTAAATGTTATTGTTGCTATAATTATTGCTGTTGAGTTGTTTGAAAATCTTATATTCTGGATATGAGAATATTTTCTTCGATTTTGTTGATAGGCTGTTAATTCTATTGTTTCCTTTGCTGTACAATAACTTTTAGTTTTATATAATCCCATATCAATGTTTTCTTTTTGTTGCCAATTGGAGGTATAACTAAAAAATTCTTGGCCACATCAGTATTCTGAAGTGTTTTCTCTGTTTTTTTTTCCTAGTCTAGTTATGTTTTACTCATTTGTATACATACACCAATTTTCTTAACACCATTTATTGAAATGATTGTCCTTTCTCCAGTGTATGTTCTTAGTCATTTTTTTCAAAAATCAGTAGGCCATAGATGCATGGATATCATTCTGGATTTTATTTTTTCTTTTATTGTCTCTATGTATATTTTTATGCCAGTACCATACTATTTCAGCTACTATAGCTTTGAAGTATGTTTTGAGGTCAAACATACTGCTTTGGCTAATAGAAAAAATTAAAATCTCAAATTTTGACTCATGAGCACAGGGTACATTTCTCTTTTTTAAATGTCCTATTCAATTTCTTAGTGTTTTATAGTTTTCATTGTAGAGGTTTTTGTCTCAAATTCTTTGCACTTTTTTTTTTTTAAAAAAAGCTTTGTGTATTATATGGAGTGCTTAGGCTTTCTGTATATAGGACATTTTCTGAGACTAGGGCTGGTTTGACATTATACTTTGATATTTTGATGCCCTTTATTTCTTTCTTTGGCTCAATTTCTGTGGTTAGGGTTTATAATACTAACCAAGCAGGATCCTTATCTGTTGGATCTTGGAGGAGCCTTTTCTTGGTTGGATCTGATGCTAGCATTTGTATCTCATTTGTTGAGAGTATTTACCATGAAGAGATACAGGATTTTATCAGATGCCTTTTCTGTATCTATTGAGATAATAGTAAGGTGGTTGTTCTTCCTTCTTTTGATAAAAGGTAACCTGATCACCTAGGTATGTGCTTCACTGTGGGGGGGGTGGGGGAGGGAATCCCACTTAATCAAGGCATATAATCTTTTTGATGTGTTCTTGGGTCAGGCTTGATCACATTTTGTTGAGACAGCTTACATAGATATTCATTCACCCAAGGATATTTGTGTATCACTTTATTTTTTCATTGTCTTTAACTGGTTTTGGTGTCAGAGCATTTTGGTGAATGAGTTCAAAAGACTTCTGTCCATTTCATTGTTTTGGAAGTAGTATGAGAAGAATTGGCACGAGTTTCCCTCAAAAGTTTGGTACAGTTGAGCTGTAAAGCAACTGTCTCCTCAGCTTTTCTTTCAGAGACTTAATATTTATTCAGTCTATTTAGATTATTTAGTCTATTTAGGTTACTTTTTCACAGATGAAAATTATATCTGTTCAAGAACATATCCATTTCCTCTAGGGCTTCTGTCTTATTGGGATATAGTTAATCATAGTAGACTGTAGTCTTTGATTTTTTTTGTAGCATAAGTTGTAATATTGTCTTTTTTCATCACTAATTTTACTTAAGTTGAGTCTTCTCTCTTTTTTTGTGTGCCTAAAGGGTCAGAGGTCTTATTCTTATTTTTCTAAAACCTTGTTTTCCTTTTTTTTTTTTTTTGGCCAGTCCTGGGGCTTGAACTCAGAGCTAGTGTGTTGTTCCTGAGCTTGTATGTTTTGCTCAAGGCCAGCACTTGAGGCACAGCTCCATTTACAGTTTTTTTTTTTGCTGGTTAATTAAAGTCTTAGGGAATTTTCTGTCCTGGCTATGAATCACCATCCCCAGATCTCAACCTCTGAGTAGCTAGGATTCGAGGCATGAGCTACTGGTGCCTGATTTGTTTTGCTTTTTATATTTTTTTAGTCCCAATTCCATTTATACCTGTTCAAATCTTTTTTCCCTAATAATTTTAGACTGGTTTTGTTTTGTTTCTTTTTTTTTTTTTTTTGCCAATCCTGGGGCTTGAACTCAGGGACTGAGCACTGTCCTTGGACTTTCTCAAGGCTAAAGCTCTACTGCTTGAGCCACAGCACCATTTCTGGGTTTTTTCTATGTATATGATACCAAGGAATCGAACCCGGGTCTTTGTGCATGGTAGGCAAGCACTCTACCACTAGGCCAAACTCCCGGCCCTAGATTTGTTTTGTTTGTATACTACTCATTCCTTGAGCCATGTAGTTAGGTTATGTATGTGAAATGGCATATAATTAATGCTATACAATACTTGATACTTGTAATCCCAGCTATGTGGGAGACATAGGTTGTAGGTCAGGAGAATTGCAGTCTGGTGCCAGCCTACAACAGCAAAATTTGAGACTATATTAGAAATATCAAAGCACAAAGTATCCTTGGCTCAAGTATCCTTGAGTTCAAACCCTAGTATGGAAAAAAAATCTCTAATATTCTTTTTCTGAATTCCAAAGGTTTTGGTATGTTTCCTTTCCATTTTTGTTTTTAAGAAAACTTTTAATTTCATTTCACTCTGATTTTCGTGTGTGTGTGTGTGTGTGTGTGTGTGTGTGTGTGTGTGTGTGTGTGTGCATACAGTTCCTGGGGCTTGAACTCAGGGCCTTGGTGCTATACCTGAGCTTTTGTGCTCATGGCTAGTGCTCTACCACTTGAGTCACAGAACTACTTCTAGCTTTTTGGTGGTTAATTAGAGATAAGAGTCTCATGGACTGTATTGGCAGAGCTGGCTTCAAACTGTGATCCTCAGATCTCAGCCTCCTGAGTAACTAGGATTGCAGGCCTGAGCCACTGACTCTCATCTTCATTCACTGGTTTTTAAAGAGCATATTGTATACTTTATGTACTTGCAGACTTCCCACAAATAGTCTTGTCAATGACTTCCAATTTTATACCTTTGTGATCAGATGAGATAAATGATAATATTTCAATTTAGAAAATACTGCTGAAATTTGGATCACTGACTAACATACTTGTCCTGCAGAATTTGCAGCTGTTGGGTGAAATATTTTATGATTGTTGATTAGGTCTATGTAGTAGTATACCATAAGTGAAAATATGTGATATTTGGATCTTCAGCTTGACTTTACCTTGGTCACAAGTTCCTCCATTTTCCTGCAGAGGATATAATTTCATCTTCATTTTGGTTAAGTGATATTCTATATGTACCATGTTTTCTTTATCCATTCACCAATTGTTGAATGTCTCCAAATTTTATTGTTGGAGTCTCTTCCCCTCGCCTTTTTTGCCAGTCCTGGGGCTTGAACTCAGGGCCTAGGCACACCTTGAGCTTTCTCAAGGCTAGAACTCTACCACTTGAGCCACAGAACCACTTCTGGCTTCTGTGTATGTAGTAACAAGGGATTGAACTCATGGCTTCATGCGTGTTAGGCAAACACTCTCCGACTAGGCCACTCTCCCGGCCATCTCTCCATTTTTAATAATATTTGAATCACATATTTGGTGGTTCTGAGTTGGGTACAAATTAATTTGTATTTTTCTGTATCCTTTCTTTTTTTTTTTTTCTGGTTGGTCATGGGGCTTGAACTCTGGGTCTGGGTGTTGTCCCTGGGCTCTTCAGCTCAAGGCTAATGATCTACCACTTGAACTACAGCACCTCTTCTGGTTTTCTGGTGGTTAATTCTTATAGACTTTTATGTTTGGGCTGGCTTTGAGCCATGATCCTCAGATCTTAGCTTCCTGAACAGCTAGGATTCCAGACTTGATCACTGGGGCCTGGCTGTATACTTCTGTTGAACTGATCATTTGTCATTACATAGTATCATTGTCTTTGTAGAGTTGGTTTTTCTTTTCTTTTTTTTTTTTTGTGATAGTCCTAGGATTTGAACTCAGCACCTAGGTGCTGTCCCTGTGCTTTTTTTGCTCATGACTAGAGCCACAGTTCACTTCAGGCTTTGTGGGGTTAATTGGAGATAAGAGTCTCACAGACTTTCTGGCCTGGGTTGGCTTCAGATTGTGATCCTCAGATCTCAGCCTTCTGAGCAGCTAAGGTTACAAGTGTGAACCACTTTGGATCTTTATACAGTTCTAAACATTATTTTTTAAAATTTTAGTAAGATATATTAATTGCTTATTCTTTCAGTATGATTTTCTATACATGCAAATATCATGCACAGGTCAAATGTAACCTTCCTTTTTCTACTTTTCCCTTCCTAGATCCTTCCACTCTACTAATCATTACTATAGTTAACTATCAAGTTGACTTTTAAAAACCTTGGACACATGAGAAAGTCATGTGTCTCTCTATATAGAAACACACACATATGCATGTGGGAGGAATATGTGTCTGTATTCTTTGTGTCTATCTTATTTAGTTTAACATACTATTTTCCCTTTGCTGCAAATGGCAGGGTTTTGTTTATATCTTATGGCTGTATAATACTCCATTGTGTAGAAGACCTTCCTTTCTTCATCCATTCATCTATTGATGGGCATCTGGGCTGATTCTGTATCTTAGCTATATGCAAAGTGCTGTAATAAACATGACAATAAAGGTAAATCCTTGGGTATGCTGATTTCATTCCCTCTATTCACTTAGAAATGAGTTAGCTAGATTTATTTAACTTTTCTGCTGTTTTTGGTAGTGGCTGGAATAATTTACATCTTCACTAGCAGTGTCTAAACCATTTTATCCATATGGTGTGCAAACATTTAAAAAAATAACAGCTATCCTAAGTAGAGTGAAACGGCATCTTATGTTTTATTTGCATTTTCATGATTTCTAATGATATCGAACATTTTCACTGATTCATTTATATTCATATATTCACTTGTAATTTTTCTTTTTAGATGTGCTATTCAGATCACTTGTCCAATTTTAAATTGAATTACATGTGCTTCTGTAGTTAAGTTTTTTGGATTCCTTTACATAATCTGTGTATGATTCTCTGTCAGATGGGTAATTGGCTATTATTTTCTCCCATAATGTAGGTTGTTTCCACTGTTGATTACTTCCTTTGCTGTGTAGAAGCTTTTTAGTTTGATGTAATCCCATTTGTTAAATTTGCTTTTATTTCCTGTACTTTGGGGGTCCTATTAAAAAAGTCATAACCTGTATTAATGTCTCCAAGTACTTCCTCTAGATTTTCTTCTAGTACTTTCAGAGTTTTAGATTTTACATTTGACCCATTTTGATTTTTAGGGGTCTAGTTTCAGTGTTCTACCTATACGTATGTTGAACATACATTTTCATACACTCACTGAAGAGTCTGTTCTCTTTACATAGTTTGGTTTTAGTATCTTCATTTTAAATAAGTTTGAGAATGTATTTGCTTATGAGTTTATAATGGTTTATTTATGGTATCTCTTATTCTGTTCTGTTGGTCTGTGTGCCTGTTTTTATGCCAATATTATGATTTTTATCCTGTGTCTTAAAATCAGGAACTGTGATATCTACAGTTTTATTCCTTTTGTTCAAGTTTGCTTTGGCTATTTAGGCTTTTTTTGTCTTTCTATGTCAATTTTTAGAAGCTTTTTTTTCTAGTTCTGAGAAGAATATCTTTTGTTAAGTATTTCACTGGGGATTGTAGTTCACTTTTGGATTTTTGGACATTTTAACAGTATCAGTTTTTCCAATCCGTAATCTTGGGGTGTCTTGCTATCTTCTTGTGTCTTCATTTTCTTTCAACAATGCTGTATAGTTTTTACTGTAAAGGTCTTCCACTTTCTAGGCTAAATTTTGTCCTTTTTTTTTTTTGAAGATGTTTCTTTTATGCTTTTTTTTTTGCTTTTGATATTTATTTATTTTTTAGGTTGTTTTCTTTCTTTTTTTTATTGTAATTAGTAAAAGGGTTACATGATATTTGCCAGATAGAAGGTGCATTAATTCACATACACTGATACCCTTTCACATGTCTTGGTACCCGTTTCCCTCCACCCCCCACCCCCCACCCATCTTGGTTTTCCCCCCTTCCCTATCAAATTTCAAATATCCAAATACAAATAAATTCAATATATCAGATAACAAAGTGAGATACTATACCAATATGAGATAACCAAGGGACAGCAAAGGAGATGAGAGACAACTTAGTACATTAAGGACAACAATCATTCATTATATGGCTTTTGTTTCACTATCCTGGAGGTCCTTTCAATTAGCTTCACATTCTATGTCCTTATGTGTCAAGATTTTGCTCTATTTCTTTTATGCTTTTCTTACACACACACACACACACACACACACACACACACACACACACATATTTCTAGTGGAACTCATAGTTTCATATGGTTCTCTAATAGTAACTGTCTTTCACTTCTGGTTATAGGACTTCCTTAAGCATCTTAGTCCGTTTTTGTTTGATGGTCATGAATTCCCTCAGTTTTTATTTATCTTGGGGAGGACTTGTTTCTCCTTCATTTCTGAAGGACAGCTTTGCTCAGTTGTATTCTTGGCTGATAGTATTTAACATTCAGAATTTATCATCTTCCCTCCCAATCGTCAAGGTTTCTGTTGAGAAATATCCGGTTATTCTAATTGGGAATTCCCCTTATATGCAACTTAATATTTTTCTCTTGAGCATTCTGTGACTTTGAGTTTTGACATGATTATCATGTGCCTTGGAGAGGGGTTTGTGGCTAGTTGGTGCCTTTCTTGAGCCTCATGCATACAGATATCTATACATCTCATAGGACTTGTGAACATTTGAGCTATTACTTCATTAACTGTACGCTCTCTGCTTTTCTCCCCGTCTTTTCTCTCTGGAACTCCCCTAAAGCAAGTATATGTTCACTTCGTAGTTTCCTCTAGTTTCTGTAGGTGTCTTTGCTCTCTTTATTCTTCTCTTTCTTCTCTACATTTAGTCTAATTCAAAAGAGCTGTCAGGTTGAGAAATAATTTTTTTTTTTGCCAGTCTAAGTGCTTAAACTCAGGGCCTGGGCACTGTCCTTGGACACTTTTTGCTCAAGGCTAGCCACATCACCACTTCTGGCTTCTTCTGTGTAGGTGGTACCAAGAAATGAAACCTTGGTCTTTGTGCATGCTAGGCAAGCACTCTACCTCTAGGCCAAGCTCCTGGCCTGAGAAATTGACTTGTTGGATGTAGTATGCTATAAATCTCATATATGTATATATATACATGTCATATACACATATATGTATATATTAATACACATATACAAATATGTACACACATATGTGTATATATATATATATATATACACTTTTTTCTTTGTCTCTAAGCTTTGTTATTCAAAGCTAGCACTCTACCACTTGAGCCACAGCTCCACTTCTGGCTTTTTTGCGCCAGATGTGAGTCTCATGGACTTTATTGACCTTGCTTGACTTGAACCATGAACCTCAGATCTCAGCTTTGTGAATAGGTAGAATTACAGTCGTAAGCCACTGGCACCCGACGATTATATTTTTTTATACCATTCACTGAATTCTTCAGCTTAAAGATTCCTGTTTGATTCTTTTTAGTGGTATCTGTATCTTTGCTGAATTTCTCCATTATGTTACAGTTTATTTCTCGGATATGTGAATTGTTTGCTTGTATCATTTTGTAATGAAATGAACTTTTTTTACTAAAGAATTTATTAACCTTGATTTTTACATCATATATCTTTTTTCCATATATTTTCTATTGTAATTAATAGAAAGGTTACATTATATTCACCAGATAGAAGGTGCATTACTTCACAAACATTGATATCCTTTCTCATGTGTTGGTCCCTATTTTTCTTCTCCCACCCGCACCCCTCATCTTGTTTTCCCCCTTCCCTACTCAATTTCAAATAACCAAATACGCATATATACAGATATCAGATATATACAGATATATCAGATAACAAGGTAAAATACTGTAACAATATGAGATAACCAAGGGACAGCAAAAGAGATAAGAGATAACATAGTACATTAAGGACAACAATCACTCATTATATGGCTTTTGTTTCTATATCCTGGAGGTCCTTTCATTTAGTGTCATCCTATATGGCCTTATGTATCTAGGTTTTGTTCTATTGTAAATCTCTGCTAGGAGAGCCCAAGGTTTCTACTGATTATGACAAATGAGGGAGACTCTTGGGCCTATGTTCCTTTGAGTCTGGCTTACTTCACTTAATATGATATTTTCTAAGTCTTTCCATTTCCTTACAAATGGAGTGATGTCATTCTTTGTGACAGCAGCATAGAATTCCATTGTGTATATATACCACATCTTGTTGATCCACTCATCAACTGAGGGGCATCTAGGTTGATTCCATATCTTTGCTATGGTAAATAGTGCTGCAATGAACATTGTTGTCCTAGTGGATTTAGTATATCCTTGTTTCTGGACGATTAGGTAAATGCCAAGTAGTGGAATTGCTGGGTCATAGGATAATTCTATGTTTAGTCTTTTGAGGAACTGCCATACTGCTTACCATAGTGGTTGAACGAGTTTGCACTCCCAACAACAGTGTAGTAGTGATCCCTCCTGGCCACATCCCCTCCAGCATCTGTTGATCCTGGCCATTCTAACTGGAGTGAGGTAGAATCTCAGAGTTGTTTTGATTTACATTTCTTTTATGGCCACAGATGTTGAGCATTTCTTCATGTGTCCATGGGCCATTCTTATGTCTTCTCCAGAGAAGACTCTCTTTAAATTTTTGGCCCATCTTTTAATGGGATGGTTGTTTCTTTGGAGAGATTCAATTTTTTGAGCTGTTGATATATTTTAGATATGAGGCCTTTGTCTGTTGTATGGTTAGTGAAGATCTTTACCCACTCTGTAGGCTTTCTAGTTAGTTTGCTAGCTATGTCCTTTGCCATACAAAAGCTCTGCAGTTTAATGCAGTCCCACTTATCCAGACTTTCTCTGACTTGTTGTGGTTCTTGGTCCTTATTAAGAAAGTTTCAACCTGTGCCAAGGAGATCTCTAGTCTATCTCCTATTCCTTCTTGTAAAGTTTTCAGTGTATCTGCTTTTACCTTAAGGCCTTTGATCCATTTGGAGTTAATCCTGGTACAGGGTGACAAAGAAGGATCCAACTTTAGTTTTCTGCAGGTGCTTAACCAGTTCTGCCAGCACCACTTGGTGAAGAGGCTGTCTTTCTTCCATTCTATTTTTTGGCTCCCTTGTCAAAGATAATGTGGCTGTAGGTCTGTGGTTTAATATCTGGGTCCTCAGTTCTATTCCATTGGTCTTCAGGCTTGTTCTTGTGCCAGTACCAAGCTGTTTTGGTCACTATAGCTCTGTAATAGAGTCTAAAGTTTGGTATTGAAATTCCTCCTGGGCTGTTCTTTCTGCTAAGAAGTGTTTTTGCTATACAGAGTCTTTTATTATTCCATATGAAATTTTGGATTGCCTCTTCTATTTCTTTAAAGAATGACATTGGGATATTGGTGGTATTCTGTTGTATTTGTTGATAGCCCTTGGCAAGTTTGCCATTTTCATGTTGTTAATTCTTCCAATCCTGGAGCATGGGAGGTTTTTCCATTTCCTTAGTTCTGCTTTAATTTCCTTTTTCAGGGTTTTAAAGTTTTCATCAAAAAGGTCCTTTACATTCTTAGTTAAGCTAATTCCTAGGTACTTTATTTTCTTTGAGGCTATTGCAAAAGCAGTTGCTTTCCTGATGGTTGCCTTGTTCCTCTCATTGTGGACATATAGGAAGGCAGTTGATTTTTGAGGGTTAATTTTATACCCTGCTACTTTGCCAAAGTTTTGAACCAACTCAAGCAGTTTGGGAGTGGAGTCTATAGGGTTCTTTAAATACAGAATCATGTCTTCTGCAAAGAGGGAAAGTTTCACTTCCTCTTTCCCTACTTGGATGCTCTTTATGGTTGCTTCTTGCCTTATTGCTCTGGCTAGGAATTCTAATACTATGTTAAAGAGGAGTGGAGAGAGTGGGCATCCTTGTCTCATTCCTGATTTTGGAGGAAATGACTTTAGCTTTTCCCCATTAAGTACAATGCTAGTTGTGGGTTTATCAGACACAGCCTTTATTATGCTGAGGAATATTCCATGGATTCCTAGTTTCTCCAGAGCTTTTAGCATAAAGGGGTGTTGGATCTTGTCAAATGCCTTTTCTACATCTATTGAGACAATCATGTGTTTCTTGTCTTTGCTCCTGTTGATGTGTTGAATTATATTAATTGGTCTGTGTATGTTGAACCAGGTTCCCATTCCTGTGATGAATCCTGTTTCATCATAGTTTACATCATATTTCAAATGGCGTATTTAACAAACAATAATTCAAGAAGGGAATCTCTATAGAACATAGTTAAAAGTAGGCTGAGGGTTCATATGTCACAGATATATATTAATCTATGTAATAAAACATTATGTCTATGGATTCATAAATTTTTATGTCTATGTAGTTGTGTTTATATTTTCAATACCATGTCCATAGCATTGGGTATGCAAACATTGAGTCCTTGTTCTTGTACTCTTTGGATCTAATAGCCACATATTAAGGATACCATGCACCTTTGGTTCCTTTGGTCTTGACTTGTCTCACTCAACATGATTTGTTCTAGATTCATCCACTTCCCTGTGAATGTCATTATTTTATCTTGTCTATTGGCTATGTAGAATTCCATTGTATGCATATACCACATTTTCTGTATCCATTCATCTGCAGTAGGGCATCTGGATTCTTTCCATCACCTGGCTATTGTAAATAGTGCAGAGATGAACATAGCTGAGCAGGTGTCCTTATCATATCCTGGGTTATGATGCTCAGGGTAGATGCCCAGGAGTGGTATGGGGGTATCATAGGAAAGGTCAATTTTCAGTTCTTTAAGAAACCTCCACACTGCTTTCCAGAGTGGCTGAACTAGCTTACAATCTCACCAGCAGTGTAGTAGGGTTCCTTTTTCTCCACAACCCCACCAGCATCTGTCATTGAGTTCAAAATCTTGACCATTCTTGTTGGGGTAAGGTGGTATCTTAGGCTTGTTTTTATTTGCATTTCCTTTATGACCATGGATGATGAGCATTTTCTCATATGCTTTTCTGCCATTTAAACCTCCTCTTTTAATAAGAATCTCTTTAGTTCCCTTGTCCATTTAGAGAGTGGTTTGTGGGGTTTGGAGGGGTTTAGTTTCTTGAGTTCCCTGTGAAATGAACTTTTATTTATTTATTTATTTTAATTATTATTATTATTTTTGCCAGTCCTGGGCTTGAGCTCAGGGCCTGAGCACTGTCCTTGGACTTTCTCAAGGCTAGAGCTCTACCACTTGAGCCTCAGCACCACTTCCAGCTTTTTTCTATATATGTGGTACCAAGGAATCGAACCCGGGTCTTCGTGCATGCTAGGCAAGCACTTTAACCACTAGGCCAAACTCCCGGCCTGAAATGAACTTTTAAAAGATGATTATTTTGACAGTCTTCTCAGGTATTTCTAAATTTCCTTTCCTTTGGCTATATTACTGGAAAATTACTGTGTTTCACTTTCTGGCCGTCCCTATATTGATATTTGCATGCCGAGAACAACAGTCATCTTTTTCATATTTGTGGAGTATTTCTCTCTTCATAGGAGAGACATTTTTCTATGAGTGAGTGTTAAGGTGTTGGCTGGATATGGTGGTGTGTTACTTTTAAGGTTAGGTGTACTTGAGAGTGTGAGTCTCGTCAGTAGTGTCTGTACCAGTTACACAGTTAATATGCAGTTTCGCTGGGTATTAATTACAGTGCATGTGCATGTGGGGGCTGTAGGTCAGCTGGCTTTGGAGTGGTGAGCCACTGCAGGTGTAGATGATGCTCTGGCCAGTTGGTTATACAACTGAGATAACAGCTTCATCTCTGTGTATTCCACCCATTCCCTGCTGTGCGGGTACTATTTGGTTTAGGAAGCTGGACTCTAGCCTTTTGGCTGGATCTGCTTACTGAGGAATGAAGTACATGTTGCTGCAGCTATACTTGAGAGTATGGTGGAATGATGGCTGAGTCTCAGGCGTAGAGATACGCCATGGCTACCAGCTCCCATTGTGAGTGACAGCAGGGCAGTGAGTCTGATGTTAGAGTGATGCTGAGTCACAGCAGTTTAGGTTACGGGAGGTAGGATGCATATTGTGAACTTTTACTCGGTGAAAATAACAAGTGCATGAACTCTGGCAGCTCTGTAAATTCTGTTCAAGAGCCAGTGAGGACCCCATAGGTCTTCAGTGCACTCTTGTATTCCAGTTTACTTTTTTCCTGTAAGAAGTTTGTCTTGGTTTGAGTTAATCCAGGCAAGGTAGACAGTATGGGTGAGGCTGTTTCTCTCCTTCCTGTGGCACTGACAAAGGAATTTACACTCTATCAGGATGTTTCCTCTTCCCTCTAGCTTCCTAGCATACTCCCTTGATCTCTCTAGTTCCTTCCTGGTCTCTCTTTTTGGAAAGAATATGTTACAGATAAGTCTATTCAACCATCCTGTTGATGCTAATTGAAATGATTAAGTTGCTGTGTATGTGTGTGTGGCCTGATACTAGGGCTGAATTTAGGGCCTAGGTACTGTCCTTAGCTTTTCCACTCAAAGCTAGTGCTCTAGCAGTTGAACACTACCAACCTTAATGGTTAATCATCTTAGGGACTTTTCTGCCCTGACTTTGAACTTTGTTCCTCAGATCTCAGCCTCTGTAGGTAGGATTACAGGTGTGAGTTACTGGTGGCTAGCCTAATGGTTTTGAGTTGATATGTATGATTCATTGTAAATTTGTTTGTACTTTAAGTTGAAAATTATCTTTGGAGTGACACTTGAAATTGTTAAAAATGTTTTAATAAAGATTTTGATTTCTGTCATTACCTCCTTAAATCCCAGGGTTAGTTGGATTTAAGAATGCACTTTCTAGCTGGATTGAGGACAATACCCAGGCCCTGATTCAAGCCTTAGCATTGGCAGAAAGAAAGAAAGAAAGAAAGAAAGAAAGAAAGAAAGAAAGAAAGAAAGAAAGGGAGAAAGAAAATCACTTTCTCTGAATTGCTGAAATTAGTAGTTTTATTTATGCTGGGGACACAACACTTCCAGATATATTCCTCTCTGCCACCTCTGCCTCAGTATCTCTCTATATACAAGATATACTTCTGCCTTTTTTTCCCTCCAGAGAGAGCTTGGGCTCTTATTTTTGTAAAGAAAGAAAATATTGTAGTAAGTGTAATGGAGAGATTCCTGGAGATGATTAGTTGATTGTGTCTGAAATTATTTTTCATGTCAAACTGGATGTCATCAATTCTTGTAAATATGTGATTTCCTCATTTAGAGGAAAAAGTTGTACTAGCACATTTTTGTCCTATATGTAATCCATAGTAATTTAGAGTGGTCAGAATTGAATTATGACCATGTTTGAAAGACATTCAAAATAAGCCCTCTTCTTGGCTGGAAAGCTTTGTGAGGCAACCATGCAGAAGCTTCTGAGATTTTACAGGGGCTTTCTGCCTATTTTAAGGTAGCAGTCTGTATCACAGGACACTCTTCAGTGCCCAGAGATGTTTCTACAGTACCTGCTCATGGCATTGAATAAAAGTATTCTGGAATGCAGGAGAGGGATTAATTCATCTCAGGACAGTTTTTAGAAGTTCATCTCTAACCTATGAATTGTTGGAGAAGCAACTCACAGTGCCTGCTGGCTATGGTTTTTGGCTGTACCATTACCCAGTTAAGCTGATTAAGCCTAATTTTGGTCAAAATAAGTTTATGCCTGGGCAAACAACCAATGTGCAGTCTCAACCTGAGGCAATTAAATTGAAATTCATTTTGTGATGGAGACTCTTAATAACTACTGTGGTATTCAACATCATTCTGATAAACCAAAGACACCATAATGTCCCCATTGTGTCAGACTGTCCTAGAATTTATTGGCTATATTTTGAGTCATATTTGTGCTCTTTGATTCTGGCACCTCCTTGTCTCTGCTAATGGTTCATATCAGCCAGTCTGATTCATGGCTACAGGGAAGGTTTTCACAGGAGCTGCTTGGATGGTTGTTAAAAGTAATAAAAAGCCTGGAGTGACAGATGGTAGACTTTATTTTTTTGGATCATTATCTTTAGGAAATAATTATACATTCCAAGTAAGAAGATCGAGAAGTCAGATGCTCCTAAGGTCTACCTCACATGTTCCCTTATGGAGAAGGTAAGATACAGCAGCAGGGAGAACAAAGCAGGGAGAGACCCACTGAGGACACAGTGATAATGCCATCTGGGTCCTTTCTTATGGTGTCCTAAGTCTTCTTACCTCATTGTCTGCCCATAGACTAGGCTTTGCTTGAATGCCTTGAGTTACAATGGGAAGCTTTATTTCCCTGTATACACAGTAATTATGATCTTTCTTCCTTCTCCTCCTCTTCTTCCTCTTCCTTCTCCTTTGTTTCCTCCTCTTCCTCCTCTCCCTCCCCCTCCTCCTGTCCTCCTCCTCCTTCTCCTTGTCATCATTGTCTTCTTATTGTTCACTGGGGCTTGAACTCACTGAGCTGTTTTGCACAAAGCCAGTGCTCTATCCCTTGAGCTTCACATCTAGCTTTTGGTAGTTAATTGGAGACAAAGGTCTCATGGATTTTCCTATTTGGGCTGGCTTCAAATTTTAATCCTCAGATCTCAGCCTCCTGAGTAGCTAGTATTACAGCCATCCATACCAGACTGACACAGTTCTTCTTTTGAGCTGATGTTGACTAACATTGATTTCTGGCAGCTGGCTATCTTAGAACGAGCTAGAATGCCATCTCAACTCTTTTTTTTTATGGCAATCCTGGGCTTGAGCTCAGGGCCTGAGCACTGTCTTGGACTTTCTCAAGGCTAGAACTCTACCACTAGAGCCTCAGCACCACTTCCGGCTTTTTCTATATACGTGGTACCAAGGAATCGAACTTGGGTCTTCATGCATGCTAGGCAAGCACTTTAACCACTAGGCCAAACTCCCGGCCCTCCCATCTCAACTCTTTTTTTTTTTTTTTTTTGCCAGTCTTGGGCTTGAGTTCAGGGCCTGAGCACTGTCCTTGGACTTTCTCAAGGACGCTAGAGCTCTACCACTTGAGCCTCAGCACCACTTACGGCTTCTTTTTCTAGCTTTTGGTAGTTAATTGGAGACAAAGGTCTCATGGATTTTCCTATTTGGGCTGGCTTCAAATTTTAATCCTCAGATCTCAGCCTCCTGAGTAGCTAGTATTACAGCCATCCATACCAGACTGACACAGTTCTTCTTTTGAGCTGATGTTGACTAACATTGATTTCTGGCAGCTGGCTATCTTAGAACGAGCTAGAATGCCATCTCAACTCTTTTTTTTTATGGCAATCCTGGGCTTGAGCTCAGGGCCTGAGCACTGTCTTGGACTTTCTCAAGGCTAGAACTCTACCACTAGAGCCTCAGCACCACTTCCGGCTTTTTCTATATACGTGGTACCATGGAATCGAACCCGGGTCTTCATGCATGCTAGGCAAGCACTTTAACCACTAGGCCAAACTTCCGGCCCTCCCATCTCAACTCTTATAAGCATTCTCATCTCAATTCCCTGGATGGTTTTCCTTATTAAATGATTGAAAATCCTGATGTGTAAGGCTGCTGAATTTACAGGAGCTGAGCAAGTATAGAAATAGCTTAAATGTGCAAAATGAATACTTGAGAAAAAATGGAAATTCAATACCAGGATCATGAAAGTAAGAGACATATGGATTTGGTTTTGGGGATAAGTCAGGAGTAATGGTAGCATGTTCCTGTTTTTGTCCCAGGCAGTACAGCTAGGCCCAGACTCTGTCTCTTGGAACTCTTTATAATATTAAGGAGATCTAGCAACAACATCCAAATCACATTGGTCACTGTCACCCAGATTTTGCTTCTTAGGACCCCCCCAAGGGTTTTTAGAGCCTGACAGAGAAGTAGGTCTCTCTGGAGTCTTTGGGGGTGGTTTGATGGATAGGCTTTTTCTGCTAGAGCCTTCTCTCTTTTATTTAGCAAGTTTTTCACATCTCATATGATGGATTACAAAAATAGGTTCTGCATCTGGAAGGCTATTTGTCAATGGGGACTCTTCCTTGCTTTTCCTCCTCCTTTTGATCTCTGGTTCTGTAGCATGGTCCAGGACTGGTCATTTAGTGACCATTCTGTAATGTGGTTGATCCAGTGAAGAGTCCTAAATAATATGTTTAAGACATCGAAATTGAAATATATGTTGGTAACTGCTGCTGGTATGATTCTATGAGTAGTGTCCTGGGATATTCTGATATATGAAAACGAATGTCATCCTTGAATTACTAAAACCTCTTGGCCCATCCTTCCAAAGGGACCATCTTCAAGCAGCTCCACCCCTCTCCCCTGGGCCCTCTCTCTCAACTGAATCTACTTGTCCTAATTGGTGTGTTCCTTGGTTCTTCTCTCCACCTGTGGCAGCATCAGAGGCGGGAAGAGGAGGCAATTCTATGTCTAGGTAGAGAGCAACAATATTTAAAGAAAGAGGCAGGAAAGTATATCCATATAAGCTTTTTCTTTTTTTTCTTTTTCTCTTTTGTAGAATTGAAGCTTACGAGTTTATCTATGCCCACTATGTTCATAATTACAATTTAATATCTGCATACAAAAGCTAGGTAAAAATCCATTGTTTTCCCCAAATATACAAATTTCCTTTTTGGATAGTTTAAAACATTTTGATCACAGATTTCAACAGAGTTTTAGGCTGAAAAAAATATATATAACCAATCTACCAGTATCACTTGACACTGTTTGCAAACCACACATCTTCCAAAGACTGTAAACCTCTCTGTTCCATAGCATTTTTTTCTGATCTTTTTCCCCAGGGCATGAAAACATTATCAGGTGGAGGAATGTCTCAGACTTCAGAGAAGTCTGAAGAAAGTAGGGAGAACTAATTTGGCTGTACAATCACATTAAAGATGTTGGGTTCATGAGAAAGAGATGGCATAAATCATCATGTCAGCTCATCACGCCCCGATAGTGTTTGTATCCAGAATGTGTGCAAACAGTGTCTCCTGTCTTCCACTGTGCCCATAGCCTTTGTGAGAGATGCCTGAGCCCCGAGGAACACAGGCTTCTGATTGTCTTGTGCACTAGGGGAGTCAGTGTGAGCTGAGCAACAGAAAGCCACAAACAGCATTTTACCTGCACAGTATTGCTCTTGAAGGCGGCATTAAGTAATGTGGAAACACACTAGAAATGTACACTTTTTGCATCGGCAAATATTTATACAGCACAGTTAAAAATTCTGTGATAAGGCCAAACCTTTTTCTTTTCCTCCCTAGTCTGTTTTTTTTTTAAAAAACTGTGTGTGTTTTTAATGCATTTTTTTTAAAGATGAAAGTGAAACATTTCAATTGTAAAAAATACACACCGGGCAAATCCTTACCTGGATAATAAATATCTACATCACAGTACAATAAAATTTCTTCTCTATAAAATTTACATATAGATTATAGCCTGTCACTATTAAAAGAAGCACTAATGCTAATATTTCCATATTATTAAAATAACAGGAAAATTATGAGCTTATTTTAGAACCTGATGCCATCACCATTGGAAAGGGCAGAGATTCAAATGTTTGCCAGCACTCTCCTTTTAAGGAGGAAGTGAGGCTTGGTTATCCACTTAAATTAAGTTCATGTAAAAAAAAAGGTTTAGCCTTATAAACACTGGCTACATTTCAAAAACCATGATAAGACCGATTTCATAATTTATGACTCATGCAGCAAATGGTCAATATGACACGAACAGGTTCGAGTTCCACAGAATAAAGGTGTCACATAACAACATCATGCTCTCAGGGGCTCTGCAGGGCCACGAGGCTGTCTGGGAGTTATGGGGAGCTGTGTGGAGGGGGAGGCCAAGGCCGATACACCTGTCACAGAGCAGAGCCGGGCCAGGCAGCCCGGTCTCAGGATGGAGCTGCAGACCGAGGTGGTGACCCTGAGGGCACAGGTGGTGGCAGCGCTGGGCTGGGTTGAGGTGTCAACAGGTCAAGCGCGTCTTCGAGGACGGTGACTAGAAAAAGCAGTGAGGCAGCACGTGATGGTGGTTTTTTTTTTTTTTTCTTTTTCGGCAGAATCAGAAAGAAGGAAAGATCTTTTGTTAGATTCTAGCAATTCTTCACATCTAAGTTGAAGAGCAAGGTATATCCGAGTGTACAAACATACCTGTTCACGCATGTCCGTGCCCACATAACAGGTGTGGTGTGTGCACCAACTCCTACTCATCCCTAAAAATAAGTGATTTCTAAAGAACCCCCCATCAATGGGGGGAAATGTCTTCCCCACTATAGTGCACACTTGATTTGAAAGTCTGAACAGTGGTAAGGAGAAAAGAGTAAAGTAAGTCAGAATAAATCCCTTAATCTGATTGCCTGTTATAAGATGGAGTCTTATGATGCACTAAGTATCCCTGCTAGCTTCAAAAGGAATGAATGGAGTCCCTCCTTCCAGCAGTCAGGATTCTTGGAGTCCTTAATACTTTTTCCTTTCGATTGTTCTACTCAGCACGAAATACTCAGCCTTCAGCAAGGCTTCTAGACCAGCCGTTTGCCTATTTAAAGGCAGTTGCTCAATAAGCTGAGGATGAAAATTTGCTTGGGGCTGGATGGATTGTTGATATCTAATGTGCCAGCCATTTGGCCAGGGGCCAGCAGTGGCTAAATCCTCAGCCCTGTGATGTTGCTGGAGAGAAACAGATGAAGTAACTTTCCCCACAAACTCCGATGCTCTCGGAATTTCTGCTTTTGCTCAGCAACTCACCTGCTGGCTTCTCCCCCCTTTCCCTTTGGGAGGAAAATATTTCTCCTATAGCAAACTTTTTTGATTCCTGGTAGAGTGCTGAGTGTTTTTCAGAGTTTCCTAAGGAGAGTTCACAGAGCGAGCCAAGATGGTCTCAGAGCAAGGAAGGAGACTGCCAGACAAAAATGAAGCCAGCACTTGTAGGTACCAAAGGCAGGCACTCTGCCGATGAATTTCATTCTTACCATTTGAATGTCTTCACATTGTTTTTCTCATTTCCTTTCCTCCAGAAGCCAGTTTAGGTGATTTAGTGCATCAAATATATCCCCACCCCACAACCCCTCCTCAATTGTTTCCAATCACACTTGGGATTTTCAATGCTGGTCCTTTTTGTACAAGGCCATTCTGCCTTCCTCTGATGAGTGAATTAATATTGTGTCATATATATATATATATATGTTTCTTAATTGCGAAGGGGCCATACCCTTTGTGTAATAAGCTAGATATTTAAACAGGAAAGAAATCATCAAAAGAACCACATATCCCTTACATAATTTCATACAATATTGAGGATCAGTAGGCATTTTGGAGACCATAACTTATTCTGATTAAAAACAAAAAACAAAAACAACCTAAGGTCCTGAATCTACTGGCTGACAGAGCATAAACAAGAATGCAGGCACCCTGACTTCTCCAGTTATGCCCCACTAAACCTGAAATTAAAATTTCTACTTGGTTTTCACAGTGACTTTCATTCCTTTGTAGGTAACTCTCACTGATATGGCTTATTTTCCCCAATATTTCCAGGATAAGGCAGTAAAAGGCAGGCAAGGAATAGTTCATATCTACTATGCCGGTGAAGAATGAGATACATTCAATTGCATGGGTACATTCTTTGCCCATTTTCTGGTGTTAAAGTGATGATGTGTCACCATTTGTTTTCTGGACACAACTACTCTCATTGGTCATTCGAGTGGGCAAGCTGGGCATGGAAGGGAGAGTGTTTCCATAAGTAGTCCACAGGAGTTTCCCTGTTGAGTATCTGTCAGGGTAACATTATTGAAAGGATGGGAGGGCCATCGGCATGACCAGTGTCAGAAAGTCGAGCTATTTAGTACTTCAGAATCTGATGGGAAAGGGGACTGAGAACAAAGCAAAGAGCTTGAGGGTGTAAGAGCAGAGGACAGCATCATCCAGCCTCTATACAGGAACCCTGCATTTCCTTCAACTTTAGATGCACCTACACTAATCTCTCCCCAGAATTCATCCCAGCAAGACTAAGGAGTTCAACTTTCTATTGCTCCTTGATTAGAAGATTTGATCCACAGAGAAATCTTCGGTTAGCTCAGCAATAATGCAGCTTGGGGAAGTTTTTTCAGGACCTTGACAGAAGACAGACCAGATGCGATTGAGAATGGGCACCTCCCTAGATATAGGTCTGATTTTTGTGGGAATGTGGGGAGCCTAAACCCACAGGACAAGTCTTCCTGAACATTTTCTGCTGTGAGGAGAATTTTGGGAAACTACCAAAGATTCCTAATTTGGGGGAGGAGCTCACTGAAAAAAAAGTTTTCTTCCTGTGGCCCCAACCAGTCAAATTCCTGTATACCTTGGAGCCACTGGTGAAACTTGAATCATAGTTACAAAAAATGATAATTGAAAGGACGGCTGATATGTTAGGACACAAATAGTCCTGTACATTCCTCCTTCTTGGAGGGAGGAAGAATGCTGAACACAACATGCTCCCGAAGAGTGGAAATTAGTGTGAATCTTTCCCTTACAAAGCTACCGGTCACATCTAACTGATGATAGGTGATCTCTGTTCTGTTCGCTTGAGCCCTGGAAAGAATCAGGATCAGATAGTCTAACTAAATTGTCTTGGTTTTCAGGCTTCTTTAGTCTTCTGCAATGCCATTTTGGCTCACTTAGGTCTCTGATGAGGACAGGTGGGAGCTGGTGATGGCTTGGTGCTGGTGAAATGATCCTTCCCCACCCCACCTCTACCTCCACTGCTGTGAAACCTCCAAAGCATTCACATCCAAGGACAAGAGAAGTAAATGCAATAGTGACAAGTACCTGTGTTTACACGCTCCCTCCAGACACAAAGAAACAAGGAAACAGAGAGCTTAGGCAATGGAATGAAATGACACCCAGCAGTGCTGTAGGAATTATGAGAATGAATCCAGTCTAATCCTCGAACACTTCCAAGAACAAAGGGGGAAAGAGCTCTGTGGGGCATTCCACCTTCATGTGGAGGAAGCGGCTGGCGTGGCAGGCTCCGATCATCCGCAGGTCTGTCACTTTCATCAGAAGTTTTGGCCAAAAGTGTGTCACGTGGTGTTTTCGGTAATTGATATAATGTTCAAAGGCCAGCAGGAAACTGTCTTGGTATTTCTCTATTCTCTCAACACAGGCCAGCCCTGGGCGATCTGAGGGGAAGGAAGCAGAAGAGTATGAATTCAGGGGCAGATATAGTCCAGGTCCAGTTGTTTAGAGGGTGGTGAGAAGAACTCGGATTTTTTGACCCCTAGAGATGGGCAGGAGGCACTATGCACTTGGCACCCAGGGGCGAAGTTACAGGGAGTGGCAGTGCTTGGTTCAGGTAAGTGTTTCTAGTTTATGCTGATCATTGTCTTCTTCAGTCTGAAAGGTGCCGCCACCCTTTCCTAGATTAACGCAGTTTGGCACATTTTTGCATAGTGAGGGACAAGATTCTGAGTTTCCATAGTCTGCCCAGGAGAGAGGACAGACAGACTTGGCAACGAAGAGGCAATGGGAGGAGTGAGAAGAGACTGCAGACTTCACAGGAGGTCTGGATTCCATGGGGCTCCATTCTGAATACCAGGTGGGAAGATAACCAAGTCCCTCAATGGTGTGGGGCTCTGCATAAGACTTTCAATATCCTCCCTACGTGATCTCTGGATTACTTATGATCGAGGGCAACACGAACGCTATGGAAAAGGCTTTTCTACTTAGCTGCTAAGGAAGTGACAAGAAGGGAAAGCCAGTGCATGTTCACTTAATATAGATGCATTTTCCCTTCCAAATATTCTCCACCAGTGGTTGGTTGAATCTGTAGATGGCTTGAGAACATGGAGGCCCTGATGCACCTTTTGTTTGTTTGTTTTTCTGATACATATACACCTCTGATAAAGTTTCATTTATAAATTGGGGAAAGGAAAAGATTAACCATAATAGCAATGAGCAACTGTAAAGAACAATTACAACATATTATAATAAAAGTAATATAGGGCCAGGAGTTTGGCCTAGTGGTTGAGTTCTTGTCTAGCATGCACAAAGACCCAGGTTCAATTCCTCAGTACCACATACATAGAAAAAAGTCAGAATGGTGCTGTGGCTCAAGTGGTAGAGCTCTAGCCTTGAGAAAGGCTGATGACAGTGCTCAGGCCCTGAGTTCAAGCCTCAGGACTGGCAAAAAAAGTAATATAATGTGGTTTCTCTTTTCCCAAATAACCTTAACCTACTTTTTCAGATACAGTGATTGCCTGCTTTTAAAAATTTGCATATGCAAATTGCCAACGTTAATACTCTTGTGCTTTGGGGAGCACTGCTAAAGGAAATAATTTTTTTGTCAGGTATGGGGCTTGAGCTCAGGGCCTGGGTGCTGTCTATGAGCTTTTTTGCTCAAAGTTCTCTACCACTTTGAGCCATAACGACCCTTCTGGTTTTCTGGTGGTTAATTGGAGATTAGAGTCTCATATACTTTCCAGCACTGGCTGGCTACGAACTGCAATGATCAGATCTCAGCCTCCTGAGTAGCTAGTGAAATAATTGTTATCTGAGTAGATGCACAATGATAAGTATACAGTGGATGTGAGCACCGAGATGCCTACTAAGCCACTCGTGGGCAGGTAGTGTGTACAGCATGAATACTCTGCATAAAATCTTGGTTCATATCCCAGGAGAGGGAAAACAGGCAGGAGGAGTTTCCATCATGATACTCAGAATGGTACATAACTTAAGACTTCTGAAATTCTTTCATATGGAATTTTTCATTAGTAGTTTTGGATGATTGACTAAAAGTAATTAAAACTATGAACCTGAAACCACAGAGGAGGGAGTACTGTCTCTTTTGTAGAATGGCAGCCATGTGGTATGGTGGTTTGGGGAACTAAATTGAAAAGAGGGGACTGTGAAATGAGACACACCAGAATCACCTTGTATGGAGAAGAGAAAGTACCAGTGGGAAACCAAAGAAAACCATGACCACAGAAAGCCTGGAAAATAATCCTAGTCTTAAAAACCCCTGTTCTCTCCACTGCATGTGTCAGACATGAGAAAGGGATAACATGAGAAGGACTGATGCTATTGTTCAGACAGGATTATCCAGGCTGTGAGCCCTTGGATAGCAAAATCACTTAAAAACCCTGCTGAATTCCTCAAACCAGGCAGCAAGCATGCTCTCCTGCTCAGTTATCATCAGTTGGCTCTTTGCAGCACTGATCAAAAGGATGCTCGGTTACTCAAGGTCATTAACATAAACTTGGAAATATAAATATAACTATATAGACATAAGTCCATGATGGGCATATATTCTATAGACATATTGATGCATAGATTGATATAGATAGATATGTATCTGTGACATACAAGGGCTCAGCTTAATTTTAATTTTGTTCTTAAAATTTATGTGCCAGTGATTGCATCTAGAGATTCCATTCTTGAATACTTGTGAAACTTGACATTTGAAAGATGATGTAAAAAAAATCAGTGTTAAAATCTTTTAATTAAAAAAAACCCAAAACGGTTGCAAGTGTTGAGAGTCCAGTTGCTGGAGGGTCTGTAGTAGTTGGATACTACATAGTGTTCTGCTTTGTGTAAAAGGAGGTTGCAGGGTGAATGTCTCTTACCACCCTCTGAATCTACATGAACCCCATATGGCCTTTATGACATATGGGACAATACTGTTCTGTGGATCTGGTGGTTCCCTTTGTTTTTTTTCTTTTTGTTGGTCATGGGGCTTGAACTCAACGCCTGGGCATTGTCCCTGAGCTTTTTTTGTTCAGCACTCTACCACATTGAGCCACAGCGCCACTTCAGGTTTTCTGGTAGTTAACTGGAGATGAGAGTTTCATGGACTTTCCTGCCTGGGCGGGATTTGAACCATGATCCTCAAGTCTCAGCCTCCTGAGTAGTTAGGATTATAGGTGTGAGCCACCAGCACTCAGGTTGATTGTTCCCTTTCTTTTCCTGTCTTTCTTTGAGCATGCAGGAATTTACCATGCATTCCTTTAAGTTTTGATCCCAATAGGAAATCAACATAATGTTGCTTTGGATATATTCTTTCCAAAGGAAAAACTAGCTTGGATTTTATGGCATTAAAATTCTGTTTTGATAAGACATACAGATGAGATGGTCATATAAGTGATGGAGAGAGAATGGACTGACATTTTGTTGGTGTGCAAATTACATTACACAGGTTTGTGAAGAAAGCAACATTTGAAAGATGAACTTTTATTTCTTAAGACAACAGATCTTACTGGGAAAACAGAAATATGGAGGAATTTTTTTCCTATGGGGTGTGTGTGTGTGTGTCTGTGTGTCTGTGTGTGTATGTGTGTGTGTGTTAGTGAGATCATCTCAGCTAAAGAGCCAGAAGTAGTTGCACATATCTGTAATCCCAGTTAGGTAAGTACTGGTCTCACAAGTGTGAGGTACTGAGTTTAGCATCCTATTACTTAAAAAAATTATAATGGAAATGCCAGACAGAGCACTGACTTAGAAGATAAGGCTGCTGGGCCAGGAGTGTGGCCTAGTGGTAGAGTGCTTGCCTAACATACATGAAGTCCTAGGTTCAATTCCTCACGACTCCATACAAAGAAAAAGCTAGAAGTGGTGTTATGGCTCAAGTGGTAGAGCGCTAGTCTTGAGCAAAAAGTGTTCAAGGACAGTGCTGGCAAAAAAAATATTAAAAAAAAGATAAGGCTGGGGGTGTTTGTAGCTTTTGTGTTCTAACATGTAGGCTTTATTTGTCAAGTGTACGAAATCTTGCTTGTGATCTTTTTTTCTGGTCTATCAGTGCTATTGAAAATGTCCCTAAGTAGGATAGGGTTATTTAAAATGTATAAGCATGTCATATGACTATCAGCAGCTGTTCTTCTAGTCAGAGGACTTAGATGGATTGTTCAGTTAGGTGCTTGGCCATGTTGGTTTAGATCTTAAATGTCTCCTCAGCCTTCTGTGCTGGAGACACAGTCCCCAGTGGTTCTGCATGCACAGAAGTAGAGGTTTATAAGAGGGTGGGAAACAAAAGGTAAGAAAGGGGTCCCTTCATAGGGTCCATCCACCAATCTCCGAGATGGTTCATTGGGCTAGTCCGACTATTTGAGATTTGTCATAAACAATGATTGAAAAAAAACCCCACTGCTCTAAAGAAGTCTGCTGTAACTGAATTTCCTGTAACAAATGCATTTCTAGATCATTTTAAGAACTATGACTCTCAAGTATAAAGGACTCTCAGTATACTTGTGGGTGCAATTTTATTCCTGTATTCAGTGGAATTAAACACATCTGTGTCATCAGAAGACGGCCCCTTCCATGGAGACAGACAAGCAGGAGTTACAAAAGAAATGTCAAGAGCCAAAGAGAATGTTCATCATGCTCAGAAATCAGCTTTAGTTAAAGTCTAGCTTCCCTTACACACTGTGGTATGTTGTATATTTCCTATGATATAAACAACAAAGAAGTGTCATCATCACCATCACCATCACCATCATCATTATCATCAATAATTAGTCACACACCCCTTACAGTTTTGACAAGGAACTATGGTGGGCTGCCTATTTCTTTACAACTCCATCTGGCAGTGGGTTGCTGAACCAGGGCAGGAGAGTGAGGACTGGTTGGCTCAAGTGAACGTGGCTGATGAGACTTAGGACTGGGCCTGCAACTTTGGTGTGCTCACCACACTCCCTTGCAAAAGCCAACAACTGTGGAAGAAGTCTGATGACCTGCTAAGATGAAAGGCTGAGCAGAGAGGAGAGTGAAGTGGTGTTCAAAGGCCCATTCCTCAACTTCAGCCATCTTGGATATTTTATGCACATAAATTTTGTATTGTTAAAAAAAAATAAACCCTAAATTGTGACTGTGATTTCCACACACAGAACTTAACAGGCAGTGGTTTGGCCACTCGTATTTCTATCTAGAATATATAAAATCAGAAGGTGGCAGAGCTGGCCACAAAACAGGCTAGGTGGTGTCTGCTGGAGATGGGTCATGTCATGTCTTTGCTTTCTTTCCACACCCCTGGGAGAATTGCAAAAAGTATCAGATACCCGACACCCTGGTCCAGTTTCCAGCTCCCTGGCAGACCCCATCATTTCTCCTTGAAGGAGAGTGAGCAGGGATTGAAAGCTTACTGAATGATTTAAATTAGGGCTAGACACAGGCATTTCCCCCCACCCCTGTCCACAGTAAGCTTGCCATACTCACCTGAGGACATCAGCAGGACAGCCTGGAGGAGGGCGACTTCCGTGTCATCCAGGTTGAAAGAGGACAGAGACATGCCCAGGTCAAAGATGGCATCTGACACCACCCCAAGACCTCCATTTTTCAGCTGGCCCCGTGTCACAGCCATTTCTCCATTCAAGGTTAAAGTCTCGCTTTCTGGGTCGTAGCGCACGGCGGCTCGGAGTGACATGATCTCCATGCAGCAGCCTTTGAGGAGGATAATCTGGTCTTCACATGGCAGCTGGAAAGAAACAGCCACATCAGCAAAGCACAGGACAGCTGCCTGTCACAGGCAGTAAGAGTCCTCCTGTGGTCTGGAGCCTAAGCCTCTCCCTTTCCCAGCGTGGTGGCAGGATTCTGGACCACCATTTATTAAGCTGGAAGTTGGTGGTGCTTCTCACTAACTTTAATCTTAGTAGTTTGCATTTTTTTTAAAGCCAGATAGAGATGTCCTACTGAAACTGTCACTCACCCCTTTCTTTGGGGGTCTGGAGTATGCCTCTGTGTGGTAATTGTACGAGAGCAGGATTTTTGTTAAACTCATCAGTGTTTGTCTTGTGGCACCTAAGCTTAGCAGCAGACTCATGGTTTAATAGTGACAGTGCTTCAGGTTTTTATTTTTATTACTGCTTTTTGCCAGACCTGGGCCTTGAACTCAGGGTCTAGGCATTGTACCTGAGCTTCTATTTGCTCAAGGCTAGCTCTCTACCACTTGAGCCACAGTACCACTTCTGGCCTTTTCTGTCTATGTGGTACTGAGGAAATGAACCCAGGACTTCATTCGTGCTAGGCAAGCACTCTAACACTAAGCCACATTTCCAGCCCTAAGTGCTTCTAAGAGCAAGTTTCTTTCTTGAGTATCCTCAAAGGCACAGTACTAGGAGATCATTGACAGATGTGGACTAGAAACAAGGCTCAGAGATAGAAAAGGCTCTCCCAGTGTTGCCCAGTGAGTGAAGGGCAGATTTGAGACCAGAATGCAGACTTCATGGCTCTTCCGGTTATGTTCTTTATAGCAACCCAGACAGGAGAATTGCTTAGCACCATGAGATCTTTTGCTGGTGTTGCAATCTCACTGTAAGCTCATTTGCTTATTCTGTTAATTAGGATTTGGGATAATAGGATAAGTAAATTTTACAAAATGTTACTAAATAGGATGTTGCTAAATTTTGATAAACTTCATTTATGTAAATCATACATAATATCTTCCTCTTCATTAAATGTGCTAACAACTTTCTGGAAAATTTTCTTAGAGATTTCGAGCTATTCCAATAGGTTATCATGTAGATGAGCTGAAGCCCAATCTCCTCTACAGAGCCAGCTGCTTGCCAGCTTTTACTAGCTCAGAGCAGTATCCTTGGTGTTTCACATTGCTTATATTTTCCTACAAAATAAAAGTCATTTGATTTTGAGATTTGTACACAGATTCTCTCCTTCCACCCATTGAGAACTGACTGGGATGTGCTTTTATTTAGGTTTTCCACATGAATGCCTCAATTACAGCCTAAGGTTCCTGTCCAGAGGTATGGCAGGAAGCAGGAATCTTGTGCCTGGTAAAGTACTTCGCAGGTGAGAGGAGAGGAGGCTGGTGTGGGCAGAGGCTGGCTACCCAAGGCTCTGGGGTTCCCCATTTTAGCTCCTCAGGCTCAACTGAGGTCTCTTGAAAATCACCAGTCCCACCCACAAATATCTGCACTTCTCCAGGTTCTCCAGTAATACTTCTGCTGCAGGTATTTGGGCCCCATTGTGTGTGTGTGTGTGTGTGTGTGTGTGTGTGTGTGTGTGTGTGTTTTACCGGGGTTTGAACTCAGGGCCCTGAGCTTCCAAGGCAAGTGTTCTGCTGCTTGAAGGGCATCTATAGTCCTTTGAATTTAGTGATTTTAGTGATTTCTTTTTCCTTTCTTCTTTTTTTTCTGAAAAGGGTTTTGTACTTTTTGCCTGAGTGAGCCTCTTACCCCCCCCCCCCCAGCATAGCTAAGAAGTGTTTACTACCATGCCAAGCTTGTTTGTTTGAGATGGGGTTTTGCTAGCTTTTTTTTTTTCTTTGTTGGTCTCTGCTGGCCTAGAATGGTGATCTTTTTGTCTTTGCTGTCCAAGTAGCTTGGGATTATAGGTGTGAGCTCCTACCCCCCCCTCCCTGCAATGGACTGTACTCTTGAGAACCCCTGGAATAGAAGAGCAATGAAAATTTGTAATTGGATCAAACTAATTTATCTGTCACAAAGTATGCAAACTCAGGCAGGCTCCATCTTCAAAGTTAGATCTTATTGATGAAGTCAGTTGAAGTCTTCTTTTTAAAAAAACCTTTTGATGACCAGTTTACATTTAAATAAAAGCGGAATAAGTATTTGCAAAGGATCACCCAGGGCTTAGCAACTGGGCCAAATGCCTTTTTCTTAAGGGGTTTACAGCGTCCTGATGAGATTTGTTTCAACACATGGTGAATAATCTCTGTGGCACCTGCCACAGACCTTCATTGTGAGAACAGGCCAATAAGGGCCTGACAGGCAGTGGGGAGAAGCAGGAGGCCTCCACAGGCTTCCTGTCTCCTTAGGACAGAATCATTCAGGCTGATGGGCAGAGACGTTGCACTCGGAGTGGTTCTCAAGTGTGGGGTTTGGCTGCTCTACTGATAATGGCTGTAGCGCTCACAAAGGCTCCGTGTCATACCAGCCTTCTTTTGTAGGTGGGCAGAATCTCAGTAGAGTAATTACCCCACAGACACAGTTTGAACTGCAGATGCATGAGACTACATTTGGCAAGAGTTCATTTCCCTCTGTGGGTATATAAGATTATAAGGTTGTAAGGCGGATGGGTGCTCAAGAGTCTAAAATTGTCTTTGCTGTTATAGCGCCTCCCATACTCTTGCAAATTGGAGATGGTAAAGTATCATGCATATAAATTTGCTAAGTTTCCATAAACAATGAAGTGTTGAAAGACAGAGGGAATTGTGACAGCAAGGCATTCTCACATTTCTAGAGGAAACTTGGAGAGAGAAGCTCACCGTAATTCAGGCTTGGAAAGCCCGACTCCACCTTCGTCCATGCCACAGACATAGGCATGATGTCTGTTACTTCAGGGAAACCTCCTCTTCATTCTCCTTATCCCCCTCCTCTCACTGAATTTTCTTTTTCAGTGGTTCACATGCATAAGTTTTTTTATTATTATTTTGCCAAACGTTGGGCTTGAACTCAGGGCTTGATGCTGTACCTGAGCTTTTCTGCTCAAGACTAGTGCTCTACTATTTGAGCTACAGTTCCACTTTCAGCTTTTTTTCCTCCCAGTAGCTAACTGAAGATTAGAGTCTCACAGACTTCTGCCCGGATTGGCTTTGAACCACAATCCTCAGACCTCAGCCTTCTGAGTAGCCAGGATTACAAGTGTGAGTCACCAGTGCCCAGTTTAAGCTTCACATTTTTTTGGGGGGGGGGTAGGTCATGGGGCTTGAACTTTGGGCCTGGGTGCTGTTCCTGAGCTCTTCAGGTCAAGGCTACCACCCTACCCCTGGAACCACAGTGCCAATTCTGTTTTTTCTAATGGTTAATTGGAGATAAGAGTGTCATGGACTTTAATGCCTGGGCTGCCTTTGAACCACGATCCTCAGATCTCAGCCTCCTGAGTAGCTAGGATTACAGGCATGAGCCACCGTATTTGGCAAGCAAACAGTTGTTAGTTTAGTTTTGTTGTTTCATTTTTGCCAGTTCTAGGACTTGAGCTCAGGGCCTGAGCACTGTCCTTGGACTTTCTCAAGGCTAGAGCTCTGTCGCTTGAGCCACAGCACCACTTCCGGCTTTTTCTATATATGTGGCACCAAGAAATCGAACCTAGGTCTTCATGCATGCTAGGCAAGCACTCTACCATTAGGCCAAACTCCCGGCCCAAGTTTCACATTTTTTAACAAACATTTCTGGTGGACGTTTGGAGGTTGTCCACTCGGACAAACTCATGAGTGAACTGAGTAGAGAAAGATATTTTCACTTTGCACTGACTATGCATTCAAATGACTAAGCCTTGCTAGTTAATAGCCATGTAAATTATTGTAAACAATAGCCACTATTGCTGGAAACTGATGGGGCTATGATGAAATACAATGCAGAAGGAAAAACAATGTCCTCACCTCACAAAACATAGGCAACTTTTTGGCAAAATCCACCACTCTGGTGATCGCTGGTGTGATGATTTTTGTAAAATGGCTGAAGGCTTCCAAGTCAACCTTCCCACCTTCTGGGGCATTCACTATTGGTGCTTGTCCAATGTCTTCTGGCTGTGGGGTAGAAGCAAAAGGGATTTCACATGCTGAGGGAAGCCTGGCTTACTGTCCTTCTTACATGGCAGAAAATCACTTCTGAGTTGACATCTAGTTATGATATTTTTTTGATTTCCACTTTGTCCATTAACAAATGGCATAGTTTTCACAGCATTCATTATTGAGCTGGGTTCAAAGCCAGCCCAGGCACTAAAGAATGTGACACTTATCTCCAATTAATCACTAGAAAACAGGAAATGGAGCTATGGCTCAAGGGGTAGGGTGGTAGCCTTGAGCTGAAGAGCTCAGGGACAGTGACCAGGCCCAGAGTTCAGGCTCCATGATTGACAAAAAAAACAAAATAAAACACTGTGTGTGTGTGTGTGTGTGTGTGTGTGTGTGTGTGTGTGTGTGTGTGTAAGAGAGAGAGAGAGAGAGAGAGAAAGAGAGAGAGAGAGAGACAGACAGACAGACAGACAGACAGACAGAATATGAATGTAGAAAAAGGGAGGGCAGAGATTTAGAGGTTCTATTTCTCCTAGCAAAAGAGTGTAGGCTTTGGCCAGGTGTGGTATGCATTCTGGGGTGACATTTTCACAGCACTGCACACTGGTATGTTAGTAGGGGGGAGGAAGGCACAGTGTAGATTGGAGGGAGGAGTCAAGGGTTGGGTGTGCCTGTGGAGTCATTCGTGTATCTGATCTTAAGTTCCTTCTGCTGTTACACAGTTTGAAATGGTGTCTGTGGAACACCTAGGGGACAAATCTCCTGGCTGGGAAGTGAGTTGCCCAAGCCTTGGGGAAGGATGGGAGTGTTAGACTCCGCTATTTACTTGTTCAAGAAGAATCTATGACCTTGCAATTTGAAGGGGATGGGCAGCGTAGGTAAAAATCAGCTGGAGCTGATGATGCACCTTTGCTGTCACTTTTGGTGTTTGTGGAAATTGGCTTCTCTGTGGCTCTTGGTCTTGCCTGTCTTTGTGACACCACTAGCCAATGCTTACTTGTGGTGGTGACTTGCGAGCTGCCCCTGCACATAATCTCAGGTGACCCTCATTGAGGGCCAAAGGGGCAGGCAGGCAGGGACTGGGAGCCCTTATCCCCCTTCTGAGGGGTTTTCTGCCCCCCCCCCCCGCCCAGTCCTGATAGCACTTTCCCCGACTCTTCACACTGTTCTTGCCATTCTCTTCACGTTTCCTCCAGGACATGGTGACTATCCCTAAAGAGAACATGGAGGATCACGGCCTGCTTTGTGGCGGCCATAGACAGGAACAAGGCCTGGTCTCTTTCAGGCACCCATGGTGCGGGATAGGGAGGAAAGGGAGGAACTGATGCTAGGAAAGAGTGAAGCAGGATATTGCTCCTCACTTGCCCCAAACTTCCTAGGCTTGAGAATCCCCTAGATTTTCAGGCCCTTCATCCTGGTTCTGTTCTGGCAGAAGCTGCATTTCTGCTATGTTTGCAGGACACAGTGGCTGATGCTGCTGGCCTGGGGCCACCCTGAGGACACTGGACTGGCAGTGACCAAATTCAGCTTAGAACGATCAGCAACCATCTTTCTTCCCACACGGCCCCTTAGCTTCTAGTAGGAAGAAGAGCAGGCGAGTCTCACTGTTAAGCTGCCAGCATAGTAGCATGGACTGGGACAGGCAGGCCCTGGAGGGCTATGGGAGAAGCCCATCTCGGCTCACCAGGAATCATGTTAGCAAACACTCTGCACTATCCAGGTGGTCTTCTGTTGATTTGTATTGTTTGCTTTGGTTGTAGTGAGCAGACAGAACTTCAGTTCCGTCCTGTTTTGGTAGTGAAGTGACTGGGGCAAGGACTGGCATGCTTGCCAGGCCAGATTTGGGGCTTTTGTGGGTGCAGAGGGAATGACTAGAAAAATCACAGACATAGTTCCTGTTCTGCCACTGGTGAAGGCATGGGACAAGAGATATCATTCGCTCTTTGGGTGACACTGCTCCCTGAACCCTGCTACTATGTACATGGAGCTTGCTTCCCTCCTCATCTACTTCACGAGGCTGCTGTGAGGCTCGGCTGCTAAGAGGAACGTGACACATTCTAAAAGGAAGAGAGTTTTGCAAGAAATTCATCAGTATATATTTGTAGGAACACTTCCAAAGAATCACATGGTTTTTGGTTTAGCTGACCCAAACGCCTCCTGGCAGAATACTGTTAGGTCTAATGTGATTGTATATGACTGGTAAATACAGTGTCCTTTGAAATGCTCAAGAGTTAATATGGATCTGTAATCATATCCATTCAATCTGTGGGTATACAAGGCATTTCAGTCAAGACCTGTGAGCCCTCCAATGATTTGAAAGAAGTGAAATTATGCCAGGAAATAAGGCAACATTAACCAAAGTAACATCTCAGATGTAATTTTACAAACTTTGCTGTTGATACATTTATGTCAGGGTAGGAAAATGTTTCCTATTATGAAAGTGGCAAATATAGTAGCTGAATGTCAAACTATGTATATTGTAAAAGCTTTCCTTTATATCATGAAGGTTTCTTCACATAGTGGATCTTAGGAATAGAGAAAAAGGGGAAATCTATGAATTAACAGGGCTTAATATCAGGTGTGGATAGCCTTGTGACTGTCCCCTACAGTTTGTGCCTGTAAATACAGCACAGCTTGGCTCTCCTTAAGCTGTTAGTTATCTCCCTCTAAAGCTCTTAAAATTCTCATTCTAACTTCTTTCCTATACCATAGATACATGTCCTGGGCCAGCCCAGCTGATCATACCATATCACTTCCACAATTTCCCTTACACGTTTCCACTTTGCCATTGCCTTTGTACTTTGCTTTCTTCTGAAACCCCCATTTCAGTCTCTCCTATCTGTTCACCCCAGAACCTATACCAATCTACACCCAACTTAAGTCCTGTGATGTAGATATCTTGTCAGATGATTTCAGTACAAATTCTACCTCATCTGAACACGTGTGTCCCTCCTGCGGTGTTAAAACAAATACCACTTTTTACATGGAGGTAGTTATACATCAAAGATGAACTTTTCAAAGGGAGGAGAAATAGAGTTAATGTCTATTTGCTTAATCTAAATGCAAAAGGGGTCCACCAAAAGGCTTCATATGAGAGAGGCAAGGGGAGACTCATGATTGTGTGCCAAAGAAAGGATCTGAAAATATCAGTAGCTTGGGAAAAAACTTGAGAGTAAACTATAAAAATGACATGATTTCAGTGCTTTTGGAAGCAGCTCTGCTCTGCTGAAGTGATCTGGACTACAGAATTGCAGTCCAGATGGACAGAGATACAAGGAGATATGTTTTGTAGAGGTAGAGAAGATGTACTGGATGTGAAGTAAGGAATCCAGAGTAGCCTCTCTAGCCAGCTTTAATGGTTTCCTCAGAATTGTTCTAGAGAAGTAGGAAATGATGCCAGCTGGCCTTGGGACAAGTGACTGGCTTAGCACCAAGGGCTTCTTGGCTTGACCTGGTAGTTCTCTGGCACAGGCAGAGTGGGCTGGGGCCAAATGGACCCTGCCTTTCCTCTGCTTATTCACTGGGTGTCTTCTTGCATTTGGGCAGGGGGCCTAGGTAAGTGGAGATTCTAAGTTCTGGGCCCACTTTCCCTGAGACCTGAAGGTGGTTGTGATAGGGGTTGATGTGCCAGGTACTATTGCATCCTTTCTTGTTTGTTTGTTTTTTTTAACTCTGATAAGGGCATTTGATAAGGGCACAAAGTAACTGAGCCTTATACAGGTGAAATGACTCACTCATGGACACACAATTAAAAAGCAACTGCTGATCCAAGCTGTCTGGTTCCAATGCCCATTGTTCATCCCCTGTGATTCAGGCTCCCCTGCATTCTCTGAAATCATAGCTTGATTGCATCTGTTCTGTAACCTGTCCACGCAGACCACATGTGGCTGAATCACTCATCAGGATCCACCCTTCTGTGGGTGCCATTCTGGCTGGAATAAAAGAATCAAGCAATGATTTCTTTCTTGGGTAGAATGTGCACCCAAAGCCACTGCACCTTTGCATATGCACTGGGGAGAATGATAGTGTCAAAAGATGGTAAGAGGACTCACAGACAAGGCTATGGGTCATGCTTGCTGCTTCTGGCAGGCACAGAGGTAAGTAGCCCTTCCTCCAAATAAGCAGGATTGCTTTCCTTTTTTTTTTTTCTGGCATCAGGCCTCCTTTGCCTACTTTTTCCCCCATCACTGTCTATATACAAAATGATTGGTAAAATTGGGCATTTCTGTCATCACAAGCCCAGAGATGGGAGTAGGACACTAGAATATGGCATGAGTTAAAAGGTTTTGGGGAACAATTTCTATAGCATGGTTTTTGATGTATTATGGAACTCCACATGGCTTTTGCATAAGTTCCTCATTTTTGTCAATGTATCATTTTCCCCAAAGATAGATTTAAAATTGAGGTTAAACCACCAGTCTTTCTGATTTGTATCTTAGGAGCAGCTTCTTTTGAGAAGAAACTGCTTACCCATTAATGTGTACTCCTAGCTTTTGTGACAGCATATAATTTTTAATCTCTTGTGACAGATTACTGTATTATTAACATAAGCCTTTTCAATTTTATTTTGAGAACAGGATGGGACATCACATAAAAATGAAGGAAATATGTGTAGAAGCCTATTTTGTTCACAATTATCTTCTGGCACATGGACACCATTGAGCAAAGCTGTCTCTAGGTAAGGATTCTGAATTTGTTTGCTGGACTAACTCCCCCAGAGTGCAATTTTTGGCCGGGAGTTTGGTCTAGTGGTAGAGTGCTTGCCTAGCATGTACAAAGACCTGGGTTTGATTCCTTGGTACCATATACATAGATAAAGCCAGAAGTGGTGCTGTGGCTCAAGTGGTAGAGCTCTAGCCTTAAGAAAGCCCAAGGACAGTGCTCAGGCCCTGAGTTCAAGCCAAGCCTGGAAACAAAAAAAGAAAAAAAAAGAGTGCAATTTTCATTTTGGGCATAAATATACAATCAGAGTCACCCCTCAGCATAGAGTACCTGTAAGTGTGCAAACTAGACATAGCTTAAGCATACGGTCTGTATGTTCAATTTTTAAGTATTTATTGAGTCTGTTCTGATTATCTATGATAATATAACTATGCCAAAGCTTATTGACTACAATATTAGAAAGAGTGGGGCTCTGCCTGGAGTTTCCCAGGCAGCTGCCGTCAGATGGCAGTACAGGCTGTGATCACTGAAGGCTTTTCTGGTATCAGAATCTTCTTCCACACAGTCAGCTTACACTTCCTTGGGGTGGGCTCCGAACATTTGGAGGGAGAGGAGGTTAAATTAAATTCCAAGACACCCAAATGGGAACAGCAAAACATAAACTCTAGTGTGAGAGGCCACTCAGGCATCTTTACCTGCCCCAAATCCATTGTTTAAATAGGAATCAGATTTGCCCAGATTCAAGGAGAAAGAGTGACAGGAATTCTCTGTGGGAGAGAACATGGAGGGCTGGCACTGAAAGGGCGACTGACTGGCTGCTGGAAAGGCAATGCACGCATTGTGGAGACAGATGGGACTGTGGAGTTCTGGTCTGCCTGGCATGTCTCTAAGAATAAGTGGACTGTGGATGGTTAAACAGGTTATATTGTGATCAAGAGGGACAGTTTCATATCAGCTCCATGGGTAAAAGAAGACGGACAGGTACAAGAGTGGCTTAGCTTTCGGGAGAAAATTCTTGTTAGTGCAATCATTCTTTGATCTGCTTTTTTTTCTGTCTGTCGTGGAGCTTGAACTCAGAGCCTGGTAGCTGTCCCTGAGCTCTTCAGCTCAGTGTCACTTTTGTTTTCTTTTTTTTTGTGGTTAATTGATGATAAGAATCTCACAGACTTAAGTGCCTGGGCTGACTTTGAACCACGACCCTCAAATCTCAGCCTCCTTAGTAGCTTGGATTACAGGTGTGAGCCATCAGCCTATCTACCTTGGTTCTTCTTTAGGCATTGGATTCATGACAAAGGCCTTTTAAAAGTATAGACCGCAAGGCTGGTTCTCATTTCTTGACACTGTGCTGTCTCTGCTGAGACCAAGAAAATGGAGAAATCTGTGTTCATTTTGCTATGAATTTGGTTTCTCAAACGTCATCTCAGATATCCCCTTTCTCTATAGACTATTTGATTATTGCAAGCGAATCTCTCTTCATCTTCAGTTTATAAACACTATTGTCTTACTTACCTGCATTTATCTCATTTAACCCTAATCATCTGTTTGTCTCCTTCCACTGGATTGTGGCTGATTTACTTCCTGGTACCTGGTGGCTCCTTAGTAAATGTTTCAGTCTGGAAAGAAGCACCTTTTAGTGACTACTGAAACTAACTTTAGATTTGTAATGGATCCATTCTGTGTCTGTGAGTAAAGAAAATAGGTGTAAAATTCCCCGTGAGAAGTCTGCGGTGTGCCCTGATCTGCATGGGACTCAGCTTGGATCCCACTGCTGGGTTATCATGTAAAACCAGAAGGCAACTACAGGCCTGGAAATGTTTTTTTTTAATTTTTCTTCTGATTTAGGCTAGTGGTTATAGGACTCTGTCTTTCTTCTAAGTCCTAAATCTATGGGGATAGAATGGGCCTATTGGTCCAGAATGAATGTTTTTGGATTTTCTGTCAGGGTTGCAAGGTAAAGGCATTAAGAGGTCATCTTTGTGTATTTTGGGTTTGGATAGGTGTTGAGGCTGCCTGGAAAAGGGAGCAAAGTACAGACTGGAGGTGCCTGCACCCACTACCCCACCACCCTGGGTGTGGAAGCTTTATTGTAATATGGAGATATTTCTGTATTTATCATAGGGTTGGTGGACGGAGACAGCACTCTGATGTAGTATTCTAAGGCTTTGCTGCCAGAGGAGGCCATTAGCAGAGGTGGAATAGTCTTTTCAGTTCCACAAGAATGAAGGTAGTTGTCTTAGGGCAAGTGAATTATGGTGTAAGCTTTTCTCTCTTTCCCAAATCTTCCTTTAAAGTTATCATTCTATTGGTTTAATGTATCACCCCAACCCTTAAGATGGGGAAGGAGCTCGGATGTGTCCTAGTGGAGAGAATCAGATTGGAGCAGGACTTGGTGAGGTCTGGCTCACATAGGGCTTCACATCTCCCTGGCTGGGCAAAGCGGTTGAGCGAATGAGGCAGACATAGAGCCTGCGCTCAGGAGAACTGAATCAGCTTTTAGGCCAGCCATTGACCACATCATCTGGACTTGATAGTGCTAGAAAAGCTTAGGAGGGGCTTCCCTAGCTACACAGCACTATATAAAATATCAGTGTTCCATAAGTGTAGAAAGGTCTGTTTTCTCTACTGGCTTCCTTCCCACCATGCCCATTGTCTTCTTGGACTCAGATTCATTATTCCAAGCCAAGTAAACATTTTGACTCTGGTCACATAAAAATACACCCGAGGTCTGGGGCCTGTGTCCTAGAGGTGGTCCTGAAGAGACACGACACCATGGAGAAGAAGCACAGAAGGTAAGTCACCATGCAGTCACAGGAGGGAGAAAATGAGTGTAAAAGGGAAAGCTGGCAGGTAATAAATTCTGCTAAGTACTTGGTCTTCTCAACAGCAGTAGTAACCTAATGTCACCTGGCCTAGGGAACTGCTTTGAAAATCAGTGAACCCCAGAGCAAATACAAGTGGCTGTTATGTTTTCTACAGACCTGCTTCCAATCACAATGCTGCAAGATTGTTTTCTCCTCTCTTTCACCTCTCCTCTTGCTCTATTTTCTTTTCCTTCTCTCCATTTCCTCCCTTCTGCCTTTCTTCTTACTCTCCACCCTCTCCCCCCTCTCTCTGCCTTACAGTTTATCTCTGACAGAAATGGAGGAGAGAGCACAGCAGCCCAGGGTTAGGAGGCCAGTCTGAGTTAAGTAGGAGCCCTGCGAGCATACAGACAGTGCTGAGCTCTGCAGAAAAAAGCCTTACCAGAAATTTCCGTTTCTGCTTCCAGTGGCTGCCCTGGGCGTTGGTGGCCACGTGTGCTTCTGTCACCGTCTTGATGAGCTCCCATTCCTCATCTGTGGGCTCTGGCTTGTGCCCGATGGACTTCTGCAGCTCTTCCCGCCGTCTCTTCTCCCGGTTTTCTTCAATCAGCTTCCTCTTGGCCAGCCGCTTGCTGTCATCCAGCACCACTGGAGAAGGGGAAGGTGAGATGCACACAGCGACACTTTCAAGACATCTGTTAGACTGCACACCCCACAGTCTGGGGGGCATGGAGGGGTGGGAGTTCAGAGGGTCGTTCCCTATCTCCTTGGACTTGCCCCTGTTTAATGGGTGCCTAGTATCCAGCCAGCTTGTAAGAGAAAAGTTCTGAGGGAACTTGGACACGAGGTGTCTTCACTCCATAGAAGGTGGTCACAAGTGAAGCAGAGAGAGGTAGAAGTAAATTCTGTACCATTCACTGTACCATAGGTAGACATGTCTACTTGTTATCTGAATTCACTCTCAAGAGTTCTCCCCTCTTCCCTTAGAATGGTTCAGTAAGGCAATTCCACCTTCCTGTGCCTTCCCCCCCCCCCCACCGCTGACTAAGGTGGATGTGCCTCACAGGCACCATCTTTGTACCACTCCTTATACCCGGACAGTTCTCAATGACAGCTAAAGGGTGGCAATTGGAACCTAACCCTCCCAACTTCATCTCTGAAATGAGAGCAATATTATCCACTGCACATGGTATGCAACATGATAGTGCATTCTAAGTACTCAGTAAATAGAGCCACACTGTTTATAATTTGTACAAAAGGGAAAGGAGAGCAGGTAATAAGAAACCTATACTTCTATGGTTAATTTCCAAAACAAAACCATTTCACTAGACTTGTAATTGCAGTGGAAAGGCTTGGATCTTATGTCATATACCCAGCATGTGTTAGAGTATGAAGGGAACTTAGATATTACCTAGTACATCTCCTTCCTTCACACAGGAGGACATTGAGCCAGAGAGGTAGGAACTTGCCTAAAGTCATCAGCAAGGCCCCGATGGCAGCTCTTGACTGCCGGTGTCCTATGGCCATTTTGTTGATGACCAGTTCTCCTCAGCTGTCCCGCAAATAGAATATAAGACCCTAGAGCAGCCACCCTGAGTTGGATGGTAAGAGCTATGTAAGTATTTACAAATGTGGGAAAGGCAAGTGAACTTGTTTGATGTGGACTTTCTTACAGAAGGATAATTATAGCCATACCCTCATTTCCCCAACTACTTCCATAGTACCAGAGGCTACTGCACTTACATTTGAGATGTTACACAGCTTAGTCCTGGATGCAACCACCTATGGCTTCATTTTAGAGGCCTCAGAGCTAGTAAGCATGAGACTCAGAAGTTTTATAAACTCTGAGCTCTTAACCTCACAAACAAGTAAAGGACACCCACACTCTTTTAGATGAACACTGAAACATGTTTAATCTCATAAACACTCATATCTTTATCTTCTTGGCAAAATAGATATCCAATAATAAAGGCTTATTATTAGTGACATATCTAAGCATTTGGTTCTGAGTTGCACAATCGCATATTCTTATCAGGAACACTGCTGGCAAGAGCAGCCATCTCTAAAGATCAAGAACACTCTCTGTGGAGGTAGGCTGAGGTTTCCAGCCTTACATCCTAATACTAACACAAGCCTCTTCCAAGACTCTCATTCTATTTTCCTATTTGGGCAAAGGGGGACATTCCATGGATGTTTTGGTTCTCTCCAAGAAAATCCTATTTATTACACAAATGGCAGTCATGAGTATTTTCTCTTACATCAGGAAAAAAATGTTCATTTTTCACCTTTCCTTTAAACATTTTTAACTCATAGCAGGAACCTCTCATTTGTGTGCAAGAATTTATGACAAGAAAACTCATGAATCCTGTTGGCCTGGCAAGAGAGAGGCTATCCCTTTCTAGTGATACGATGAGTTGAAATGACCGGTCTAAATCTCTCTTACAGTGCTGGGGAGGAAAGACTCCCATACGTGGTACTTTGAAAACGGGGTAGACTTTAGCTCTGGTGTCTTTGGCTAAAAATACAAGCAGCCAAGTGATAGGTGACTCATGTAATGACATTCAACACTGAATTCTTCAGACATTGCTGAATACAATGCTTTCTGCCACTGCCCATCTCAAAAAAGTCCATAAATCAATTTCCCACTCTTTTTTGAGACTAGATGAGGACAATTCCACAAGGCTCTCACCAAATGAAACCTGTGCAGAAAAGTATAATCTCATGTTGCTAACATTCTGCCCTGTAGTCACCCCTCAGAACTCTTGAGAGTTAAGAGATAATATAGAATGAGATAAGGGCTGCTGGGAAAACCAGGTATTCCCCTCACTATCCTCCAGTTCTTTCTTTTTTCCTACCTAGTTGATCTTGGGCCAAAACCCTTCCCCAGTCAACAACACTCCCTGAATATGAAGCAAATGAAATCTACTTACAATCCGTTGCCATGCCAACATAGATGCATTTCTTAAAGCGACATTCCTGGCACTGATTTCGAGTGACTTTGTCTATGACACATTTTCCTTCATATTTGCAGGAATAGGATGGATGGAGATTTTTCTGAATGGTTCTTCTAAAGAAACCCTATATGGGAAAGAAAGGCCCAAAACAACAGTTTCATATTTTCTAAAAGTAAATGTTTCTGCAGTTTGGTGTCCATATAACTAAAGTCCAAGATCAGTGGACTTCAATTAACTTGTGTTTGGACCTCAATTTCAATAAAACTTCAATCTGAATATATTCAGTTACATCCTCAAACATAGGACAGGAAGCCCAATGTAAACTGAAGGAGCGGTCTCAAGACTGTAGAGTCTATGTCTTTTTGACATTTGTTCAAGGAAAAAGCAAAAGGAAGAATTGAGTGCTTATGCTTCTATATCGTACATTGAGTAATAATTTATTATGTGGAGTGATAAATAGAGCTGTGCTAAATACAGCTGTGGACACAAAAACTTTTATAATGTAACCAGTAATTAAACATTTAAAACTTGTTGCATTTAGAAAAATTGTTTTTTGACTCTGGAGAGGGCTGTGACCAGCCCAGTTCAAATAATAGAATTTGGGTGAGAGGGAATTCTGTGTTTTCTACCCCAAAACTTAGCTCCTAGCATCTAGGATTTTCTTCTAATTCTGGTCTTTTTTTTCCAGTATCTACCTCCAAGCACAATGCTTCTTTCTTTCTGATGCTACTTAGCCCTAGATCTGAGCCCCTCCCCCCTGACTTTAGCGTTCTCAGGGGATTGTGCTGCATCTTTCTGGACATGATCATGGGATCCTAGCAGCTGTACTCTGAGTTGCAGGAACAGGAATTAATAATGGCAGTGAACACAGTACAGAGTGCCGCAAACCCATTCATGTCCTTTTATGTTCCAGACAACTTTATGAAAGAGATACTCAATGACAATACATTGAATGAAAAGACAAATATTAAGCCCAGGCTCAGACTGGAGGTAGAAGAACCGAACCCCTTGTAAAGGTGTTTTGACTTCCAAGAGGTAAGATGCTGCCTGTTGCAGCTGGTGATTCTGTGTACCTCCTTCACACTGGAGGGATGAGCTTGCAGAGCTCCGGGACCCAGACATCTCTAAGGGTGAGATATGCTACAATAATAATAGTCTGTGCACTTTTTGTTGGAATGATTGAAACTTTTGCTCCTTTACAAAAATAAAAGAGTGCTGTTGACTTCTGTGTCCTACCTCTCTGATGACTTTCCTTGAATATTTCACAGGCTTGAATCCTTCTATGCTATTACCCTCCCCAAACATGGAGCATATTTTGACATGCAAGGAACCACTTCACCTGAACAAATGTAAAACTGCCAGGTGCCTTGATTGTAAACAATGAGGAAAATGAACTCCTGGGAGTAAATCCCAGTCTACTTAAATCCTCTTAGTGGTTGAGAAGTTAATGATGGAGTATGTACATAGCAAGTGTGAGGTTCTCATGTCCCTGAACAAATAAATGAGGACAGACACACACACACACACACACACACACACACACACACACACACACACACACACACACACACACACCAGTGACTTGAGCAGGTTGCATTTATACATGCACAGCTGAGGAGGAACTGGGTCCATTGCTCAGTCGTTGAGACACCACTAACTGGAAGGACAAGGAGCTAATAAGTGCTGCCCACCTAGTTCAGTATGTATGCAACTGTTAAGTTGTGAGTCTTTCTTAGGAAAGAATGTATTATGGAGCAGTGTGATGACATACCTTTCTTACAAATAACAAACCTTTCCTCCTACAAAAATGTATTAAAAAAAACTGGTACATCACGATAGAAAATATTTCCAAAAGATTTTATTGGGCAAAGAGTCCACTCATACTCAGATTCTTTGAAGTATAACAGTTTTGAAGTTGCAGCTTTAAATAGATAGTATATGATGCATTAACCTTGTGTGCTTTATTTTTCAAATTTCATTTGAAAAACTCTTATCACTTCCTAGGATGTTCTGTTTTTGGTTTTGGTATTGGTTCTGAGGATTGAACTCAGGTCCCGGGCATTGCTCAAGGTTAGTCCTCTATTAAATCGAGCCACTCCCAGGTTTTTGGTGGTTAATTGGAAATAAGAGTCTTATAGACTCTCCTGCATGATATCTGTCTGATCTCAGCTTCCTGAGTAGCTAGGATTATGGGTGTGAGCCTCTGGTGCCAGGCAAGAGGCTCTGTTATTATTGTTACTATTATTATTATTATTTTGATCCTGCAAAAGTTTATTGAAAAAGTTAACTATAAAAATGCACATGACCAAATTTTATACAGGAACATAGTCCCTTTGGAGAGGGGATGCAGATTTCTGATGAGCTGTCATTATTAAACTCATTCCAAGTCTTCTAACAGAATGATAATATTTCCTCATATAACCACCATTCCAATATTGTTTTGTTGCCCACCAGTAACCATCTTCACACATTCATCTATTACCAAATTCAGAAATGGATCAAATCTACACAATATTCCTTGGACATGTCTGCCACCATTTAATTTCAATGATAGCTTATTGTCCATTTCTTTTTTTGCCAATCCTGGGCCTTGAACTCGGGGCCTGAGCACTGTCTGGACTTTCTCAAGGCTAGAGCTCTATCACTTGAGTCACTGCACATTTCCAGCTTTTTTCTATGTATGTGACACTGAGGAATGGAACCTGAGTCTTCATGTATGCTAGGCAAGCACACTTACATTAGGCTAAATTCCCGGCCCCTGTCAATAAATTTTTTAGCTCGGGAGGGTGAGCTTTTCTCATGGTTTTTACTCGGTGGGCTCAGAGATGCTTTGGAACCCAACTTGCTGGCTCCTTCACACACCTGCGAGAGTAAGTCTGTTCTGCCTCTGGCCAGGTCCCTTTCTTGTTTTATGTTTTATGTTGGAGGCAATCTAGAAACAGGATTCTGATCAGAGACAAAGGCACAGAGATAGAAAAACCTAGTCCTCAGTTGAGGGACCAAATGTGATGCTGGAAGCCTGGCCATTCAATAGGTAGAGGTAAGATAGTCATGGTTCAAGGCTGACCTGGGCAAAAGTATGAGACCTTATCTAAAAGCAAACTAAAGCCAAGGGATTGTGGCTCAAATGGTAGAGCTTCTGCCTATCAACTATGAGGCCTTGACTTCAAACTCTCATGCTATCAAGAAATGGAAGAAGAAGTGGGTAAGAGAGATGAAGAAAATAAATCTCAGCTGAATCAGGCCCCCAGATACCTGGTGGTCTCAGCAGAGAGGTTTGTTGACGTGAGTTGGGCACAGCTAAGAGGTTCAGCCCTCCCTTTGTGAAGGGTAATTGCTGGTAATTCTTTTAGTCAGCTTATAGATCCACTTTGGGAAGTATTAATTGGAATTTTTACTAGATTTTTCTCCAAGAAGTCATCATTTATCCCAAGAAACTGATGTAAAAGAATTTTAATGTTGCTTGACCGGGTAGGTAAAGACTTAATGAATTTGTGCTAACTTAGGAAAAATGAAAAAGGCCGGTTTCAATTACTGGGCTTTGGGAATGAGGGAAATATACCTAAAGCTAAAGAATTTTATTAATTTCACAACAAACTAATAAACTATGCTTTCAAAAGAGAGAGTCTGCTGGTTTCCTCATGAATAAATAGCCACGATTTACTTGTAATCAGGTTGTATAAACCCCTAAAGACATTATTTTCAGAGCTATTATAGGAAGCAACCTTTAGTCTAGTTTATAGAACTGCAAATTGCAGATCTAAGGTATTCAGATGCATGAAGGCAGGCTTTTCCACACTGCAAATAACATTGCTGCAGAGACTGGGCCTTGGAATGCCAGAAGTGAGTTAATTCCTTAGGTGGGCCAGGTAGGAGTGAAAGTAGAGTGCTAGCCTTGAGAAAAGCCCAAAGACAGTACCCAGGCCCTGAGTTTAAGGCCCAGGCCTGGCAAAACACCAGGTTTTAGTACAATTGCCACAGTGCCATTTATGGCTTTTTCAGAGTAGTTTATTAGAGATATGAATCTCAAGGATTTCCTGCCTGGCCTGGCTTCGACCTGTAATCTTCAGGTCTCAGCCTCCTGAGTAGCTAGGATTATAGGCATGCGCCTCCAGCACCTAGCTAGCCCTTAGTTTTTTTTTGAGATAGTCTCAACTCTGTAGATCAGAACATCCTTGAATGCAATATGGTCTAGGCTGGCCTCTAACTGACAATCCTCTTGCTCAGTCTCCCAAGTGCTGAGATTACAGCATGGGAACTGAACTTTAAATATAAGAGGCAAATACAACATCCCACAAAAAATTATTTCTCTGACTTTAAGTATATCCTCATTTGCAAAACATTGCCTGAATGCTGAGTACAACATGAGATTAAACTTTAAAAAATGCTTTTGAGAGACTATTTTCTGGGTGAGGTTGATGAGGCAAAGGATATTATTCATAAAGCCTAATTTTGTCAGTAAGATTTTAAGTAGGCAAATTTTGCCTCCCTTTGGAAGTGACTGTACTGGTATGCTCTTGTCAAGTTATCGCCTCAAGAAAGGTCTGTAAGAAATAGAATTACCTGATGGATGACTAGAACATATTTAAAACAGACTGTGCAGAAAGCCACTTTGGATAAATTTCAGAACATAACTGAACCTGAATAACCTCAAAGTGATTTCCTAATGAAACCCTTAAAGATGGGCCAGTTCATGAAATTCAAAAGATCCTCTCTAGATGAAAACAGTACAAGAAAATATTTATTGTAATGATAAAGATAAGGCATTTTAAAAAACTTAAACCAAAAGCTTAACTGATTTCATTTTATTCCCTCTAGAAAAGCTACTTGGAAAGGTAAAAAAACCAAACATCACATTCTAGCAAAGTTTCGTGCTATCGCTTATGATTTGTGATAAAGAAAATTTTAGATCTTGAAGACATCAGGAATGAAGAGTGACACTGGCCCCTGAGTAGTCACAGGCCATCAATGCTGTTGCTTGGAGTGACATCAATTTCTGGAGGAGCCCTGGCAGGGGATCGGAGTTAGGCAGAGGTCTGCATGCTAGGCCCACGGGCACTTACCTTGCAGCCTTCACAGGTGATGCAGCGGTAGTGATACCCTGTAGCCTTGTCTCCGCACACGACACAAAGCTCGTCTTTGTCTAAGTAGCTGGGGATGTACCCTGTGAGAGAAGTACAGAGAGAACAGTGAGAAAATAGCACCACCTGAAAAGATACACCATACCCTCTCATTGTCCGGCCAGGAGCACAATGCTTTGCTAAGAGGAGCAGGAAGCTACAAAAGCCTTCAGTGAAACCAAACAGTTTATCATTCCTCGATTTCAGAGTGCTGTAGACTCAGATAGAACCTGTGCACTGTGCAGTGGGAACAGGCAGGAAGACTACCGGGTCCTGTGAATCAAATTGTTTTGAAACTGTTACCATGCCCTGAATCCTGAATGACACCATCTCAGTCATATGGATAATTTCAGAACTTGTTCCTAAAAGCCTATCAAGTTACTCCATGCAACAAACTCAGAAAGGCCCTGAGAGATTTTTTTCATATATTTTTTATTGTAATTAATAGAAGGGTTACATTATATTCACAAGATAGAAGGTGCATTACTTCACATACCTTGATACCCTTTCTCATGCCTTGGTCCCCATTTCCCTCCTCCCACCCTTCCCCTCATCTTAATTTTCCCCCTTCCCTATCCGATTTCAAATAACCAAATAAGCATATATATAATATATTAGATAACAAGGTAAAATACTGTAATAACATGAGATAACCAAGGGACAGCAAAAGAGATGAGAGATAACATAGTGCATTAAGAACAACAATCACCCATTACATGGCTTTTGTTTCTATATCCTAGAGGTCCTTTCATTTAGCGTCACCCTATATGGCCTTATGTATCTAGGTTTTGCTCTATTGTAAATCTCTGCTAGGAGAGCCCAGGGTTTCTACTGATTATGACAAATGAGGGAAACCATTGAGCCTAAGTTCCTTTGAGTCTGGCTTACTTCACTTAATAGGATTTTTTTCTAAATCTTTCCATTTCCTAACAAATGGGAAGATGTCATTCTTTCTGACAGCAGCATAGAATTCCATTGTGTGCAAATACCACATCTTGTTGATCCACTCATCAACTGAGGGGCATCTGGGTTGGTTCCATATCTTTGCTATGGTAAATAGTGCTTCAATGAACATCGTTGTGCTAGTGGATTTAGTATGTCCTTGTTTCTGGATGATTGGGTAAATGCCAAGTAGTGGAATTGCTGGGTCATAGGGGAGCTCTATGTTTAGTCTTTTGAGGAACTGCCATACTGTTTTCCATAGTGGTTGAACGAGTTTGCACTCCCACCAACAGTGTAGTAGTGATCCCTCCTAGCCACATCCCCTCCAGCATGTGTTGTTATTAGTTTTCTTGATCCTGACCATTCTAACTGGAGTGAGGTGGAATCTTAGAGTTGTTTTGATTTGCATTTCTTTTATAACCAGAGATGTCGAGCATTTCTTCATGTGACTATCGGCCATTTTTATTTCTTCTTCAGAGAAGACTCTCTTTAAGTCTTTGGCCCATCTTTTAATGGGATGGTTGTTTCTTTGGAGATTAGTTTTGGATTGATTTAATTTTTTGAGCTGTTGATACATTTTAGATATGAGGCCTTTGTCTGTTGTATGGTTAGTGAAGATCTTCTCCCACTCTGTAGGTGTTCTAGTTAGTTTGTTAGCTATGTCTTTTGCCATACAGAAGCTCTGCAGTTTAATGCAGTCCCACTTATCCAGACTTACTCTGATTTGTTGTTTCTTGGTCCTTATTAAGAAACTTTCAACCTGTGCCAAGGAGGCCTAGTATATCTCCTATTCCTTCTTGTAAAGTTTTCACTGTATTTGCTTTTACCTCGAGGACTTTGATCCATTTGGAGTTAATCCTGGTGCAGGGTGACAAAGAAGGATCCAACTTTAGTTTTCTGCAGGTGCTTAACCAGTTCTGCCAGCACAACTTGTTGAAGAGGCTGTCTTTGTTCTATTTTTTTTTTTTTTTGGCTTTGGGAGATTTTTTTTTTTTTTAAAAGCATTTCTGAAGTGAAAAAAAAAAAAAAAACAAAACTGGCCTTGGGAGGGAATAGTCCAACATACATTACAATTCTCTTTGTTAGTTTAAATTGCTGTACCCAGGATACTGCTGATGTTTAAAAACAGCAACATAAACTGCCGGTTTTCCACCAGTCACTGTTTCTTCCTTACATGTGGAGAAGATACCGCACTCTGAAAGTACCTGCCCGTGTGCCAGCCCTGTTCACAGGTACCAACACTTTACTGCAAAAGCCAGGTTTAGATTAAGCCCACAGTCAAAGCAGGACTCGATTTGTTGGGATTTGAATGAGGGAAAGGCTGAGAAAAATATAAGTCTTTTCCCCATCACGGTGCTTAGAAGCTCTTTACCTCCGTAAGCTTTCCCTAGTTGGAACAGATTGGTTAGGTTAAAATGATTGATGACAATGACATTTTTCCCTAGAACTTTTATGGAAGTTCTAGGTCACTGAAGGCTCACTTTTCAGGGCACAAAAGCATATAGAAAATAGAAGAGAGGGAATTGTTGCCATGATGTGTTAGGAACTACTTTGCTGAGGCTTCCATTTAGAAAAGTGTTACTTCCTGGATGGCAGATAAATGACTTCAGCATGGGATTTGGTAATGTGTAGGATTATATTTTTAAATATCACAGCTTTTCTTAGTTTACTTTTACATCAGGCAAACCATGATTCATCTGTTCAGTTTACTTCAAAGTTTCCAAAACTCCCATCAGACATTTTAAAAACGAGATTTCTGGGAGGAAAAACAAGGAACTGCAATCGTTTGTGTGTTCAATCACTCACTATTCAAGAAGTCAACAAACATCTATTTAGCATATGCTAAGTGCTAAGCACTTTGGAAGACACGGAAAATATAAAAATGAATGAAGGATCGAGTTCTGTTTCTCCAGTTCCTTTTTGCTTACAGAGGAATGATTTGCACTCTTCTTTCCCTTACTTCTGTACAGTGTGTTTGATCATTCCCAAGTCTTTATTGGAACAGCTGCACACAGTGCTTGTGGGAGATGCTATAGGAAGAGACATGGCTGGGGTTCGGGGTGGGGGGTACCTTCACCAGAGTTGGAGTAGCCCAGGAAATTCACCTGCCCACCCTCATCCTCACCACCCCTCATGGCTTTAGCTTTTGGAGTTGGTAGAACACTGAAGTTTTCCTTCTCTTTGTGGCTCAGTAATTTATTTAGGTGGTCACATAGTCCAACACTGAAAGGTTCTTACAAACCTTGGAACCCACTGCTAACTCAGAAAATGAAATAAGCTCTTTTTATACTCTGGAAAGTAGTGGGGGGGGTCAATGGTTTGCTTTTCTCTTTGCTTTTCCTAGATTATTTTCTTGGTGGGTGGAGGTGATTAAATGTCTTTTATCATCCTACCTTCTCTAGAGCCATCTACTTGAGTCAGTGGCAGTTGCTTACAGGATCACACCAGTGCTCTCAACCCACCGATTTCTTTTCCCTACATTAGTACCATACAGACATTCATTGTATTTAACTAAAACAGTCAACGCAAGCAACAGATATATCCATCATGATGCCCCAGTCCATTATTCACTGTGAAATAACTTCTGGCAAGGCAAGGTGAGTTGGGGATTCTTTTCAAGGACTAGGTGCATCATAGACGATTGTCACATTTTGCTGTTCTGTTTCGAGGCCTTCCTAGACTTCCACAGACAAGTTACATTCTGTCCAGCGTACTCACAAAGGAACATGCAACACTAGTTTCATTTCCAAGGAGGGACACCAGTGGGTGTTAATCCCATTGGTGGTGGCCTGTCTAGAAAACAGACAGCTCATGTGAGAAACTACATCCACATGATATGCCACGGGACTGCTAAGAAAGCCTACCTAATTTCCACCCCCCCAACCCTGACTCCTTCAGGAAAACAGCTGAGCCCCAAGACAGTATATAGTCAAATACAGTTTTCAGACCAGTAAACTCTGGTTTCATAAACATATGCTTGATAAAGTGGCAGCAAACAGGCTGCTTGTCCAGCAAAGGACCTGGAGATACCATTTGTAATTGACATTTGGAAATGTCAAATTAGTTAAGTGCTATCCTTCATTAAAAAATAGCTTGCCAAGATAAAACATAAACTTTGTTGTTGATGGTGGTGCTGGGTTTTGAACTCAGAGCCTACAGCCTCCTAGGCAAGTGTTCTACCACTAGAACCACACCACCAGCCCTTTTTGTTTTAGTCTTCTGCTTTTTCCCACCTCTGTCTCTCAAGTAGCTGGGAACTACCATGTCCAGCTGACTTTCAAACAATATTTTTTTCAATAAGAACTTTATAATTAACATACTGTACAATTAAATAGCTTTTAATACACCCACAGAGCTGATTAATCATCAACACTACTAGCCATAGAACATTTTGATCATTCCCAAAGCAACTTCATAGCTTTAGGAGTCACTCCTCCATCCCTCTCATCTCCTCCACTCCTTATTATGCCTTAGGCAATCATGAATCTACTCTGTATAAATTTGTCTATTCTCGACATCTCATAAAAATGCCATCATACCACATGTGGTCCTTTGTGATGGCTTTTCACTTTGTTTAAGGAATGTCTTCCTAGCTTTTACCTGAGCTGGCCTCTATGGGATCTTCCTGTCTTGCTGAGAAGCTGGGCTTATAGTTAGGTATCACCATGTCTAGATAGCAGAATATTGTCAAGGGACATGGAACAGAAGAGAGGAAAGCTTTGTGCAGTTGTGCTGTAAATTGTGCCAACAGTAAGCTTGCTTCTTGGATTCCACTAGATTCCATGCTTTCTCTTAGAGTAAAATCAGAAGGCTGCCTGGTTTAGTTCTTTTTAGTGAATTATAACAGCATGGACAGGAGGAGGAGGAGAAACCTGGTGCCCTAACAGACACATGGTTCTAGGTAAACAGAGTAGAAAGTTGCTCAATCTTGGTGGAAGATCCCAAAGAGACGAGGTGGTTCTGCCTTGCAGAACCAGTCCTGGCAACTTCAAGGGAGCAGCTGTGATTGGAGATGGAAGGAAATCCTCTGAGCAGGTGAAGTGTACTTGGATGCTATGTTGTTTTCCTGAGGAACCACATCTGCTACCTGCTGAAGAGTCCCCGGTACTAACCCTAGAAAACGGTTTTGACTCTCACCTAGCCTGCAGATTATCCTCTTCGAGCCATTAAGTTCCTCACATTAGCTCAGGTCCTAAGTGGAGACTGCATTTTAACACGCATGAAGAAATGAACCTATTAGCATGTGTACTTTTGCTTCCAATTTTATACTGAAATTCCTCAGTTTACCTCATGATGTAGATTCTTTAAGCTGCCCTTACCAGAATCTCCTTTAAGTCAATTCTTTACATACTTAAAAAAATCTTGTGCATTAGTCTTTTCTGACATACTAATCCTGCTCCCTTTTGTATTTAATTCTTGGTTCTAGGAATCAGGCTTTGCCTCACATGCATCATTAACCCTCTGATAAACACTATGGCAATTAATTAAGCCATTTATCCATGTATTTATTTAGCAAACATCTATGGGCTTACTGTGTGTAAGTCACTGGGCATGGATTTGAACTGATATTAATGCAGAGAGGCTTTCTTTTATGGCTGTCCAAGAACCCCAGCAAAGCTATGCTTCACTGACTCTTCAGAACAGCCATTTCTCTCCTTCCCTTCCTGCTGCCCTTCTGGTGGCACTGAACTTTTTTTTTTTTTTTTTTTTTTTGGTCTGTCATGGGGCTTGAAGTCTGGGCCTGGGTGCTGTCCCTGAGCTCTTTAGCTCAAAGCTACCACCCTGCCTCTGGAGCCACAGCCCCACTTCCCGGGACTGAGATTTTTATACTTCACCCTCTGGGTGGCTGAGAGACAGCAGACGCTGAAGTCCAAGGCTTCAACCTCTCACACACTGGGAGGGGAGATGGTTGAACCAGGACAGGAATTAATTCTGGAATAGGGATATAGACATGACAGGGACTCTGGATTCTCAACCAAAGTCCCAGGACAGTAAAAAGGGTGAAACAGGTGCTATATTAATGTTTAGTCCTAGGCTTTGAGTATAACAGTTTCATGCACAAGAAATTCTAGTTAAGCTTCCTTCTTCCTGTCCCTGTAGACTCAAATTCTTAGTAGCTGACATAATTTTCCAATCTGCAATTCAAAAAAAAAAACAGTGCAATTTACTGAGAGGAAATAGAGTGGCATAATGAAGTTTCAATCAAAAGGGCACATGCATTGGCATTCTACTGGGTTTGCCTTACAGAGTCTTTAAAAAAGTCATAGCCAAGATTTAAAACCGAGACTGCACACAAAATCCAGCATTCTTGCCTCATGTGAGAGAATTGGGACACCTGACAATTCTGAGCCCAAAGCCTGGCAGGGTAAAGACTGACTGAACTGAGAAGGCAGTAAAACCCCCCTGTTCCCCAAGAAAGAGACATTCATGTTCGTTCTCTACAGTCATCAACACACTCTACTGTGCCTCATCTCCACAATGCCCAACCTTAGCATAACTTACATTTAGTTTTATATTTTGTTTCTTTAAAAGGAAAACGTATTTTTATTTATTTTTTTATTTTATTTTACTGTCAGGGTGATAGAGGGGTTACAGTTACATACATCAGGGGATGGGCACATTACTTCTGGAACATTGTTACCCCTTCCCATGTTTTTCTCCCACTTTCTCTCCCCCAACCCTCTCCCATTCATCTCGAGGAAAATAATCATAGATACTTTACCACAAGTAGGAAGACCAAAGAAGTCTAAGGGAAATAGAACATACTCCAAATCCAAGTTAGAAAGGCTCGTATTGTGTAACATAAACATTATGTCTTGGCTGAGAATTAGGCAGTGATTATGAATTATTACTGTCTTCCATTAACATATCACCAATGATAGCGCTGGCACTGATGGGCACTGAAGTTTTAGATGGTTGGTAGGTACTACTGAGACTGCTTCCTAGTTGAAAGGAGCTAGGGAGATGCAATGGACTGGAGTAGAGAGTGGAGAGAAAAAGGGAGGCTTACCAGAAGTGGGCGGCAGTTGCTTCTGATTTTGCTTTGAAAGTCAGTGTATGGCTTTTTAGGCACACTCATTTGTTCCTACAGATATTTCTTGTCTCAGATACTTTAGAAAATGCATTTGAAAATCTATTTGGAATACAATTTAAGGCTACATAACCCTCAAAATGTAGATTATCAGTTCCTCAGCTGTGCAGTGTGTACTGTGGGACTTGGACAATGTCACTGTTGCTGTGTCAGTTACACTTATCTCCCCTCAGGTACGTCTTAGAGTCATGGTCCAAGTGTACTTTGTGCACAGCGCACAGTAAAAGGACTTAGTGCCTCCCTCATGCTTAGGAGCTAGAAAGACATTAGATAAACAAGTGTACATGGCTTGTTGCATGCATGTAAGCATTGAGTCACATGAAGACTTGTAGATATATGTTCAGGTGTACTCCATGGGCTATCAAAATGGCCAAATAGTCTATAACACACATGCAAGTATTAAGTTGCATGAATCTCTGTCACTGTCTGTTCAGATGCATGCCACAACCGTTTAATCACTTGGAAAATAGAGAAAAGAATTTTCAAAAAAAAAAGACCCCTTACAAAATGAACTTTATATCCTGTGTTCTGAAAATACTGAATTCTTCACTATCAAGCCAATAGCTCATCAGCACTAGGGGGTGATTTTGCTGTTTGGGGGACATTTGGCAGTGTCTGGACATATTTTCATTCTCACAACCAGTTGTGTACTACAGGCATGTAGTGGTCGGAGGTCAGTGACCTTCATAATCATCTTGCAGTGAGGCCTCAGTCTGAAACCCAAAAATCACTTATCTTGCTTTATTTGTTTATTTAGCCAGTCCTGGGCTTGAGCTCAGGGCCTGAGCACTGTCCTTGGGCTTTCTCAAGGCTAGAGCTCTACCACTGGAGCCTCAGCACCATTTCCGGCTTTTTTTCCATGCTGCTTAATTTTTAAAATAGAAAGTGACAACCCAGTGTCGGTGGCTCGTGCTTGTAATCCAAGCAATTTAGTAGGCTGAGATTTGAGAATAACAGTTTGAAGCTAGTCCAGGCAGCGAAGTCCCTGAGACTCATATCCAATAAACTACTCAGAAAAAGCTGGAAGTAGTGCTGTGGCTCAAGTGATGGAGTGCTAGCCTTGAGCAAAAAGAGCTCAGGGACAGAGCCCAGGTCCAGAGTTCAAGCCTCAGGATCTTAAAAAAAAGTTACATACATAGGATTCAGTGATATTGTGTAAAACAGAGGACACTTGATTTTGAAAGAAGCTTCCAGGATGATGGCAGGAATATGGCTCTAGGGAAATGGCAGAAGCTGTGACCTAGGGTGACATTGGACATATCTGCAGTGGATCTAGCTGGAAGAATGCCTCATTGGTTCAGGGCTGGGGTTGTGGCACACAAAGGAACCCAGGGAGAGACCAGCCAAGAGTGTTAGAACAGAGGCTGTAAGTATTAAGCCAGATCAAAATGGAGTGTCTTGGGGCCATGAAAAGTCATCTAAATGTGTACTATTTAACAGGCCATGGAGGAAGACCTGAAGCCTTGAGTCAGAGTCCTATGGTGGGACAGAGAGCTGCAGCAAGTGGCGGGAAGCCGGAGGAGAGCAGGACATTGTGCTAGCAGGCATTTCCAGGTAAACCCAGAGCTCTAAAGCAACTTGTGCTGAGGGAGCTAGGAAAGGGTGGTATCAAGGGCAGTGCCTGGCAGCTTGGCTGTCCAGATACTCTGGAAATAGAAAGAATATGGTAGGTAGCAAGTGGGTACTGGCGAAGGAAGCATGCTGAAGATGGTTCCCAAAGCTGGACTAGTACACTGGTAGAATGCAGGGCAGCTTGACCTCAGGTTGAATGCATCCGGAGGCTGGGAAGTAAACAAAGGACTTTGCCCTGGGCTGTGGACAGTATCCACGGAGGGATGCAAGCACAATTCGGTATGCAGGAAATCAGGAGGGTCACTGTTCCTTCCCAAGTCTGCCACGCATCTGACTACTTCAATTGTTCATTGTGCCTTGGATTTCTACCGGTGGCTCTCAGAATAAGCAATGACAATGTGTGCTTCAGGATGAGGTTAGGTGTCCAATGCAAGAGCTGAAGGACATTCTGTTGCTAAGACAGATGCTTAATTCTCAGGAAAGAAAAGGAAGAAGAGCACACTCATTTATCTGCACTTGAATTTGGTTTGGAAAGGTATTGTTCTTTGTTTTCATTTCTGCGTGCAGAGAGACACTTTCATTTAGCCTTGTGAGCAGCAAATGCGTTTAGAATTTTAAAAAGTAGCATTTGTTGGATGGCAGTGACTCACACCTGTACATCCTAGCTACTCAGGAGGCTGAGATCTGAGAACTGAGACTCAAAACCAGCCTGGCCAGGAAAATCTGGGAAACTCTTGTGTACCAGTAACCACAAAAACAAGAAATAGAGCTGTGGCTCAAGTTGTGGAACAAAAGCTCAGGGACAGTGTGTAGGCTCAAACTCTAGGACTCCCTCACCCTATCTCTACACATACCAAGTAGTATTGTTTTCTGGAGTGATATTATCTTTGTATAGTGTATGGGCAGAAGTGCCTAATTTAAAAGATGAATCTTCGTCACTATCCCAGTGGCACATATTGTAGATAAATCTACAATCACAGTTCACTGGGGACGTTTCTGAATTTAATAAGCTAAAAAAGTTCAATTGGAGGGCAAAGGAAGGATGAGAGGGGAAGAAAGGGAGTAGTGGGAGAGATGGAGAGAAGTGTTGGGAACTGCTGAAGAGACACTGAAATAATGTGATTATCTTATGTTCATGTTTATGGGTTGCAAGTGATTCCATGATAAAATTCATGAATCATTCTGTCTTTCTGCTTTACATGTGACTAGGTGTGGCTCGGAGGCTTGACAGTACCTGTTTGTCATTTTCGATGTGACTCTATGGTAATCCTTCTCTAACTTAAAAAGAGGCCAAAGACTTTCTACATTGTGATTCTATTTCTTTGGGGCTTTTTAAAATCCATTCCCCTTGGTGTGAGTCACTTCAAACATCTTCATCTTGCTACACATGGACCCATTTCATGGAGACACAGAACACAGAAAAGGACTAAGTCCTGTTAAGAGACAATAAAGCAGACTCAAACAGTATAGTTCTTATATAGAATTTCTACTTCACTTAAGTTTTCTCTCTGCAGAACTAACACTGAGCATGGAGCAGGAGCATGTCTCATGGGAAGCAAAATTAACAACTGTTTCCTTGACAATGGATGGTTCAGAGGTAGTGAATTCTCAAGACTGATAGCAGCTCCACTGGAAACACTCCAGCAACTTTTGGACATGGGTTCCTGTAAAGGTGGGGTGGAGAAGGTCATGTAAGAACCATGTGGAGGATACCTGCCCAGGTCAGACTCCCGGGAAGGATTCTGGGTGAGTGGACTTTGAGGCTGGCCGGCTCAAGCTGCCTTCAGAGCAGCCAGATGCAAGCGTTTGGAGGACTGTGGAATGTGATGAAAATTTCTGATGAAACCAGCCAACCAAAGCAGAAAAGCTGGGAGGGAAAAGATGTAGTCACTTTTTAACCACAATCACAAAGCAGAAGGTTCTTCAACTTCTGTCTGCTAATTCTCCATCTCATTTTATAACCCATTCTCTTTTTGCTCTTGAACAAGTAGTGGTGGTAGGGGGGCCAAAAAGTAATCACAACTAGCCACCATGCCACCATGACCAATTTGAATAAAACACGTGCCAAAGACAAAGATATGTCTTATGAATGCTTGATAGGTAAGCGATTTTTGTTGTTGTTGGTCATGGGGCTTGAACTCAGGGCCTAGGTGCTGTTCCTGAGCGTTTGTGCTCAAGGTCATCATTCTACCACTTGGAGCCATAGCTCCACTTGTGGTTTTTTTTTTTTGTTTGTTTTTGTTTTTTTTTGTTGTTGAGGAATTTACTGTCCAGGCTGGCTTTGAATTGTGATCCTCAGATCTCAGCCTTCTGAGTGGCTAGGATTATAGGCATGAGCCACTGTAAGATTTTTTTTGGTTGGTTCTGGGGGCCTGGGCACTGTCCTTTGGATTTTTCAAAGCTAACACTTTGCCCTTGAGCCATAGCACCACTTCTGTTTTTTTTCTGTGTACATGATACTGAGGAATCAAACCCAGGGTTTTGTGCATGCTAGGCAAGCACTCTACCACTAGGTCACGCTCCCGGCCCTCTGTAAGAGATTTTATGTGTCCTAACTTGTTAAAATTTTGTTTTCTTATCAACTGTGGTGGTATACATCTGTACATCTGGAGGCTGAGGTAAGAGGCTTGTGAGTTTGAGACTAGTCTTGACTATAAAGCAATCTGTGTCTTAAAAAGATGAAGGTTTGTTTTCTCATATTCCTTTAGGAAAAATAAGAGTATGTATCTTCTATTTCAGCATTCCGAATGTGACAATGATATTGATCTTCTTTTTCAAGATTCTTGTAGTTTTATTTTAAGTCAGAATCCCTGGACTAAATAAAGCATAACTCCTTCTTGGTACATTTCTTCAGAGTCTGATAACATTTTCCTTCCTGGCTATAAGTACAAACACACAGAAAACTAAAGGTCACTCTAAAGTCTACCAATTAAGCAGTCTTTGTTTTCATATTTTTATAAGTGAATATTCTCCAGTTCTGGTTAAGTCTATTGTTATAGTCACCTTATGAAATGTGTACATCTCATTAAGGTACATTTTACATGAAACCAGAGTATGGCAACTCTCTACACAGTAGAAAACTCCTACTAAAGGCTACAGAAGAAAACATCCTTAAAGAAAGTTGACAACCATCACGACAACCAAACACAATTATGAGGCTCATGAAAATAGGGAAAATTTCCATTGAAAAATGAGGCCTGCCCCACTGAACACCTGCTTGCGGTCTTAATTTTGCCTTAATGAGACAAACTTATGTCTTTCAACAACAGCAAAAATCAATAATGGAGCACTAGGGATAAACAAGTTGGGTATGACCTTTTGTCTTAAAAGCCAGTTAACAGCTGGGTTTCATTTTTCTGGGATTTACTTAAAGAATCATACAGTAAATAATAGTGCATTTAAGACTATTTGATTTGATTTAGTAGGTTTGGCAGGTGGCAGTGGCTTCTCAATGGCTTTGTGAAATTACATAAATATATGCATACAGTGTGTCTTTTCTTCTAGTTCATGCATCAGATTAATTAGTAAATAATCCCTCGTTTCACATGTTATAAGCAGATATTTCCTAGTGCTAGTTGAAGTAAAATGGAGTGAAAAAGACAAAAGGAAAGAAACCAAAAAGTTGTGCAGGAATTTTTTTAAAGACAGTGGTATGACAGACAGATAGTGGTTATTATAATTCTGCATGTTACAAAAGGACTAGACAAGCACGCTTAATGAGGTAATGTTGATTCCTTTCTTCCTTATAAATAGAAACATATACCACTTTACTTGTAGTTAAAAACTAAGTAGGGATTTTAGTTTTTTTAAAAAACTACTTTTAATTAAGTGACACTAAGAAAAAACATTTTTATAGAAACTGCAACTAAATGAATCATATTATTTTTAAAAGATGCATTTCATTAATTTCACAGAGAAATTTACCTTTGAAGATCATAAAGCATCATATTCTTGCAAATTATAGACATCTGCAAGTTTGGTTCTCTATGAAAAGAGTTGTAGCTTGTATTCAGGATGTACAAGGTGAGTTTGAGTCATATTTATGGTGGAATTTAAACTTACTAAAAGCTTTTCTGGGGCATTACTTGTTTGCCTCTTTTATCTTTCGATAATACAAGAAGTATTTTACTGCTTGGGAATTAAGAATTATTATGTTAAGAGAAATGTATACTGTACGTATTTTAATATTGAATATTCTGAAAGTTATTTCACTTGATTTTTCTATAATGAGCTCATTTCTTATCATTGCAAACAGATTTTAGGGGAATAAATGTTAGGGTACATAATATATGTTTTTGTTTAAGTTTTATAGTGTTACTGTTTGATTTGGTTACACATATCTTCATTAAGCATTCACATGAATAAATGAATGTATGAAAAAGAACATTTACCAATCTAACATAACCACATTATTACAGTGTCAAAGAAATCATTCAACTATTTCACTAGATAACAAAAAAACTTTCAATACTGAAGAACTACCAAAAAGTCAATCGCAATTTTGGTTTGGACATGAACTGAGGAGAATTATCTCACTTCAGACACTACCATGTCTATCTAAGAGGAAACCTTATGCCTATTTTCCTTAGCAAAGAAACCAATACCAGTCCTGTCGGGTGGTAGGTATAGACCAATGGGCCCACAGGTACATATATCCTAGAAGAGCAACTTTCTCCAGCTTTCACACACAAAGAAAGAAAGTGTTTGGAAATCACTGTGGCCAACAGTCTTTCAATCACCTAGCAACCTCTCTTTCTGCTGCCTTTTAATGTCGAATACTCAGCATTCATATACAAAAATGTGACAAAAGAGATGCACACTAACTTCAAAAGGAAACAGAAACAACACTGGAAGTTGGGGAACACGCGTAAGCAGAAAGGGTCCCTACCTTTTTTTTGAGAGTGCGATGGTGACTGCACTTGAGGAAAAGTAGGCTTTTCTTCAGGGAGATATGCAGGCTGGCTGTACTGATGCAGGGCCATATCCAAGTCAGAGTCCTTGCTTTTCAACATGTTTCCAGGGTAACCACAGGTGTACGGCTGGTTCACTGCCCAGGCCTGTTCCATATATACGCTGTTTCTGGGCACTGTCTGAGCAGCAGCACTACCGAAGCTCGGACTGTCCTCCAGGCACGTGTAATAATCAGTGGCCTGCATGTAGCAATTGCTGCCGGCTGCCGGGCACACTTCATACATTTCTTGCATACAGTAGTTCATTTTGTTATCCTGGTTCACCGTCTCCTTTACATATACATACGCTCTACACACGCATTCACCAGCCCCCTCCACGGCCTATACGCCCAGACGCATATATACATACACATGGAAGGACAGGGGACGATGAATAACCACCAGCGAAGCCAGCCAGCCTGCTTCACTTGGGAATAGCACCTGATGTGCTAAAATCCTACCCAGATGGACGTGTCTTTAGAGCTCTCCTGCTCTCCACACACAGTGGAAAGCAGATTTATGACTAGAAAGGTCTTAAGCTGTACATGCAGCTAATTCCTGGGGAAGATGGTGGGCAGGTGCAAGTGGCCTTACCCAGATAGGAGCGTTCCTGCTCTTGCTCCCCTGTACTGTGAGGCTGAGAAAGATTCATTTTATACATGGGGTTTAACCCTTTTCAGCTTGATTAGAAAATTATTACTCATCGTTATGTCATTATAGTTGACAACTTAAGCGTGAAATGTGTTGAAGACATCTTAAGAGAATATCCGTGGATATGCAGACAATCCTAAAATCAATAATCTAGTTTATTAGCATCAACCAGAGAAAATCTAGGAGTAATGAGCCCAGCAACTGACTGGGAGATTTTAATCTAGTTGTATGAACATTAGTGCATGATTCTGTCCTCAGATACTACCATCTGGCTTTTAATAGCTGGTTCCAATCATTCTTCCATGATCCCTGTGTCCCACTGGCCACCTTGGAAAATGTGCTTGGTGTTATTTGCTCTATCCTCTTCCTTGAACCTGGACATTTTCCATATTGTTGGCACTGATCGACATTAAATCTAAAACAAATCAACTGTCTTCCTGACTTAAAAAAAATAAGGGTGAGAGTGTGCCAGCGAGTCACTATGAGGAAGGGACCTGTGTAAGAGCCACTTTCCAGTTCCTTTGTGCTGAACACTGCTGATTGGCAATGAGTGGAAAACTGTGCACCTGTTTGATTTCCAGTCACATCTTTGTAATTACTTTTAACTTCAGTGTAATTGAAGTAGAATTCATGGATTTGTCATTTAAAGATAGTGATCTGGGAGGAAATGTATTTCCTGTAAGAATCACCGTGTCTTTTTAAAGAATTATCCAATTTGACTAGAGATGCTTACAAGGTGATTATTGGTGGTTTCCTTTCTATGGACGGTGGCTGGTGTTGTACACATATACACACGGTTTCTAGAGCATGGCATCAGTGAGGTAGGAGGTGCTTACAGTTATGCTTGTGGCTCCTTCTTTGTTCTGGTATGTTAAAGTGGACTGTATTTGCACACCACTTTATAAATGTATCAAAGGGGTCACTGATTTAGAAAATAGCTAACAAAGCAAATTAAAATGAAAGAGACCCAAGTTGACCCATGTGTATGGCTGGTAACAAGACTTTACAGATGCCAGGCATGTGCTTGTAATACCAGCACTGAGAGGATTGTGAATTTCTGGTTACTCTGGGCTATACAGCAAGACCATGTCAAAAAAGGAGGAGGTAGAGAAGGAAGAAAGAGATGGAGGAAAAGTACAAAGAAAAGCAGGCAACGAAGAAGGAACTATCTAGAAAACAATTGAGCTATAAGTGAAGAAATGTCTTCTAATTGGTATAATTGAAAGTGGAAAATGAATTAAGACATTTCATAAAGTTTCCATAAGGAGTAAGAACTAAGTATAACATTTTTGCCTGGGCTTGAACTCGGGGCCTGAGCACTGTCTTTGGACTATCTCAAGGCTAGAGCTCTATTTGAGCCACAGCACTACTTCTTGCTTTTTTCTATGTATGTGGTACCAAGGAATTGAACCTGGGTCTTCATGCATGCTAGGCAAGCACTCTACCACTAGGCCAAACTCCCGGTCCTTAAGGATAACATTTTATTTTATTTTTTATTTATTTTTTGTCATGCTGTTTTTTTTATTGTAATTAATAAAAGGGTTACATGATATTTGCCAGATAGAAGGTGCATTAATTCACATACATTGATACCCTTTCACCCTGTCTTGGTACCCATTACAAGGATAACATTTTAATAAAGGCTTGACAATCTTCTTCCTCTTAAAATTATTTAGAAGCATTTTTTTATTAAAGAATTTATTAACGTTGATTTTTACATCATATTTTAAATGACAAGTTTAAGAAACAAGTGTTCAAGGCGGGAATCTCTATTTACAATCACTGGGACTTAGTATTTAGAACTTAATCAAAATCAGGCTAAGGGTTTGTATGTCATAGAAACATTAATTTATGAAATAAAACATTATATCTATAGAGTTATAGGTTTTTATGTCTATATAGTTATGTTTATATTTCCATTACCATGTCCACAGCTTTGGGTATGCAGTTATTAAGTATTTAGAAGCATTTTTAAGAACACACGTACATTATAATGAATATTTCCTCCCTCAATACATTGTGTTAGAAGTAATGACTATTTTCTGCAAACCAAAGAAAAAAAAGATCCAAGGTTTTTTTGTCTAATCTCATTTATCTTCCCAAAATGAAACTGAAAAAAAATCAAAATATGGCAGTTTTCTTCCCTGGCAATCATGCACTCTCTAAGTCCCTCTTTTTCTGGTTGGGGGCTGGATGTGGAACCCATCTGAACTTGTAGTTATGCCCAGAGTGCTGTTTGGTGTCCCTTCCTGCTTAGTGACAGCCCACATCTAAGCTTCTCCTTGTTTTCATCACTAACAATGCCAATGAAAGCCAGAGCATGAATGGACATTCCAAAGGCATGCTTATACACAAATTTCAGACGTCTCTAAGTGGGCCTGAAAACCCCAGTGCTATCCCTCCTCTGGAGTGAAAGAGGGTGAGGACAGATCATGAAATCTTTCTTCCTCTCACTTTTTTTTTGGTCACTAGTTATTGGAAGAGTCAACTGCATTTTTATTGAATTTAGGAAAGGGTGAATTCCCTCCAAAATGTTTGACTAGAGTTATCTTTGACTTTTATCTTTTGGAGAAAACAGAACAAAACTCTCACCCCAAGCTGGAATACTCTACTTGTAATGAATCTGTGGAACCCGTGCTGCTGTCAGCTGAAAATGGAGCTCAATGCTTACACTATGTGAGAAACAGGATCTCTCCCTGTCACTCCGTGGAAGCAATTATACTCATTACTGAGACTTGCATGCTTCCTTTTAAGTTGATAAAGCCCTCGGAACTTATTACATGTCGTGAGTGAGGTGGGATTCAGTAAGGGCATCTTCTGATTTCCTTGACTGACTGCTCTAATCTAATCATTTAACTGGAAGCTTAAGAAATATTTGGCTCATTGTACATCAAACTGACTTAAATAAGCTCTGAAGAGCTTCAAGAATGCTTATTAGACAAAGCATTTCAGTCAATACTTATGATATGAACATATCTTTTTCTATGGCAGAAGGAAATAGCTTAGAAGACTAAGCACCTATGCTTGGAAAAATATCACAGGTGAATAACAGATCCTCCAAGTCTTTGAAAAAGAAAAAGGTGCATCTCACATCTTTAAATTTTCAATTATTTTGAAAATATGAATATATATTAAAACATACTAAAGTCACCCAAGAAATTTTGTTTTGCTAGTTCTGGGACTAGCAAACTCAGGGCCTGAGCACTGTCCTTGGGCTTTTCTCAAGGCTAGAGCTCTACCATTTGAGTCACAACACCACTTCCAACTTTTTTCTATGTATGTGATACAGAGGAATTGAACCTGGGTCCTCATGCATGCTAGGCAAGCACTCTACCACTAGGCCAAACTCCTGGCCACTCAAGTGGCTTTTAGAAGCATTGATTACCTACTGATCATCTTCAGGAAATCTTATTCAACCAACAGAGTGAAACTTTAGCATGAAGACTTGTGGTCCTGGAGACTAAACTCAGGGCACCATACTTTCAGGGCAGGCTCTGGTTCTAGTACTTGAACCATACTTCTAGCCCCCTTTGCCTTGGTTATTGTTTTAGGATCTGTGTTATGCCAAGGCTATCTGGAGTGTGATCGACTTACACTTTTCCTGTGTTGTAGTAAGTGACAGGCATGTACCACTATACAACTATACTCTGCCAGTGATGGAGGAGTATCATGATGTGTATTTCCTGATCTTGGGGCTTGAACTCGGGGCCTAGGTGTTGTCTATAAGCTTTTTTTTTTGTTCGAGGCTTAGTGCTCTATACCACTTGAGCCACAGCTCTACTTCCAGCTTTAAAAAGGCTCAGGAACTTTCCTCCCCAGTCTGGATTCAAACCATTATCCTCAGAAGCTAATATTATAGGCATGCGCCACTGGTGCCCAAAGTCTCTAATTGTTATGTCCAGGCTGGCCTGGGACTTCTCTCAGATGCCTTCCAAGAATTTAGGATTATTGACTCGAGTTACTTTGGCTATCATTAAGATTTTTTAAAGTTCATGTTATTGACATAAGCAGTGGAATTGGAAAACAACTGTATAACCTCCCTCACCATCCAGACCATCCAGAAAATTTATGCCTATTCTTTGTGTATTTCCTTTATTTTATTTTTTTTGCCAGTCCCAGGTCTTGAACTCAGGGCCTAGGTGTTGTCCTTGAGTGTTTTACTCAAGGCTTGTGTTCTACCATTTAAGCCACAGTACCACTTACTTCTCTTTAGTTTTTGTTTTTAAATTTAGTTTTTTTAAATTTTGAAGTTGAATATTCTATGTTCAAATTCTATTGGAAAGATTAAAAAAGTATCAGTTTGTAACAGCCAAGTTTTTAGAGAATTAAATATAGTTTATAAAATAATTTCACATGTTTAATTCTTCAAAAGATCCAAATACATACGATGAAATTACATTATTTTTAAAAATAAGGGAAATATTAAGTCTTCTCTCTTTACATGTTTTCCTTGAAATGTTTTTGTTGAATAAAAAAATGTATCATGTAAATTTTTACTATACATGTCATAAGGCCATATAGTATGATGCTAAATGAAAGCATCTCTAGGATATAGAAACATAAGCCATATAATGAATGATTGTTATCCTTAAGGTACTATGTTATCTCTCATCTCTTCTGCTGTCCCTTGGTTATCTCATATTGTTACAGTATCTCACTTTGCTACCTGATATATTAGATATATTTGTATTTGGTTATTTGAAATTGGATAGGGAAGGGGGGAAAACAAGATGAGGGGTGGGGGTGGGGGGAGGGAAATGGGGACCAAGACATGTGAAAGGGTATCCATGTATGTGAATTAATGCACCTTCCATCTGGCAAATATCAGGAAACCCTTCTATTAATTACAATGAAAATAGATGAAAAAAAGTTGGAAAAAAAGAAAAAAATAAATAAAAATAGACACAATTTAGGAAAAAAAATGTATCATGTAAGTTTTTACTATACATGTTGCTGATTTTCCTGTCTGCCAACAGCTTCCTCTGTTCTGATTCCTGTCAATAATGTCTACATGTCCAATTTGATTTAGGCTTAAATTTTTAGCAAGAATATGTCATAAACTGTACTGTGTGCTTTATCTTTAAATAGTCATACAAAGGAGTTGTCATTTAACAAAAAAGTTTATGAATATAATCTTGATCAATGTCACTCTTCTCAACATTCTCACTCACCCATTCCTTCCTTCTTGATTTTATTGTACATACATTGAATTTTTTTACTGCATTCTCTTACCCTTTTCCTCCTCATTCATCTAACACTCTCCCCTTGGCCCCATCCCACCTCTTACAAGTATCCTTTTCTTGGTGCTTATTTTGTTAGGTCTGACTTTGCATTTGTAAGAAAGGCATTCTTTCAGTTCTCCTTTGAACCTATTGTATTACAGTTAATACAGCTGTAACCAGTTGCATATTATGTGTTTACTTTCAGGTTTATAGGCTAAACTTTTAAATTCTAGCTTCAACATGAGGGAAAACATGCACCCTGTTTCTGAGCCTGACTTACTTTACTCAATGTCATTTTGTCCAAGTGCTTCCATTTCTTTACAAATGGTACAATATTATTGATTCTAATGGATGAATAAAATTCAATTGTTTTTATATACCACATTTTCTTGATCTTTGTTCAGTGGCGGGGGGGGGGCATTTGGGCTGATTTCATACCTTGGCTAGGGTGAATAGTGCTGCAATAAACATAGTTGTGTTTGTGGCTTTCCTGTGTCCAAGTTTGTGATCTTTTGGATAAATTGCTGGGTCATAGGGTAGTTCTATGTTTAGTATTTTGAGAAGCCCCTATATTGTTTTCCTGAGTGGTTGAACAAGCTTACACTCTCACCAACAGTTGAATAGAATTCTCTTTTGGCTATATCCTTGCCAGTATTTGTTATTGTTTGTTTTCTTGATATTGGCCATTCTAAATGGGATGAGGTGGAATCTCAGTGTTGTTTTAAATTTATTTTATGGCCAGAAATGTTGAGTAGTTTTTCGTGTGTCTGTTGTCCAGTTTTACTTCTTCTGCGATGTCTCTAGGTTATTAGCTTATTTATTAATAGGATTGTTGGTTCTTTGAGGGTTTAATTTTTCCCCTATTATAAAGTGGTTTTATTAAATCTATTTGGACATATTGGAGGTCAAATAATATTTTCTGAAGAAAACCATTATGGACTTTAAAGCTTGACATAAAATTAGTAGCTTCAAAAGTGTTAGTCATTTTCCCAGCAACAGCATGATAAAATAATTCAACTATGTACAAATATAGAACTCTAGGACTAGTTGGAAACTCAGAAATTTAGGCTAATGTCCTCATTTTGTGAGAACTAGACTCAAAAGATTAAATAATTTTCCCAAGCTCACATATCTAATAGTAATGAAGCTAGAAATCAAACCAATTTATCCTAAAACTAAAATCCTACCAATGGTATTTCAACTGGTTCTCTATTAACTAAAAGTCTAGGCTTTTCTCTAATGCTCCACACTATCATGACATGAAGTAATAAGACACTACAGTAAATTGCTGTGGCGGCCATAAGGCCTGGGGCAGCTGCAGCTGGTACCTGTGCCCGGTGCTCTGGACAGGGTAGTGGTGGCAGCAAATCAGAGCTTGTCAGAAGAGGTATAAGCACTGAGATTTGGGTGGTGATGGGCAATCTTGATCTCGCATTGGCCTCAGTGCATAAAACCCCCTTCTAGGTGACCAGAGACAAGGTGACCCTTGAGGGTCATCTTGGCACTGCCATGGCCACCTGGAGAAGCCATCTCAGCCTCTTAGACCGCTGATAGATGCCACCACCTGACCACCCACTTCACAGGTCCTTAATTTCCCCAAAGACTTCCTGAGCAAAAGGACTGTATGTGGGACACACATGAGAATGGGAATGAGGAGAGAAACAATGTTAAAAACTGATCACTTTTTGTTCTTGTCACTGGGGACTTTTGGTCTTCTAAACATTCCTTGAGTTCCTCCATTTAAGTTTATAATAATCAGCAAAATCAAGTCAAAACAAACAACAGGTCTACAGAAGTCAAGATACGGGGCAGGCCAGCATCTTCCCTCCCCACGCCAATGCCAATGCCTGCCTCCCTCCTGTCTCCAGCAAGCAGCACCTGCACTGTGGCCTGGCATCCTCTCCACCTGGCCCCAGGTGCCCTAAGCAAGGCCGGCTGCTGCCCCGGACCCTGGTGAATACTATCCCCCCCACCTCTCCACTACATACCACCCTAGTTTATGTCTTCATAGCACTTAATCACTATCTCAAACTACATTATTTGCTTACTTGCTTATCATCTGTCTGCCCCACTGGAAGTCACCTCCATGAGCTGCGTCCTTGTCTGTATTGCCTGTCTGATCCAGTGGCATCCCCAGTACCCAGCACAGTGCCTGGCACTCAGGCCTTCAATAAATATTTGTTGGATGAATGAAAATGGGAAAAAAAGATGGGTTAAAAATACACATCCATGCCTACAAAGGAATTGGTATGTGGTCTAGTGTGCTATGATACGGACACACTACTGCCCAAGACGACAGAAACGGGGACAGGAGCTCCTCTTGACCTCCTTCCGAAGGCCCCCACCCTAGAGAGAGCCTACCTGGGCAATGCTGGAGACAAGTGGGCACACCTTTCGTCTTCATCCTGCTATTTACACTCAGTTACTTCAAACAAAACAAAACCAAGTCTAACATGGAGACAAATGATTAGCAGAGTCCCCAAACTAAAAAGTTCCAGGGTAGACATGCCTGCTGATAACTTCTTGACAGGCTGAGTGAGTCAGCTAATCTAAAATGAATCAATGCCATCTAGGAAGGGCAGTGATGTCATCTAGTTGTCTCAGAGGCAACAGGAGCTATGGAAGGTTATGGCAGGCCAGGTAAAATGGCCACCTCAGAATATGCTCTTAGTGGGATTGTCCATTTTCAAGTGCGTTGACTGGTAGACTTGAACTGAGGGGAAGGAAGGGGCATGAGCTTCAACGGCAAGCTTTGAAGAACAGCACAGACAAAAAGCGACTCGGGGCACTGCTCAAGGGTTTTGGGTAGCATTTCGACCACTGAGGCCCAGTGCCAGAATCTCCGAAAACATCTTATGACCGGCAGGGATGAGAAAGGCTGACTGCCTTGGGCACACAATCAGATTCCACGTTCAACGCCAAGTTGAGGGACACACTGGTATGAATGAGTGACCAAACAATGCCTCACCTAGGCCTCCTCAGTGTTCTGCCAGGGATTGCTGCAAGAATTCTGGGTCAATGAAGGTACTCAGGGTTACATCCTAGCGGCACTTAGGGGTTTCCGGATGATTAACTCTCAGCAAGTGCTCTCTCTATATGACGGCTATCTTCAGATGGTTTCTCTCCTTGCTGTGCATTCTCTGGTGGATGCACAAGCTGGTGCTCTGGCTGAAGGCCTTCTCACACTCATCACACTTGAAAGGCTTCTCTCCCGTGTGCACCCTCTGGTGGATGCACAGTTGTTACTGAAGCCCCTTCCTCACTCACTGCAGACGTAGGGCTTCTCTCCTGTGTGTCTCCTCATGTGAATTTGCGGGTGGGAGCTCCAGTTGAAGGCCTTGCCGCACTCGTAGCCCTTAAAGGGCTTCTCCACTGTGTGGATTTTTCTTGTGCCTGTTAAGCTTGGTGGTCATGCTAAAATCCTTCCCACAATCATCATATTTATATACTTTCTTTCCTGTGTGGTCTCGCCAGTAAATATGAAGCTCTGATAGGTGAAAGAAACCCTTGTCACACTTGTCACATTTATGGGACTTCTCGGCGTGTGGATTTTCTGGTGCATGAAAAGATCTGCTCCCTCACAGAAGAACTCCCCGTACACGGGGCATGTAGATCATTTTTCCTATTTGGTATGGTGACTCAGAAGACAAACTTCCTTACCAGCACTCGTTCCTAGTTTCTTCTCAAGGCCTTCTACTTGGCCATCCTGCAGTCTATCTCAGGCTCGCAGTGCGTGGCAAGCTTGCAATCAGCCTGTGCTTCTCCCTGCCTGTCTTTCTGTGGAAGGTTTCTCCCTGCATAGTGCTCCTCACCCAGTGGCATTATTGACTATAAAGTGACATTACTTCCATACAAACCCTACAACACATCAATAGAGAACTTTCTCTTAAGGCCCTGAGTGGTCCACATTGGAGATGTTTGAAGCCCTGGAATCTTCCTTGTGCAGAGCAACCTCAGCTTCTTCTGAAAGAGATATGCACAGTGTGTCTGTGAGCTGAGACACCCTGTCAGTCTGTGTGCCTCTGCCGCCCAAATACCAGGCAAGTGACCTTGCCAGTGCACAGGCTCCTTGGCGCCAGGGACAGCTGGTGCTGCTCTGTCTCCCCGCAGGCAGCTTGCCAGGCTCCACAGTGCCAGGACATTCCAGTAAGGAAGAGGCAGGCCCTTTGATGGCTGAAGGGCTTCAAAAACTTGAGGTCCTGGTGCAAGGCCAGCCCTAGTTGTGGTCACACAATGGAGGCGTCCAGCAGCCTTCGGCGCTGGGTGCACCCCGCATGCCTCATCACCTGAGTGGGATGCTCGGGGATCACGGCCGGACATGGAGGCTTTATCCAAGTGCGGGATGTGAGCATTCCAGGCCGCAGGCTCCGTGCGCCCACTGGTCCGCTCCTTAGGGGACTGAGGGTTTAATTTTTGAAGATATAATTTTTGACCTTTAAGTGTCTTTTGGATATTAGGCCCTTGTCTGACAAATAGCTATCAAAAATCTTTTTCCATTCTGCAGGTTTTCTTTTTGGCATATTGGCTGTGTCCTATGTCCGATGTCATGTTGGCTGTAAAACTTTAAAATTTTCTTTAAGTGGTAGAACAAAAGAGTTGTCATTCAATAAAGCAATTTATGAATATAGTGCCTCTTGATCAATGTGACTCCTTTTAACATTCTCAACTACCCCACACCTTCCCTCACTTTTCTAGGTTACATATTGGATTTTTAAGAAGTCATTTAACAATGCAAATGGATTTTTTAAGAAGTCATTTAACAATGCAGTTTATGTGTCCAATGCATCTTGATGTGTGCCATCCCTTCAATATTTCTCTCCCACCCTTCCACTTACCCTTTCTCCCCTCATTTTCCTCAGTTCTGTGGCTCATTTCCCCTATTTATTCTTCTACTACTCTTCTCTTGGCCCCCTCCCCCATCATCTGCAAGTATCCATTTTTTCCATATATTTTTATTATAATAGAAGGGTGACATTATATTCACCAGATAGAAGGTGAATTACTTCACAAACATTGATACCCTTTCTCATGTCTTGGTCCCCATTTCCCTCCCCCCCTGCCCCTCATCTTCTTTCCCTCTTCCCTAACCTATTTCAAATAACCAAATAAAGTTATATACAATATATCAGGTAACAAGGTAAAATACTGTAACCATATGAGATAACCAAGGGACAGCAAAAGAGATGAGAGAGAACATTGGGCAAGAATCCATGTCTTATTACTCATTTTGTTGGGCTTTGACTTAGTCTTTCTAAAGAATTACACTATTTATGTTTTCTATTGATTCTAGCATACTTAATTCATTTATAACTGCTTGAATGCCACCCAGTGTGATAACTTCTAGATTTACAAGAACTTTCTAGCTCCCACTAATCAGGAAAATCATGCAAACCATATGTCTCTGGGTCTGGCTTACTTCACTTAACACAATCCTCTTCCTTATGAATGGTTCAATGTTATTCTTTCTAATGGATGAGTGGAATTTCATTGTTTGATAAAATGTCTTTCTTTGTTATTCAGGATCTCAAAGTTTCTGTGTTGAGACGATCTAATGTTTCTCCTTCTTTCTGTAATAGTGTCATGGTTAAAAATCTTACATTGAGGCCTTTGATCCATTTTGAGTTGATGCTGGTGGAGGAGATGTATAAGAATCTAGTATCAGTTTTCTATATGTGAATATCCAGTTTTCCCAGCACCATTTGTTGAACAGCCACTCTTTCTTTCATCCTATGTTCTTGGCTCCCAAATATTAGATGACATATAGGTCTGCAGGTTATTTTCTGGGGTTTCTATTCTGTTCCATTGATTCACAGGGTTGTTTTTTTTTTGCCAATATCAAATTGCTTTCATGACTATAACTCTGTAATTGAGTTTGAAGTTTGGTATTATTATACAGCAAAGCAGGTCATGTCAAATCACCACTTAAAGCTTTCAATGACTTCGCAATGCATTTGGGATCAAATCCACTCTATCAAAAGGCAGTCCTTCTCCAGTTCCCATCAATCCCTTCTGTTCTTGTATACTTAACTGCAGCCCAACTAGTGTCCTTGTCCAGTGAATACTCAAAGTTCTTGTCCACATCAAGGGTATCTCATATGTTTTTTTTTCTGTCTGAAATATCTTTTACTTGAGCTCTTTATAGAACAGAGCCCTTTCATCTTTCAGGACTAAGCTAAAATGTTACTTGCTCTGCCTTTCAGGAGCCACTTGATTCCATTATAGGTCTGGAGGCCTGTGACAATCATCACATACAGCAGCATTTGCTCTTAGAAAAAATATGAAGGACTAAGTGCATTATAAAGAAAGATACCACTTTCTGGATGGACCTAGACAAGTTATGTGATGTGAAAGAAGACAGACTCAGAAACAAAACATGCGCATTTTCTCTCATGTGTGGGAGGGAGATCTAAAAAACAAACATGCATAATAACATACACAGGCTTTTACACACAAATTGAGTAAAGGGTGGTATATGTAGGGGGAAAGTCCAATAGTATAATTCCTCTTGACTAGTTAACTGCATAAGAAAATAAATGCTAAGTTCGGGGAGAGGGAAACTGTGGGGCAACAAGAATGAAGGAAGAGTGAATAAATGTATTAATTGTATTCAAGGTACATTATGTCAAAATTGAACTACTTAACTTGAGGGTAGTAAGGGGAGGGGGAAAGATAGGAGGAACAATAGAGTAATACAATGCATTGTACTCATAACCCGACTTATAGAAGTATAACTTCTTTGTACAACTAATACTTAATAACATTATGATTAATGCAATAACTAAAAAAGGATACCATTTGAAGACACACAAAAAATGGGGAACTGTTTTGAGGAGATGGCCAGTGGGAAGGAAGAATGAAAGTGAGGGTGGAGAGTATGATCAAAGTAAATTATATGCACATATGGAAACATCTTAGTGAATCTCCCTTGTATAATTAGTGATATTTTACATATGGTAATAAATGGATTGTCTTAGGTTCTGAGCATTCCTGAGAGATAGGAATGGTATAAAATCCATCCAGCTTTCTCTTTTTTATAATCTATGGCAGTAGGGAATTTTATATCTCTGGCAGTAGAGAACAAAGGTAGAACCATTTAGCTATTTAGTCTCTCTCAAATGAGTTTATAAAATTGTGATTTCTTATCACTGCAGAAAACTCCCTGCTCCTAAAGAGACTATATATAAAAGGCCAAAGCATTTCTTTCTCTCTAGAGGAGCCCAAATTACTCAAAAGGCAAGTTTACTTCCTAAATGTAAAGCGGTAGGGCTTTCAGTTTCACCATCTAAATGCTAAAAGACACCTAAATATTAGCTAATATTTTTGGGTGAAAGATATATGCTTACTTTCTTGGTCTCTTGTTTAGAATCTTGACTCACCACTTTTATAAATAAGGACTGTGAAAAAGACATGGGAGATACATTAAAGACAAAACAATAAAAAAGAAATTCAATAGTCAAATGATTCTGGGGAACAATTCGCTGTATAGCTTTCCCTTGGAGATTCTCTCTCTCTCTGTCTCTGTCTGCCTCTCTGTCTCTGTCTCTGTCTCTGTCTCTGTCTCTGTCTCTGTCTCTGTCTCTCTCTCTCTCTCTCTCTCTCTCTCTCTCTCTCTCTCACACACACACACACACACACACACACAGACAAACACACATACTTCTGCTGTGCTTTGTTAGCGAAATGCTGCTGCAGAAAGCCAATAAGTCTTGTCACAGAACTCCATGTGTCTTGTGACATTACAAATACCTGGTGAAACAGATTCTTAGAATGCTATCAGGCATTGTCAGGCATCATCACTTTGGCGCTGTTTGGTAAGTACGCAGGATCTGAGGCCATCTGCAGGGATAGGGTCTCACCTGGAAAAGTAGCACCTTTCTCAAGCTACCCACCTAAAAGAGGCAGGGGCCTGGGAAGGCACTGAGAGTGAGTTTTGTGTTTATCTAGGAAGAAAGCTACAGACAAGGGTTTCACAGAACAAGATTCAGATCTCTTCTCTTTCAAAACACGTTGTACTCTGCATTTGTTTCTATTTTTTCCCTTTTAGTACTTAATAAAAGCTTTGTGACAGTGCCAGCTTGTTACAGCTCCACAAAAGGATAGCAAGGGGAGCCTCTGGCTCACAACTGATATGAAGTGAAATGTAGTTTAACAAAAATGTGCTTAAAAAAATGACAGAACAGCTTACTACACAGGGAAAGGTTTCTGACCTGGCACAGTGGAACAAATAAAGTGGGGTCATGATACTTTTGGGGCCCACTGACAAATGGAGAAGTTAGCAAGGGAAGTTCCGGTGGCCTCCCCCTTCACTGGATGCTGTGCATCTGGGTCTGAGGATTATTGGATGTTTTATTTCCCTAAAGTGGGCTGGATGTCCTGGCACAGTCACAAAAGACAGTACAGCAGCCTTCAACTAGGTGAAATGCAGTCAATATTTACAATTAGTAAGTGGATGAACAGACCTGGCATGTCTAAAACAAGTTTTCGAATAGGCCCTAAAGCATTTGGATCCTCAAAAAGTAGTTCTTTGACCTACACATTAACATCTCCAAGCACTACTTAGAAACACAAACTTTTCAGCTCTATCATTGAGCATCTGGATTAGAAGCTCTAGAGGGAGTTGACATTCCTGGGGCTTCTGATGCAGCTGAAGTTTTTAAAATTTAATCTATTTACTTTATTGTTATTATAAAGGTGATGTAAAGAGGGATTATAATGACCAGAGCTGGGTATTGAGTACATTTCCCTTTGCACACTGTCTTCCCTTCCTTCCTTCTCTCCCAGTCCCTCCCTCCCGTCTCCACTCACAAGTTGTACAGCTCACTTTTATTTTAGCATCCCGTGGGGATCCACAGCTATGCAGATCAGGTGTGAGGGCCACCACCCTGTCAGGTAGACCAGGCACCTCTTCGGATGTCTCTCTTGACTATTCTGCCTGCTCTGGCTGTTTTGGGAGGTCTGGATTCTTAAGGTTTTTCACTCACTCTTTCTTCTGTTTGTTTACTCCAGGTCTTGAGGCAGGATAACATAGAGGAGATGAACAGGGAGATTAAATTTTTTTTTTATGTGAGCTGTTAGTAAAACTTGACCTTAAAGGCTTCACATACTTGCTTAGTATATTAGCTCAGATTTGTACTAACACTTGAGTTACAGCTCCACTTCGAGCTTTTTTGGTGGTTAGTTGGAGATAAAAGAATGTCTCAGATTTGTTTGCCTGGGCTGGCCTTGAGCCAGAATTCTCAGATTTCAGCCTTGTGAGTAAGAATTATAGGTATGCTGGATTATAGAAGCCCAGAGAAAAGCAAGATTGCAAGGACTAGACTCAAAACAATAACAAAAACCCTATAACAGCTAAGTGGATCAATCAAATGTGGAATAGATATACAATGGGATTTTTCTTATCCACTAGGAAGAATAGTATATCATTTGTAGGCAAATAGATGGATCTAGAATAAATTATGCTAAGTGAGGTAAGCCACATTCAGAGAGAGAAACAACTCATGGTTTCATATGTGGAAGCTAGATCTAAAGTATAACTAGACATGATAACTTACACAGGACTCAAGGCTACCCTTAGGGAGGAACCCAAAATGTAACTTCTCTGAACCTTTAAAATGTTATTTATTTATTTAAATTTTGCCAGTCCTGGGCTTGAGCTCAGGGCCTGAGCACTGTCCTTGGACTTTCTCAAGGCTAGAGCTCTACCACTTGAGCCTCAGCACCATTTCCGGCTTTTTTCTATTTATGTGGTACCAAGGAATCGAACCCGGGTCTTTGTGCATGCTAGGCAAGCACTTTAACCACTAGGCCAAACTCCCGGCCCCTAAAATGTTATTTATTGAATGTAACTGTAACCTTTCTATATGTTACCCCAACAATAAAATAAAATAAAATATTATTTATTGAAACAAATTCCAGGAAATGGAAACATAGCGGTGCTTTGGCTGCTATACTATGTTGCTGTTGGTTTTTGCTTTTGCTTTGGGCTTTTTTTTTCTTTTGGTGGGGGCCAGGACAGAGAGAGGGAGAGAAGGGCAAACAAATGCAATCACTATATTCAGTATACACTATGTGAAAAATGGCCTATATAACTTGTGGACAGAAATGGGAGCGAGAAACTGGTAGTAAGTGAAGGAAAGAGTGACACAGTCGAAAAAATAAAACACACTCATTATTTGACTTATGAAATGGTAGCCCCTTTGTACAACACCTTAACAACAAAATTATCTTTTAAAAAACAGGAAGTAACACTGAAAAATTAGAGCATCATTCTTTTCTTCCATGTTTAGATGTTAAGTTAGAAGACTATGAAATATGGGGCTGTCTGCATCCGTCTCTTCTGAGATACTAAGAAGCTGCCAACATCTTAAATGAGTAAAGAGAAAACTGGAGGACATGTATGGAAAATGCAAGTTTCCAGAGCCATTTCTGACAATAATTAGGGGTTGGTTAATGACCTGACTGCTTATAATCACCCATCTCAGAAAGACTCAACAGTTCAAACAAGAAGCATCATTTCCAGTCTCCATTCCTAATGTGGGAAGTCTTCACTTCCAATGTTTGAAACATGAAGTTCTTCCTTCCCTTCTCTGTTTTTCCATACTTTATTCTGGTATACTAAAATAAATCCCTAGTAAATATCTACCTTGTAGCTGGGTACTCACGGCTCTCAGCTGTAATCCTAGCTAACTCAGGAGGATGAGATGGGATGACTTCGATTGCAAGGCAACTGTAGAAGACAAATCTGAGACTCTTACCTCTAAATAATCAGAAAATAGCCAAAGTAGAGGTGTGGCTGAAGTGATACAGTGCCAACTGCAAGTGAGCAATCTAAGCAAAAAGTGTGAGGCTCTGAGTTCAAGCCACAGGACCAGCACAAAACAAACAAAATACTGCTAAACAATCCTTGCTGGATGCTTAGCCTATGAAATTCTCTTTCAAATACTGACAAATGACAGTCTGCTCTCAGTATAAGGATGCATTCTATTTGTCCCATTTCATTTGCCAAGCAATGGACCACAGAGCCATTATTCCCAGATATATTTGTACAATTTCAAGGCATCTCTTGAACAGTGTGTCCAACAGATGGAAGAGTGCAAGTTAAAGACTGGAGTTCTAGAACAGTATCTTATATATATGAACTCCTAGGATGAAGATTTAGGGTTTTATTCTGAATCATATTTTCTAAAATCAAAGCTAAATTGTAAAGTTTTCTCAATTTATGAGAGAAGTCAACACTATTCAAAAAAGATGCATGATCCAAAAAGTTGGGAGTTGAAAGTATGACTTCTGAAATACTTCAAACTATTGCATTATCTTGGAATTCTTCTGTTTTCTAAGTCAGCAGCAGAATGTTTGTGTTATTTTCATGAATTCAAAAGCAAGTCTGAAATGATCCAATAAGGTCCAATAAAGTCCAGAAAACACAATGAAATTTTGGTTTGGGAATAACTTGAGTTAGAATACTGGTCTAATATACTAATGAGGTATACTGCGTGGCTACAAATGAAGTGGGTGAGGAGGTGTGTTCATATATCTTTCCCAGTAGAAAATGGAGGGATGGTTTTGCTTTCCCACACATTTGAACAGAAACTAAGCAGGGAGAGGTTGGTAGTAAAAGGCTCTTATTTCACTCACCTGTACTACTTCTGTTAAGTAGAAATTGATTTAAATGTTTTGAAAGTTCACTGACTTACATGTTTCAATACATTCTAAGATCACTTTACGATTGATATTTTTTTGCAAAAATGTGCAGTTAATTCTACCTCATATTTATTGTGCATGCTTAATTCTACCTCATATTTATTATGGTTAATATGTTTCCCTGTATCTCTAGGAAAATACCCCCACACTCTCCTGCATTTTGTTATTTATGGATGTCATTTGTGTACTTCATTTTATATGATTTTAGTTACCTATAGCGATGCATTTCTCTTAGTTGGATGTGTTAAGATAATGGTTTCTTTGTAATTCACACTGATGAAATTGAGTTGAAAAGTTGAATGGCTTTGTGAGTAGAATATTTTTTTGACATTTAAAAGTGAAAGTATACTTTGTGCTAGGGAAATGTCTCAGAGATTACCTTTAAAATAAATTTCCATCATAATAGGAATAATGAATGAGTGATGAAGTCATTTACATTTATGTTGCCTTTCCACCTTTCAGAGTAACTAGTGCAAAGATCTAGACTATACCACAATTGATGTAATTCTCAAAAGAGTGATTCTTTGTTCACTAAAGGTTTCAGTCCTCCACTTATACTTTAAAAAAAAAAACATTAGGAAGAATTGCAGGTAAAAAGTTCAAGGTACACAGTACCACATAAGTGGGCTGTAAGAACAATTGCTATGTGCAGATGCAGATCATAAAAGACTGCATATCATGTGCGTATTCAGAAAAGGAAAACCTACAGGAAGAAAAAGTGGGTGAGTGGTGGCCAGCGGAATAAGAGTAGCTGGAATTAGTTTTAGGGTGATGGAAATGTTCTAAAGTAAGATTGTGGTGATGGGTGTAAACCTCTGTAAGTATACTAACCATCAACTGTCCATCTGCAACAGGAGAATCTGATGTCATATAAGTTATATGCCAATGAAGTTTTATAAACGTAGAAGTGGATGCTCACTTTGGCACAGGGTGTACATATACTAAAGTACATGACGTAATAGAGGGAAGATCGACATGGCCCCTGCAGAAGGATAAAGTGCAAATTTATGAAGCATTCCATACAATGTAACTCCCCTGAACACCACTTTTACAATAAAAGAAAAAAGAAATTAATAAAGAGTATATATGAGAAGCCATAGCCAATATCTTAGTAAATGGGAGAAAAGCTGAAACTGCTTTCCCCAGAGTCAGCAATATTCACAAGGAGGTGGGGGGAAGGAAAGTGGGAGAACAATATGGGAAAGGGGAGGAACAATGTTCAAGAAATAATGTACTCACTACCTTACAAATGTAACTGTAACCCCTCTATACATCACCCTGGCAATAAAATTAAATTAAAAAAACAGAACAGAACAAAGATGTCCATTTTCCCATGCTCTTTTTCATTGTACTAGAATTCCTAGCCAGAGCAATTAGGCAAGAGAGAAAAGGAATGAATATGGAACCAACCCAGATGTCCCTCAGTAGATGATTGAATCCAAAACATGTGGTATTTATACACAATGGAATTCTATGCTGCCATCGAAAGAATGACATCGCCCCATTTTTAAAGAAATGGAAAGACTTGGAAAAAAATCAAATTAAGTGCAGTAAGCCAGGCCCAAAGGAACACAGGCTCAATGGTTTCCCTCATTTGTAATAATTAGTACACATCTAGGACTCTCTTAGCAGAGGATTACACTAGCTCAAAACCTAGGTACATAAGATCATATAGGATGAAACTAAATGAAAGGATCTCTAGGATGGAAACAAGAGCTTTACTTGTGTGATCATTATTCTTAATGTACTATGTTATTTCTCCTTTCTTTTGTTGTCTTTTGGTTAATCTCATATTGTTATTGTATCTGACTTTGATACCTGGTATATTGTATATATGTTTCTATTTGTTTATTTGAAATAGGAACGGGAAGGGGGAAAAATAAGATATTGGGAAGGGGTGGGGGAGGGAAAAGGGGACAAAAACATGAGAAGGGGTATCAATGTGTGAGAAGTAATGCACCTACTATATGATGAATGTAATTGTAACCCCTTTATACACTACACTGACAATAAAAAAATCAAATTATCCCTATTTGTTAATGACATGATTCTGCATTTAACAGAAACTATAGACTCTATCAAAATGTTCTAGAAATGATATTTTGGAAAATTAGAATATAAAAATCAATTCCTCCTCCTCCTCCTCCTCCCCCTCCTCCACCTCCCTCTCCTTCTCCTCCCCCTCCTCCTCCCCCTTCTCTTCCTCTTCTTCCTCGCCAGTCCTGGGACTTCAACTCAGGACCTGGGCACTGCCCTTGGCCTTTCTCAAGGCTAGCATTCTACCACTTGAGCCACAGCACCACTTTTGGCCTTTTCTGTGTATGTAGAATCAAAGCCAGGGCTTTATGTATCCTAGGCAAGCACTCTACCACTAGGCCACACTCCTGGCCTCCGTAGCTTTTCTATAAATCTGCAATAAACAAGCTGAGAAAGAAATTAGGAGAACAATTCCATTCACAACAGCCTCTAAAAAGTAAAATACCCAGATATCAACCTAACAAAGTAAAAAGTCTTTATAATGAGAACTAAAAGTCTTTGAAGAAATTGAAGAAAATATCAGCTGGTTGAAAGACTTCCTATACTCATGGATTTGCAGAATTAATATTGTGGAAATTGCCACATTGGCCAAGGAAATTCAACGTGATACTGATAACAATTCCATTTTTTAGGGCCACAACACCAGTTTTCAAAGTATACTATAGAACCATAGTAATGAATCAGCATGGCATTCACACAAAAACAGACCTGCTGATTAATTAATAGTAAAGAGGGTTCAGAAATAAGACCACACACCTATAGCTAATTTTTTGACACAGGATACATGAACATACAATGGAGAAATTACAGCCTTTTAAACAAATGGTGCTTGGAGAACTACTTTCAGGAGACTGAAATTGGACCTTTCTTACCCTGTACAAAATTCAACTCCAATTGGATTAAAGACCTCAAAATTAAGAAATTTTAGGTGTATCAGCAAAATATAGGAGAAATGTTGGAAGATATTGGCACAGGTGTAAACTTTTCCCAAATAGGACTCCAGATGCCAAGTGGATGGTAGTAAGAATTGTCAAATGTGACAATGAAAGAAAAGTCACAATAAAAGAAGTCACTAGAACCAAATGACCCCTCACAGAATGGGCAAAAATCTCCACTAGCTATGTTGTAGATAAAACACTACTATCTAGAAGAAATAGATAACATAAGAGAACAAGCTATCCTATCAACTAATCGGCAGGGAAACTGAACAGGCAAGAAGAAATATATGTGGCTAATAGATATGTAACAAAGATTTGAATTCCTTAGTTATTATGAAAATGCAAGCTAAAGCCATAGTAAGATTGTTATCTGGAATATTGTTATCCCTTCCTGAGAAGCAATGTACTCACTTCCTTATGTATGAAACTGTAACCCCTCTATAAATCACCCTGACAAAATTAAAAAAACACACAAAAGAAAACAAACAATATCAACAAAAAGATTTATATCTCATTTTGGTCATAGTGGCAGCCATCCAGAAAATAAACAACAGACATTGGACAGGATATGGGTGGATGTCAGTATGGACCTTCTTCAAAAGCCTAAAAATATGAACTTACTGTGGCTGAAGGAACAAAATCAACACTCAGAGGGTCACTTGCATATCCATGTTTATTGCAACAGTGCCTACAGTACCTAGATGACAGAATCAACTGAAATCCTCAACGGATAATGTATAAAGATGTGTGCTGGGCACTGGTAGCTCATGCCTGTAATCCTAGCTACTCAGGAGGCTAAAATCAGAGAATCACAGTTGAAAGTCTGCCCAGGCACAAAAGTCCATGAGAGACTCTTATCTCCTACTAAAAACCGGAGAACTGGAAGTGGCGCTTTGGCTCAACATGAGAAAGTGCTAGCCTTATGCTGAAGACCTCAGGGACAGAGCCCAGGTCTGGAGTTCAAGCCTCACGACCAACAACAAAAAATGAAGAAAAGAGGTGAGTGTGTGTGTGTATGTGTGTGTACTTACACTATGGAATATTACACAGCTATGAAGAAAAAATGAAACCATGTCATTTGCAGAAGAATGGATACAACTAGAGGACCTCATACTAGGTAACACATGGTATTTTGCAATCAAAATATCATGAAAATATCATGTTTTCACTCATTTGTAGAAGCTTGACCTAAAAGACATATATGCTTAAAAGACATGTACATAAGTGTATATATATTTATATATAGTCATATTCACAATTATTTATACAATGGAACATAGAACATGAAGCAACCTGAGACTCCTCTGAAGGAGGGGGAAATGGAGAAAGAAAAAGTATATATGAACACAGCCTAGAAAAAACATCAAGAAAAGCTGATGAGCAATAGGGAGAATGGAAAAAAGAGAAATAGACTTTAGTTGGGTAGGGACTAGCAGAAGGGGTTTGTGCTGATGGAAAGGGTAAATGAGGTTTAATACCACCAAAAGAGATTATTTGCAACTATAAAAAGGAAACAAGGAAGCCTGCTGGAGGTGATCATTTGGGGGGGCGGTGAATGAAGAAGAGAGTATGGTTAGAGGGGTGAGATTGGTCACAATGCAGTATAAACTATGTATGGACACGTAACAGTGAGCTCCACCCCTGAGTAACTAATACCAGCCAGACAATAGATGTTTCATCATTGCTAGATTGGTGATAGATTTACTGACAATTTAAAACCTAGCCTCAACATTTTGTTAACATGTCTGTTTAAAAATCATAGGAAGGGCCTGGAGTTTGGCCTAGGGTAGGAGTGCTTGCCTAGCATGCACAAAGACCGGGATGTGATTCCTCTGTACCACACATATAGGAGAAAACTGGAAGTGATGCTGTGGCTCAAGTGGTAGAGTTTTAGTCTTGAGAAAAAAGCCCAAGGACAATGCTCAGGCTGTGAGTTTAAACCCCAGACTGGCAAAAAAAAAAAAATCATGGGAAGACCTGGGCACCAGTGGCCCACACCTATAATCCTAGCTTCTCAGGAGGCTGAGAGCTGAAAGTCACAGTTCAAAGCCAGCCCAGGCAGGAAAGTTCCAATTAACCAGCAAAAAGACAAGTGGAGCTGTGGCTCAAGTAGTAGAGTGCTAGCCTTGAGTACAAAAGCTCAGGGACAATGCCTAGTCTGGAGTTCAAGTCGCAGGAGTGGCACACATGCACATGTCTGTGTGTGTGTGGGGGGGGGAGAGGAGGTGGGCTTGTCCCCAGGGATCACTATTCAGGAGGGTAAGACTTAGGGGATCGCAGTTCAAGGCCAGCGGGGGTAGAAAAATATCTGTGAGATTCCACCTCTAATAAACAAATTGCCAGACTGGAGGTTATGTGGCTCAAGTGCTAGAGAGCAAGATTCCAATCAACAGTGTGGGGTCCTGAGTTCAAGCCCCGATATACAAGCACACACAAATCCCAGGAAGGAAAGGGGTATCTTCTTTAGCTTCTGATTCTGAACACATAGTACATTATTGGATACCTAGAACATAGGTGAATGAAACATTCTTAGTGTGCACCAAGATGAATTCAGCGTCCTGTGAATTAAACCGACATAGTGAGCAGCCAAAATAAAGTAAGGGAGAATACAGAAAGTATTTTAGTAACATTTTGTCATCTCACAAAGAAAAAGAAAACAGTTACCCTGATGGAGAATGAGCCAGAGAGGAAGACATATTCGAATTAGGGATGGAATAAAACTTACTAAGATTTTGGAAATAGGATCCACTTTCAATAATTTTTAAGTTAACTTGGAAGATCTCTTTTTGTTGCCACTCCTCAGATCCAAATCTAGCAACAGTGAACCTAAATTCTAATTTTTATATATTTTTCATTGTAATTAACAGAAGGGTTACATTATATTCACCAGATAGAAGGTGCATTACTTCACATACACTGATACCCTTTCTCATATCTTGGTCCCCATTTCCCTCCCCTCACCCCCACACCCACCCCTCATCTTGTTTCCACCCCTTCCCTATCCAGTTTCAAATAACCAAATATGCACATATACAATATATCAGATCACAAGGTGAAATACTATAACAATATGAGATAACCAAGGGACAGCAAAAGAGATGAGAAATAACATAGTACATTAAGGACAACAATCACTCATTAGATGGCTTTTGTTTCTATATCCTGGAGGTCCTTTCATTTAGCGTCATTCTATGTGGCCTTATGTATCTAGGTTTTGTTCATTGTAAATCTCTGCTAGGAGAGCCCAAGGTTTCTACTGATTATGACAAATGAAGGAAACCATTGAGCCTGTGTTCCTTTGAGTCTGGCTTACTTCACTTTATATGATTTTAAATTCTTAATTTTATTTCAAGATGTCAAGATGTTCTACAAAGATTCATAGGAAAATATGCAACTACATTCTTTTGTTGTTGTTTAATAATATAATCTGATTGGATTGCAGGAAGAAAATTTCCAGTAGAGCCAGGAGTGTGGTCTAATGGTAGAGTGCTTGCCTAGCATGCATGAAGCCCTGGGTTCATTTCCTCGGTACTGCATACACAGAAAAAGCCAGAAGTGGTAACGCTGTGGCTCAAGTGCAGAGCACTAGCCTTGGAACAGCCAAGGACAGTACTTAGCCCCAAGTTCAAGTCCCAAGACTGGCAGAAAAGAAAAGAAAGTCCAGTAAAAATATGAGAAGACACTAAGTGGTGGCACCTACTTGTAATCTATAGGGCATCTGCCAAGCCCTAGAGGTTTTACCAGTATCATTCTGCCATTCCTTCTTGAACTGTCATGGATGACTAAGAAAGAAATAGCTTTTTCTCTCCAGATTCACCCTCAGAACACGGAACGGAGCTGCAGAGCGGAGCTTTTGGGAAATATACCTCCCTCTAATTCAAGGGGATAACGATGGCTGGCTGATGGAGAGCCAAGCTATGTGGGAGCCTTCTCACATAAAGATCCAAACTATTTCTGAGTCATATAATGAAACTCCAATTCTTATAGGAATATGTGCCACAACTATTCTTTAATACTTTTGTCTAAAAACATTAGCTGATTCTAAACACAGGGAAAAGTCAGTCAAACCTAACTTGTGGTTCAGGATGCAAAACAATCAGCCTTAATCTTCCTTAAAAATACCATTACCAGGGGCTGGGCATTTGGCCTAGTGGTGGAGTGCTTGCCCAGCAGGCACAAAGACCTGGGTTTGATTCCTTGGTACCACATACATGGAAAAAAAGCCGAAAGTGGTGCTGAGGCTCAAGTGGTAGAGCTCTAGCATTGCAAAGGCCCAAGGACATTGCTCAGGTCCTGAGTTCAAGGCCCAGGGTTGGCAAAAAAATATGCCATTACCAGCCAGGTGCTCGTGGCTTACTAGCTGCAGTTTGAAGGGAGCCTGGGCAGGAAAAGCCTGTCGTGAGACTCTCATCTCTAATGAACTATCCAAAAAGCCAGACGTGTATTTGTAGCTGAAGTGCTGGCTATAAGTACATAAGCTCAGGGACAGTGCCCAGGCCTTGACTTCAAGCCCCAGGAGTAGTTTGTGCATGTGTATGTGGAAGTGGCACTGAGGCTTAAGGGGCAGATGGCTGGCCTTGAGCAAACATGTTCAAGGACAGTGCTCAGCCCTAAGTTCAAGCCCCAGGACTGGCAAGAAAAAAACAAAACAACAACAAAGCAGAAACTAATTCAAAAAGCAAATGGAGCTACAAAAACAGTGATCAAAATCAAGTGTTTCATTTGAGAAAAATCAGTGAGACTGACTAATGCGATATTGTTCATCAGGCGTACAGTCTTAATACTGCAAAGCCTTAGAAAAGAACCATGGGATAGGTATTCATTTCCTTTTGGGAAGGAGGAAGTAGGACTCAGAATGGTCACTTCGGGAGAAAGTGCAGCAATGTGTCTATTACGGGTGATTAGCAGGGGTTAACAGTGCACTATTACCTGTGTCTGCTCATAAATATTAAGGGAGATGAACCTATCGTAGATACCAGTTTCCTTGGAAACCAATTTAATTGAAACTGCTGTAAAAATTAACATGCATTTCTCCTCCCCCCTCAAGGGCAGTAGCTCCTTTTCTTTACACAGTTTTTGACCTTTAGTTTTATATATCTTAGGCTTCATTATAAGTCCTCTCCAGAGCTAGTCAAACAAAGATCCCAGTCCACAGTTATCTTTTCATTAGTTCTGAGGGTTGACTTCAAAGAGTATATGGCCTTTCTAGCTGCACGTTGCGGGCAGATCTGGCTAGTGGGGGTAAAACATGCCACTCAGAGCTCATCGCCATCTAGACGAATAAACCATCAACCCACACAGTACTCTGTCTCAAATGCCAAGTGACTTGGTAATAAAGAATTGAGTTCAACAGTTATATTGGCAATGTGGTTCTGTATTTTAAGAGGCCCTAAAGTTTATTAATAAAGTTAGACAATGCTGACAAATGTCACAGGACAGAGTTCTACCACAGATCATGATCCAGTGTCAGGCCCACACCTTGAGAAGGCATTGGACTGGGCAGGTTTTATGTCTCTCATTTTATTTCCAAAGCTCAGCTGGTTCTGGATTTCTGGTACCCCTCCTACCCCCCAAAACAAAAGAGGCCCATTTAATCAAGGAGACCTAATTATCCAGATTTAAAAGACTAAGCAGTAAATACAGCTCACCTTCAGACTCAGCCACAGTGAGGATAATCACAGAGAGCAAAGAGTCCTGTATCAAGGCAGGTGGTTGGTACAGGTGAAAGGTTCTCCAGTGTGTCACTAACATTGTTGGCAGTGCCATTGTGACAGACTACTTTGACTTGCATCACCTGGGCACACCACTTAAGCCTTTCCATCCTGGAGGTGAGGAAGACATAACCAGTCATGTCCTCACAGAGTACAAACATATCTCTTGGGTTTTTCTCAGAGAACTGCAAATGGGGTCAAGACATCCAGAAGATTCTCTGGTTCTTGGAGGGGTGGGTTGAAGAAAGAAGCATTCTGAGGGGGAGGGAAGGATGCTGAGACAGTCAGGGAACCAGTTTCTCTGTGCAGCATTTCCATGTGATTGCCACATAGGTCTGGGGAGCCAGTATTGATTTAGGGTACTTTGTCGTGTTTTTGCTTAAAAGGGGAAATACAGTTTTTCTGCAGAAGAGCTAATGTAACCATGGGATGTTGACTCTTAAATTTATGATTCATTAATCTCTATGTTCTTTGTTGGAGAGAATTCAGTGATTTGTGTAGTGTTAAGAAGTTAGGTAAGAACCAAACAACGGACAAAGGCCTCATATCTAAAATATATCAACAACTCAAAAAATTGAATCACTCCAAAACTAATCTCCAAAGTAACAGCCATCCCAATAAAAAATGGGCCAAAGACTTAAAGAGAGTCTTCTCTGAAGAAGAAACAAAAATGGCCTATAGACACATGAAGAAATGCTCAACATCTCTGGTCATAAAAGAAATGCAAATCAGGGCAGGGAGTTTGGCCTAGTGGTTAAAGTGCTTGCCTAGCATGCACAAAGACCTGGGTTCGATTCCTTGGTACCACATACATAGCAAAAAAAAGCCGGAAGTGGTGCTGAGGCTCAAGTGGTAGAGCTCTAGCCTTGAGAAAGTCCAAGGACGGTGCTCAGGCCCTGAGCTCAAGCCCAGGACTGGTTAAAAAAATAAAAATAAAATAAAATAAAAAAAAAGAAAAGAAAAAAAAAAGAAATGCAAATCAAAACAACTCTAAGATTCCACCTCACTCCAGTTAGAATGGCCAGGATCAGGAAAACGAATGACAACAGATGCTGGAGGGGATGTGGCCAGGAGGGATCACTATTACACTGTTGGTGGGAGTGCAAACTCGTTCAACCACTATGGAAAGCAGTATGGCAGTGCCTCAAAAGGCTAAACATAGAGCTCCCCTATGACCCAGCAATTCCACTACTTGGCATTTACCCAACCATCCAGAAACAAGGACATACTAAATCCACTAGCACAACAATGTTCATTGCAGCATTATTCACCATAGCAAAGATATGGAACCAACCTAGATGTCCCTCAGTTGATGAGTGGATCAACAAGTTGTGGTATTTGTACACAGTGGAATTCTATGCTGCTGTCAGAAAGAATGACATCGCCCCATTTGTTAGGAAATGGAAAGACTTAGAAAAAAATCATATTAAGTGAAGTAAGCCAGACTCAAAGGAACTTAGGCTCAATGGTTTCCCTCATTTGTCATAATCAGTAGAAACCTTGGGCTCTCCTAGCAGAGATCTGCAATAGAGCAAAACCTTGATACATAAGGCCATATAGTATGAAGCTAATTGAAAGGACCTCCAGGATATTGAAACAAAAGCCATATAACGAATGATTGTTGTCCTTAATGTATTATGTTATCTCTCATCTCCTTTGCTGTCCCTTGGGTATCTCATATTGTTACAGTACCTCACTTTGTTATCTGATATATTGAATTTATTTGTATTTGGTTATTTGAAATTTGATAAGGAAGGGGGGAACACCAAGATAGGGGGGCGGTGAGGGGGAGGGTAAAGGGTACCAAGACATGTGAAAGGGTATCAATGTATGTGAATTAATGCACATTCTATCTGGCAAATATCATGCAACCATTTTATTAATTACAATAAAAATAAGAAGTTAGGTAAGGTAAGCCAACCTCAGAGAGACAGACAGTACCTATTGTCTCATATGTGGAAGCTAGCTCTAAAATATAACTGGACATGATAATGTAGACAGGACTAACAGACTAAAGGAGAATATCCTTAGGGGAGAAACACTGTGGTGTAACTTCTCTGAACATTTATATTTATGGAAACAACTCCAGGAAATGGAAATATAGCTTTGGGCTTTTTCCCCTTTTGTGGCTGGTAAAGGGGAACTCAAAAGGAGAGAGGAAGTGTGAACAAGTGCAGTCTTGCTATTCAGGATACACTTTGTGGAAAATGGCCTATGTAACTTGTGGGCAGGGATTGGAGGGGAAAGCAGGGGAAAGCAAAGGAAGTAGTGACATTGTCTGAAAAAAAAGGAAATGTACTCATTACTTATGAAATGATAACCACTGTACATAACATCTTAGTGATAAAATTATTTTCAAGGAAGTTATAGTCAGAGCCAAGAACCAAACTGTGGCCATGCTCCCGGCCATGCTTGCTTTTATTAAGTATTTCTAAGGTCATCTCAAATAAATTTGAAGTTTGCTAGTAGATGTAGCATCATTTATTTGAATATGTCCATATAGATTGACAGGTAGGTATATGGCATCAAATTTATCAGTAACCAATACACACATGTAAAGAACACTTTTTAATACAAATCTTCTAGCTCCTGTTAAGGATTTCTGTGGGATAAAGTCAGAAGAGGGGAATTGTGGAATCAGGTGTACATTTCACAGAATGAGAAGACACTGCTACATTGACCTTGCAAAGCTCATGGCCACTTCTCCACTAGAGCCAAAGTGCCAAAATGGAACAGATCCCTAAATCTGTTGTTTTCCTTTCTTTGACATTGCCTTGTGTCCAATTTAACACTCACCCCAATCCCATGCTGATAGAAGGACAAGCAAGGGGAAAAAAAGCTATTTCTTCCCTGGCCTACTTATAGGGTACTCTTCCCTGTCTTTGAAGTGTAAGATCCCCAAAGATCTTTCCCATGCCAGCAGGTGGTAGAGAGCCCCAGTCTTGTGTTGATAATGGAGGCTCATTGGAGTGCCTGCGAGGTGTATGAATTGTTATTTCTTTCAGTGAAGCCTAAAGACTGATTCATGGTGAGCAGGGCAGAGTGGAGAGAGAGAGAGATGGATAGAGCAGATGGTTGCACTGTGGCAGAGCACAAGAGCCTTAATCTTCTACCTTTTAAAGTACTCATTCACCTGAGCATGTCCTTGTGTTTTACTTGAGGACAAAGATAGCGATCACCCACTGAAAATGTGAATGTCTAACTTGAAGGATTATAATGCATGTGGTAAATGGCATCAAAGTCGCCATTTTGGGGGAACACTTTATTTTGGTAAATGAAGAAATGTACATCATTTAAAAATGTCACCATAGATTTGATTCATTTTCTTCTCTTTATGAAGAGCATGGAGTTAATAGTCTGCCCTGTAGCTGACATATTGTTTTAAAAATTACTTTACCTTGTCTAAATCTTGGAGACTCGTTTAATAAATTATGGCCCATCTACAAGCAGGAATAATCTATAGGCAATAAAAGTCAAGATTTGGAAGACTATTTAATGATATGGGAAACTGTTCATGATATATTACTAAGCATCTAAAATGGGATAAAAATGGTATGCTTAGTGTGCACACTCAAAAATATAAAAAGATGATATAAGCCTAGTATGATCTCAAGTTGGTAAAAAAAAAAAACTATATACAGAAAGAAGGGCTGAAATAAAAATTGTTACAGTGCTTGGTCCCTGGGAAATGGGATTACAAAAGTTATTTGGAAATTTTAAAATGAGAATTTTTTTTCCTGCAAGAACATAAGGAGTTTTTACAAGAGAAAAATAAATTATGACTTGCCTTCCTCGGTATTTAAGACTCAGTTTTTCTTTCCTTCAAACACTAACTGCAGCAGGTATCTACAGAAAACTTCAGTGATTTCAACAGATTGTAGCAACCCTAAAACCAGGGAGGAGGAGTGTTCCAGTGTTCTTGTCCTGCTGGGGTTCAATATTTCAAGAAATTCTGAGGGTTCAGCAGCAAACAGGAAATATGGAGCCTGACCTGCTCCAGGCGTCCACACCAGCCCTGTGATATTAAAAGGTGGACCAGAGCCCCAGGAAAACAGTGCCAACTTTCCAGAGGACTCAGATCCAAGAGGGATGCACTGCCAGGAAGAGAGAGCCAGTAGATCTTCAGCTGAAAATTATCTTAGCCAGGCCTAAGGAAGGCTCAAATGAGAGTTCAGAGTCAATTGGCTCCCAGCTAGGGGCCACAGAGGGGAGCAAAAACATACATTCTGAGCACCCACTAGGTGGCAGACCAACTCCTAGTCTGAGAGTTTAGAAGTGTTAACTGCCTTCTGATGAGCAGGCAGATTCCTGGGCCTCTCTCCTGATTCCAATTCAGAAGTCTAGGCGGGGCAGCAGGTTGTTCTTTCTTTCCCTTCCCTTTCTCCCTTTCCGTCCCTTCTTTAGAAACGGTCTCTGTGTTGCCTAAGCTTTCCTTCGAATGCATAATCCCCCCTGTTACGGCCTTTTAAGTAGTTGGAATTACAGCTTGGATTCTTCCTCTCTGTAGTGCCCAACCTTGCCCTCCATTTCTCCCTCTCCCTCTCCCTGACTCATGTCCCTCTCGTGTGTGTGTGTGTGTGTGTGTGTGTGTGTGTGTGTGTGTGTGTGTGTGTGTGTGTGTGTGTTTTGATTCTGGTGTGAGTCTAAATTTGGCACATGTACTTTAAGACTTCCTACTTTCAACTGGCTTCTTTTTCACTGAGATGAGAGTTTCATTTTGCCCAGACTTTGAACTGTGACCCTCTCATCTCAGTTTCATGAGTAGCTAGGATTGCAGGAGTGAGCATCTATCCAGATTCTCATTTCTAGCAAGCTATTATCAGAAATGCTGCTAAGTGCAGTCTGATATCCATTCATGCTGAACACTTTCTGTCTCCTGGCTGACTGTCACAGATGTGGGCTACATTTTCAGGCATTCAGGATATTCATATGAGTCCCTACTGTGTGCAGGATGTTGTTCTTCATGTTCAAGCCTGACGGAAAAGCACCAGGACAAAGGACACCCCAGTAGTCCCTTTCCAAGGGCTTGAAGGTCATCATATGGGTCCACCTTACAGAATTCCAAACAATATAAACTGCCCGACTTTGTGTAATGAGCAACTTGTCAGACCACCACACTTTGAGCCCCAAATATATCATGTCCAATACATCATGTCCTCAGAGTGACGACAGACATAACAGAGGAGTAGATCGATAAGAGTTCCAAAGAGGAAAGACACACTACCCACTTTATTTTCCTGGCCTCACTGGTGCTTCCCTTAATACACGTGTCCCTTCTAATAGAGTAAAACTGAGTTAAGATTTTTGGGCCATGGTGATATAGGCTCCTGGTAACACTTCCATGTTCAATGAGTGTACTGTCTCATGAACAGATTAAGGTGAACCCTGGTGGTACCTCTGGAAACCACAGGGGAATTTATCTTAGTTTCTTTTCTTTTATACTAGCATCATGCAGTTGAATAATTACATCTTTTTTTTGGGTCAGTTACGGGGCTTGAACTCTGGACTTGGGTGCTGGCCCTGAGCTCTTCAGTTCAAGGCTAGTGCTCTACTACTTGAGCCATGGTAGCCCTTCCAGTTTTTTGGTGGATAACTGGAGATAAGAGCCTCAAGGACTTTCATGCCTGGGCTTTGAACCAAAATCCTCAGATTAAAGTCTCCTGAAATAGCTAGGATTACAGGTGTGAGCCACTGGCACCTGTCTATATCTTCTCGAATGATCTCTGACCTTTAGTGAAAAGAGCTGGAAGATGCTCATATTTCCAAGAAACATCGCACCCCATTCAGCACCAATCTATTCTCCCCTCACTCCATTTCTCACATGGACAGAAGGATATGTCATTTAAGGGCATATAGAGAATAATCATCATCATCACAGAAGATGCCAGTTGCTATTTAGAGGACACTACATGTCAGATATCATGTCAAAAGCTTGAATATAGGCTTTTAGTTTTACCAGCTATCATGTAAGTTTGCTCAAGGGTAGAAAGGGAAAAGTGCTAGGATCCTACCCACAACATATCAATCCCTAAAAACTGTGGTCTTAGCTACTTTCAGGTTTTGCATCCAGAGACTGTTTCCTCTTGCACACCACCCCTTTATTTCTAGACAAGATCTAGCTATGTCATCCAGATTGGCCTTGAACTAGCAACCTTTTGACTGTAGCCTCTTAAGTGCTAGGACTACCTTGTACAGAACCATGCCAGTTTCCTCTCATTTTTAAGGTGTACCAACAAACTGAAAAGTATCACATTGAAAATTCTAGCAACTCTAGGCCAGTACTTCTCATTAATGAGGCCAGTATTTCTCATTAATAGAAGTATGAATGAATACCTATAGATATCAATTATGAATGAACCAGCCTTAGTTCATGAGAGTATTTCTTAAATCACAAGAGCATTTGAAGCTTCTTGCTGGCATTTTACTATGCATCACAGACAGGATTTTAAAACTGCTTATAACAATTGAAGATAAAATCCATTAATATCTCTTTGCTCTCCAATGATTCTTCAAGCCAAAGTAGGTACATTCACACACATACACAGAAACACATCTGTCCTCTATCTCGATTTCTTTGAGATACTATTTTGTTCCTTTTATTACCCCTTTTAAAATTTCAAATCTCTTAATCAATATGACGATTCAAATACAAACCTTCCCAAAGAGACCATGTTTAATTTTGACTGCTCAGAGCCCTAGTTAACCATAATATTTGAATACCCTGTTTTCAATTCAAACTACCTGTACACTTAATTTTCAGGTAAACTAGTAGTTATAAATAGCTATCAAGGTCTTTTCAGAAAAAAAACAAAGACCACCCTTTTGCACGAATGACAATTTTGCATTTATGTTCAAGGTAAAAGTTGGTGTAAGTCTTTTATAGCTCACAGTTGGAAGGCAACAAATGTTCATTATTATACATTGGTATATGGCTGTGTAATTTTTTTCATATATTTTTATTGTAATTAATAGAAGGGTTACATTATATTCACCAGATAGAAGGTGCATTACTTCACATACATTGATACCGTTTTTTCATGTCTTGGTCCCCATTTCCCTCCCCCCACCCCCACCCCTCATCTTGTTTTCCCCCCTTCCCTATCCAGTTTCAAATAACCAAATATGCACATATACAATATATCAGATAACCAGGTGAAATACTTAACAAATATGAGATAACCAAGGGACAGCAAAAGAGATGAGAGATAACATAGTACATTAAGGACAACAATCACTCATTATATGGCTTTTGTTTCTATATCCTGGAGGTCCTTTCATTTAGCGTCATTCTATATGGCCTTGTCCATCTAGGTTTTGTTCTCCCTGCTAGGATAGCCCAAGGTTTCTACTGATTATGACAAATGAGGGAAACCATTGAGCCTATGTTCCTTTGAGTTTGGTTTACTTAATGATTTTTTCTAAGTCTTTCCATTTCCTTACAAATGGGGCGATGTAGTTCTTTCTGACAGGGGGCTGTGTAATTTTTAAAGTATGGGTTTAAAGTCTTCCATGAGCCAAAGCCCTCAACAATAACCAAAATAACACTTTTAGTTTTTAATACTCTAAATTAGAAAAGATGGGAAGTGACAGAAACCTGGATGCTGAATGACACAGATTGATTTGAGAAACACATTTCGGGGAACCCTAAAACCATAAAGTGATCAGCCCCAGGACATCTGTTGGGGTGCAAGCCATTTGAGGTGAGGAACCACTAAGTCTTAGACTACCAGGAATTTAGACCAGTTCGACCTTTTCCATCTTATGAGGTGACAACCTCCTAACACCATAATCTCCCCCTTTTGACATAACGACACAAGAATTTAAGGAGTACATGACAACTTAAGACCTCTCTTCTGAGCATCCATTTTCTACTGACGTAGAAGGCAATTTTTTCTAGCTGCTGGCACAAGCATAAAAAGGAACATGTAAATACATTTACACACGCCCTTTTGAGCAAGTAGCTGAGTATACAACAATGTCTGTTTCCACTCAGATTTAAAAATAGAATGAAAGCCAAAACCAACAGCCTTTCTGTTAATTAAAAAAATAAACAAGTGTCCCAACACAATGTGAAACTAAAATTAACTTCTCTCTTCTGGATCCTATTTGTGTTTAAAAGTTGAAGATAAGAGAAACCTTCTGACAAAAGGATTTAGGAAAATGCACGGATACTACACGCTGAAGAAATGAGGTACATGGTTACAACAGAGATAGTTTTTCCATCTTGTGCAAATAGGTAATAAAAAAAAAGTCTGGTTACCTTTACATTTCTTCTCCTCCGTTTGGAAGGTCTGGGCACTGGAGACACTCTGATCATTCACATCGTCGTGGTCGAGGTGGAAGATGGAATTTGTCCAATTGGCTTGGATGAGGTGTGGCGAGTGCTCATTCTTCAGTGTGCTGCGCCTCTCTGCATGGCTCTTCCTATGCAGGCAAGCTTCAGACATTCCTAATAGCTTCCAGTCCTCCTGCCGGTCTGGACAGTGCTTCGGTTTGTCCCAGGCTGGAAGGCCATTTTCTGGAAGGGTTGAAACATAGGAGGTGATGAGTAGTTGGCATTGTCAAGGTTTTGCAGAGAATCTGAGTTCTGGAAGGCAGGCTGTTGCTCGGCTCTTTGGGGCTAACAGCACTCCTCTGCCCTCTGTCTGGTGGCAGTGATGACAGGCAGGCTCCATCAGCCTGGGCCATTTAGTCACAGTAGATGGACTGCTTGTTGGAAGTTGTGAAAACACTCCCTTTACTTTCAGTCCTCAGAAAGATTTGAGCTCCTCCATGGCTATATTTCACCAGTACCCTGCCCACAATAATGGCCTAAGAGTAAGGTAACACTGGTTTATGTCACGGCTTAGATGACCATGTGAGGCCTTTGAGAGGCAAGGCTGGCCATCACCTTAGGTTGGATTCTCAGGAGATAAAAAATCTGCGATTCAGCCTTGTTTGACTTGGGTATTATCATAGGCTGACCTGAAGGACACCCAGGTACTTAAGTGGAATATGCTCACATGGCCACAGCAGGAGTGACATTAACTTATTCCCTAATACAAAATACAGACAAAACCTTATCCCCTAATACAAAAAATAGACAAAGGCAAACAAACAGCCCTCTAAACCCAAGAAACAAAATCTTAAAAAGGAGTCTTAGAAAATGGTTTCAAGTTGGCACTGCGAAGGAAAGCAGGTAATACTTTAGCTACATGGCACATTAAGAAATAGATAACAGAATGAATGAGTCTCAAACCTCTTTGGCTTGGGTACTAGCAGCTTCTTTAGGCATATCTATCTATCTATCTATTCTATTCCATTTATAGAAATTCAAAGGTCTATCCTCTAGAAAATGGGCAAAGTATTAAGAACATGAAAAATGTCTCCTGTCTAGCTCCTTGGTGACAAATTTTACTTCTTTATGTCTTTATAGAGAATAAAGCAGAAAGAAAAAAATAAGCTGTATATATGTGCCTATATGCTCATACACATACATTTAAAAATCTAGATATCTGGCTATCCCTCTTTCCTGAAGTTTTTAGCAACTGTATGTCAAAATTGGGAAAATTCATGAAGAGTCCATCTGCTCAAGTGGTCATATAATAACTATAAGACTATAATCAATGTGGCTTTCTTTATACTAAAATCATCAAAAAGTTATGAAATGTCCATATCCCAATGTTTATGGCCAAATCTACCCCGACCTGGGGGATTCCCTGACTAGGGAATTTTCTGATATTTAGGAGTATCAAATGAAGAACACAAGCTCCATCTAGTTAAGCTTTACAGAAGCTCCCTCTGTGAAATCAGACATTTTCAGCCAAGGCTGGTAATACGGTTTCCCTAAAGGTGTAAACTACCATCTGTTACTTTTGGAAGTTGTGGTTACACTCCAGAATCGTCAAGTTCCTCCTAGGCCCAGGGACTTTCTACTTCCATGCGAGGGAAGACTGAACAACAACATGCTAATCAGTACATGCTTTCTTTGTTAAATAGACATTTCTTTGTAAATAGAAATGTGAGGGCTGGATGTAGTTTAATTTGGTTCATGCAAAGTCTCCTTTACAAAAATCAACAGTGTGCTAATTTGGGGATATACCCTTTGGTCTTATTTAGAGAAGAGCTCTGAAAATGCACTGTATGGAAAGGGCCTTGTGAGGCATTGTTATCAGATAAGTTAAATAAATATGCGCTCTTTCTTCTCAGTGTTTATGGAACATTATTGATTGCATAGTGAACTAGAAAGATCTGACCCCAGTTCTATAGTTCAACCATGTCAGTCACTAATGCAATTAGAGCCATTTATTCTCACTGCCCATTAAAAGGAAAAAATGTTTGGAGGCCTTGGGAGATTGCATTACATTTCAAACTAAACATATCTAGAACCCATTCAGATATTATCAATGAGAATTTAAAGTTTTCATGAACTAAATCAAAAGTGGATGAATGCAAGGGTTAATTCTGGGCCTGAAGAGATACATTTGATTTCTACAGAAGTTAAAAAAATATCACCTGTGCACATTGACAGTACCTACTAGATTTTCAGAGGCTTAATGATCAGCAAATTGTATCCTGGGAAGTTTAATTTAAATGTTAAAGTTCTCATGGTATTTTAGAATGCCTCCAATATTTTTTTCCATTTTTTTCTCTGCAGAAATTCTTAAAAAAAAATAAAGGTACTAATTTTCCCAGTGCCAACAGAAATGAAGAAACACATCCAAACTGAGTAGTCACTGCTACCTCGTAAAACAGGGCTTTGATGAAAAGTGAAAGGCTCTGTACCAAGGAATGCTCTGCCTTCTAGCATGGCCATTTTGAGTTTGCTCAGCATGTCTGCCGGACCAGGAAGAAGGTGTTTCTTAGACGGCTCTTTTTGAGGTAAGGCAAGGGATAAGATTGTCTTCCATTAAGCACTCAAGATGGATTGGGAAAAGGGCTACACTCACACAAGCTCGTAATTACTGTCTGCAATTACCTTCATAATAATGATATTCATTTGCTTAACTGGCAGGCTTATTGGTTGGGGCAATGCTGGGAAATGGAGACTCCTTGGGTTTGGGAAATCTCAACAGGATTTTTTTTAAGGTTCTTATCAACAACAGGAGGGTGGTAGGGGCAAGCAATTCCTATTCCGATTTCCCAAGGAAGGATGAGATGTCCATCACATCAGGCCCCTGCTAGTCTACCTACTGGGTGTGCTGTCAATAATGAGAAGTCCAAGTTACCACCATGTTCACTGGGCTGGCAATTATTCTCAAGAAGGTTTGTTATTACAATGTCAAGTGCCTCTCCCAAAGCTCAGAGCAATGGCACGTTTCTTTTAAGAAAATATCCTAGGGCCTAGGAATATGGTTTAGTAGTAGAGTGCTCGCCTAATATGCATGGAAGCTGGGTTCTATTCCTCAGTACCACATAAACAGAAAAGACTGGATGTGGCGCTGTGGCTCAAATGGTAGAGCACTAGCCTTGAACAAAGAAGCCCAGGGACAGTGCCTAGACCCAGAGGTTAAGCCCCAGGATGGACACAAAAAATTATCCTGAAGTTAAATCATTCTCAAACAGTGGCATGTATCAGAATCTCCTCAGGAGCTATTAAACACACAGAAGACCCAACTTTTGAATTAGGCTGTGGGCTGGGTGTGTGTTTTCCTGGTGCCTGGATAACCAACAGTTTGAGACTCACACGTTAAGATAAATTTAAGAAAATGATTGTCAGGTGTGGATCTGTAGGTAACCTCAGACTTGAATGTTTTAAATACCCTCAGAATAAATTAAAAAATTGTTATGGGGGTTTTCTAACTGAAATGTTAAGAGTCAGGTGTGACTATTACCTTGTAATTCCCAGATAGGATGCAAATAAGTAGTTTATTTGAAAAGTGTTTTTTGAGCCTTGTCTGGGAAATATTGCACAGAATGGAAATATATAAGATGTTTTTAAATGGGGGACTCTAGAAACAATCATATTTTCTTAGCCACACAGCATCTTAATCATATTTCTTTGAATCTGCAGTTCTCTGGAACAGCCTCCTGAGAAGCTAGGATTACAGGCATGAGCCACTGGTGTCTGGCTAACATTTGACTTTTAACACTTTATCTTCTAGCCACCAAGACAACCAATGTCATGCCAGTTATGATGAAAAATTATTAGTAGGTATGAAAGAACTACTTGCTGCTAAATCTGTGTGTTTCAGGGAAGTTAGATGTAAAGGGTTGAATTTTGCATTTGATAACGATCACTCTACTGGCTTTGAATATCACAACACTGATCTGAAGCATCTTTTGCAAAGGAGACAAACAAAAACCTCATTAACCTAACTGCCTATGTTTTATCTCTGGAGATTTCACTAAAGATGATAGAAAATAAATCTGTCCATCAAGGAGGGAAAATTATTCTAAAAATATTCAAGCATTTCAGGACACAAAAGGAGTCAGTGCCTTACAAAAGAGTGAAAGCAAAGGAAGCAGGGCTATGATAAACTGGTTAGAAAGGGTCAGTGAGTAAGTTGAGATTTTCTGGCCTTCATTAGAAAAGAATAAGCAGTGCATGGTGGTATACAATTGTTAATCCCAGCACACAGGGGTATGAATTAGGAATATTGTAAATCTGATAGCAGCTTGTGGCACATAGCAAAACATTGTTTGAGAGAGAGATAAAATATATATATATATGATAATTCTTAATCATTATTATTCAGATTAGTTTTAGGTTTAAGCCACACACACACAGAGGTACTATCTTACTATGCAAATCTGTGATGTTTTTCTGCACTTGAAAACCATTACCTGTTCCAACAACATACAATTGTGTACTTTTTCTAACATGTTCCTCATGAATAAAGGTATGCTAGTATTTCCAGTGTAGACATTTGGACCTTGACTTTAGGACATAATACTGCTTTGGCATTCTCCATAATTTAAAATTGAATGATGATGTAGAAAGTTCTGGCCATTCTAAAGCACATTCCTGAAGTTTGGGGGTTACAAGTTGAGAGGAGGCTACTTCTAAAGGAATTTGTACAAAGATGAATAAAATCATATTATTGTATACAAATAATTTTAATACTGGTGTTACTAGCTAAAAATCCCCACTTTATGCTATATACTATAAATGTACATTCCTATTTATTTAGCATATATACATGAGCTATTGTAAATTGCTTTGCATGCTACCTGTCACGTAGTGCTTAGTAAGTGCTTTTATTTCTTGTTATCTGCCCTTAGTCCTCATTCTATTTCCTCAACATCCTCTTCCTTCACGTCTTCCCCTTTCCAAGGACCAATTGTCTGTGGCTATGTCAAGACCTAGTGCAAAGATCTCTAAAGAATGGTGCAGAAAAGTTCTACTTATATTTCCATTGAAAAGTTTTTTCAAAAGTTCAGCGTTATTAGTAGCAGAGAATGGATGATACATAGTAGCTAGAACTAGCCTATATGGATCTATTAAGTAGACACAATTGGGTAGATGCAAGCACTTATAAAGTTATTAACTGAGCTATGGTAGACAGTAGGGAGAACTCTAATAGTGTGGTTACTTAGAACAGCTCAACAGAACAGACACCAGGGGATGGGCAGGTGCAAGGAAGAGGTGGGTGGGGTCAAAGGAGAGGGGTACATAAATGAAGAGGAAGTGGTGGTGGGAGAATACAGTCAAGAATGTATTGACAGTACTATAAAAATCAAAGAAGGGGAGAGGATGACTGGAGGGAGGGGGTGTTGAGAATGCTAAAAGAGGTGACACTGATCAAGATGCATTGTATTCATGAACTGCTTTGTTAAATGGCAACTCTTGTACAACTAGAGATCAGAAAAATATTCTAGAATGAAGGGATTGAGTGCTGGGGGCTAGTAATGTGCCCGGGCATTCCATCTCAACAATATGTCTGCTGCTACCCCTCCTGAGACTTCAGCAATGAGGATTTATGAAGGCCCTTAGTCAGTCAGCCTTTACTGAAGGTGCCCTCAAAATAGCTTCTTGTAAATGAAGACTTGTGAAACTACTGCCTTTGTTTTAGGTAAGGCTGCTTTCCATTGCCATATGGTTTTGTCTTTCTTTTACTAAGCACCTGCCTATTAGTTTTCCCTCCTGTTGAGACTGGACTTTTCTGTGCGTTAGGCACAGTGAATTTTAGTTTGCTATCCAGAGGATTTCTCTTATTTCATTGGCAGGGACTCTCAATCCATTAAGGGAGGGAGATTTGGGAGCTGCTAAGAGACAAAGAAATCTTTTCCTTATCTGGTTGTTCCCTGTTCTCTGGTTTTCCTCTGTATTCCATTAGGCAATCACTTCTAATGAAAAACAATCACCATGGATATAGAAACCTCAAATCATTATTCTGAAACCAGAAACTACAATGATAATCTCTTGATAATAAGTGAGAACCATGAACAGTTTAATAAAAGAGTTTGTGTTTAGAACATTTAAATAGGATATACATCAGTGTAATTTAACATAGGGCCTGAAATTAACAAAACAACTGAATAAACCCTAACACATGTTCAAAGATGGTGGAGGCACCTTCACTGGTGGTTTATGAGCAACACCTTACAATTATATAACTATAGGATACCTCTCTGGCTGCTGGAGCATTAACCAGAGGCTTCTAAGACAGATGAAATCCTTCCTGGAATACACAATGGAATGGTCATTTGATTTTCTATAATTCATACTGGATTTGATCAGAGAATCCTCAGGTTAAATGACTCAAACTTTGAAGTAATTACTCTAAAGGCCACAGCAATTCCATTTAGGAGATTAGAAAAGTAACAGCTGTTCAGACACCTTCATATTAAAGAGCCACAGATGCATATAAAAGGGAACAGATGTTTCCTGCCAGGATTAAATAGATTCTCCTGTGTGGAAGTTCAAAACATAATGCTTATCCTTGTTGGTTGCAACCATGATAAAATGTATTATTACTATTAATATGTTGTACTGAGGGGCTACCATTTCATAAGTCAGGTAATGAGCACGTTGTTTTTATACAATGTCCACTCACTCCTTTGCTTTCCCCAAGTTTCTTCCTCCCATCCCAGCCCACAAATTGCAACCAGCATTTTTGAAAGAACGTGTAAGGTAGCCTCTAATGATGGCTCTGTTCAAGTTCCCAAATGTGAGCTGCCCCTTTCCAAAGCAGGAAATACATGTGACTCTACTAAGTTTGGAAATGAATGGGATATAATTTGTGGATAAAGAACGGATAGACTTAGGATTTTTCAAGTCAACTGCAAAAATGTAATCAGATTGATTTTCTACATCCCACTGGAAGAGGAGTCTCAATACTTATTAAAAGAACACACATGTTCATTTTATAAGTTATACTTAGGGGATTAGCAAAATGGACAAAAGTACATGTCGTGTTAACAGCATGACAAATAGGTCTACCAGTTGCCCTCCACCCCCGGGGTTTTCAGAGTACTTCACTAATTTTTTCCATTTCTAAAAATAATTAGCTAGCTCAATATGGATGTTCTCTTCATTTAGGGAACATTTGGACTCAGGGAAGTTTTGTGAGGAAAGGGGTTCTGCCATTCTAAGCATATGTCTTATTCTAGGCTATGACTTCAGGCAAGACTTTTAAATCTGAAGACTTCTTGGAAGTAGAGACTTTGGGGGAAGTTTTCAGAGCCTCAAAATAATACAAAATATATATTTTATTAAATGGGCCCTAGTGGTAATAACACAATGACTTGGGCATTTATTGTCCCCTAATCCAGTGCCTTAGAATCTATACCCCCCACATGCTATCCAAATAATAGAACTAGAGGGAAGAGGCTTGGAATTGTGGTACAGGCCTATAATCAAATTCAAAGCCTCTTGAGGGCATGTACAAAGATGCTGTCCTAAGAAACAAAATAGCCAGGAGCCACTGGTTCATGCCTATAATTCTAGCTACTAAGGAGGCTGAAGGAGGCTGAGATTTGAAAGATCAATGTTTGAAGCCAGTCTGGGCAGAAAAGCCTGCAAGAAGCCTGCAAGATACCATCTCCAAAATAACCAGAATAAAGCCAAGCTAGAGTCAGGACAAGTGAGACTGTCCTAGTAGGGCAAGCAAGCCAAGTAAGTGTGATGCCCTGAATTCAAACCCTGCCAATAATACAACACAACAAAGCAAAAAAAAGTGCCTAAATTGGCAAAACTGAATTGTTTAGACCTGTGTTGTGAAAGATAATTTAGCATTCTAGATGGGTCCACTGTGAGTCTTTTACCAGACAGAGACATGAAAACAAGTAAGTATAATCTCAACAGTTTTTCTCCTGCCCTTTTTATGCTTTGCAACTGTTTTAAATAGTGTTGGTGAGCCTGAGGCTGGGAAAGGGGTGGGGTGATGAGTTGCAGCAGCCTGATCCTCCCCAATCTGCCCCCCTCAACCAGGATCAGCTGTCCCTAACATTCTCAAAAGGTGGCAACTAAGCCCTACAGTCTAAGCCCTACAGAGTCAGCATCACTTGTACAAAACAAGTTTGGTCCAGAGCTGGCCTGTCAGTTTAATAAGCTCTCCACGTCATTCCTGGGTGCACGTGGGATTGAGATGTTTGGTAGTTTCTATATCAAGTAGACTAAATTTGCTAACTGTGTGTTTTCCTGACTTAAACTTTGGTGGTAGACTTAGTATTTATTATTAGTTATAATATCATATCTAATATAGAGTTAAGATCTCTGAATTTTCCTATTCAGGTCTTTAGTTCCCAAATGGTTAGTTCATGAAATGAGAAAATCTAAACACCAAGACGTTTGGTAATGTTTTTGGTAGGTTTCCGTTGCCAGAGACATTCAGCAAAATAATAAAGAGCAACAGTTCATATTTTATATAAGATGACTACATCAGGGACTCATTTGGAGCATTTTCCATTTAATCTAGAATGATTATCTTCATTTTTATGAGGATACTGGGGGCTCAGACAAGTTCAACTAGCACTAGAGGGCACACAGTAGATAAATGGCAAAATCAAGATCCAAATCCAGGCTGCACACTAATGGTTCATGCCTGTAATCCTAGCTATTCATGAGGCTGAGTCTGAGGGATCAAAGCCAACCCAAGCAGAAAAGTTTGAGAGATTCTTATCTCCAATAAATTACTAATAAAAGCCGGAAGTGGTGCTGTGGCTTAAGTGGCAGAGTGCTATCCTTGAGTAAAATGAGCTCAGATATAGAGTTCAATTTATATTTGGTTATTTGAAATTTGATAGGGAAGGGGGGAAAATCAAGACGGGTGGGGGGTGTGGGGGGGGAGGGAAATGGGTACCAAGACATGTGAAAGGGTATCAATGTACGTGAATTAATGCACCTTCTATCTGGCAAATATCATGTAACCCTTTTACTAATTACAATAAAAAAATGCAAAAAAAAATCCAAATCCAACTTGGTCAAGATAACAGTGCTACACAACTCCCTTTTGGGGAGTGACTTCACTCATCTCACAGTGAGAAGAAGTAGATTCTATGGAGTAAAATGCATGGTAAGAAATTTGAATAATGGAAACAGAAGGTCATATTCTCATTTGATGTCACCCAATGGAGGGAAGAGCTGGCATGGATTCTTTGATTGCTTGTCTCCTGACCTTGTAGTTGAAGGGATGTTTTTCCAGTATACAGAAGGACTTTATTGCCCAGTTTCCATAGTTTAAAAAATTCTGACATTTTTCACTCTATACCTCCAACAGGAAGAGTTGTTTTTCTAACTAAAAGCAGTTTTTTTCTTCCAGTAAATTTTTAACAAACGAGAGATGGCTGTGTCTGGAGAGCTTCTGCACCTCACACTATTTGCTGCTGCCACGTGTTAGTGGTATGAACATGGTGGGTCTCTGCTTCCAAGTAGCCAAAGAACTTGGGAAAACAACAAGCCAACATAAGGAAGTGCTGATTTGTTTTTGAAATGCCTATTAAGAAGTTAAAAAAGGAGGAAGGAAGATGGTGCCGAGACAATAGGGATGCTACCTAGCTTTCTCTGACAAAAAGAGAGAACCAGGGAGTCCCACGAGCCAACTATCTAAAGAAATCCACAACAACAAACTCAAAAAGCAACGGAGAAGGACTCAAACCGGAAAAGAAATCCAGATAAAGCTCACATCCAACTTTCTCAAAGAATTCGGAACGCGAGGACCCCTCCCCCACCTCTGGCCCAAAGCCACAGAAAGCCATGCGGACCAAGCTGCGAACAGCGGCTTGAGCTGGCACCTGCTCCACACGGGGAAAGCGGGGGCGGGCACCGGCTCTAACCCACGAAAAACGGCGGCAGTGGAGGGCACCAGGCTGGGAGCCCAACGGCTGCAGAAACCAGCACAGAACTGGGCCAGCGAACGGCGGAAGCAGCGGAACCCAGACGCGGAAGCAGAACAGCAAGCGGCGGAGACCCGAGGGGAGTGAAAGACTCCCCACCACCGAGGAGCTCCCGCAGACGGACGCAGAGGCGTGAGTAATACAGCGCGTCCCCAAACACATCGGGAAAGCGGAGCGGGTGCCAAGCAATAGAACTTAACTCAGACCCCAACACCCCGCCCGAGAAAGACTGGCGGGAGCAGGGGGGCAAGGAATTTAGAATCCTGTCCCTCCCCTCAACAGCCCCCTCCCTCAGGCCATTGACTGGAGATTGACAGGCGGGCTACCCATAAGTCCCAGCACCCCACCAAGGGAGGCGGGGCTGCCCCAACTCCCACCCGCCCAACGGGCTCAACCCCCAGCCCTCTGACTGGAGACTGACAAGCGGGCAGACCCTAAGACTCAGCACCCCACCAGGGGAGGCGGAGCTGTCCCAGCTCCCACCCACCCACCAGGCTCCTCACCCAGGCCACTGGATCTGGAGAGTGGAGCGATTTGGGACCCTGCCTTACAACAGTGGGTAGGGGGTGCGGGTAAATAGGAGCCAGCATCTGCCCCCCCTCAATTCTCGAGCGGGGCATCCTCCAGCTGGGAATCCTGAGCAAGACACCACTGAGGGCCCCCCCCCCCCACAGTCACAGACTCTGACAAAGCAGTGGAAACACAGCAGGGATCTGAAGGGCCGACCAGCAGCCAAGCTCCCCTTCTGAGAACCAAAAAGGCGCAGCTCCGCCCTTGGAGCCCACGTCCCCAGCTGGGCCCCGCCCCTGGGAACAGAGGGGTCTCCTGCTGGTCCTACTGAGAGCTCCTGAAACTCTCAATCCCCAGACCCTTGGCTTGGGGCCACCCCTGGAAGCAGCACAGGAAAACGTCTGCCAACCACGCTCAGACGGAAGCTCGCAGATCCATCCCATGGTCCACTGTGAGGCCACTGGTTGGGCTAAGAGCTAGTCGTGCAGCAACACATAAGTTTTATTCTAATACTTTCCAAACATTGTACTCAAATACTCTACCTACTTACCCCCTGACCTCTCTCATTCTATTTCTCTATCTCTGGACCTCTGCTCCTCTTTCAACCCTTATACTGCATGGATCTACACTTGATGGCTGTTGAGCAACATTGTATATCTAGGTGTTTAATCATTCTCTAGGCTCAGAGGGACTTAAAGACAATAGAGATTGGATTGAGAGGCTTATTGTTTTGGATATAAATCGCTTATCAGTGAATAATTAGACTAGTCCATAACTGCACAAAAAGAAAGAGTGATAACACCAATCAAAACTTGTGAACATCTAGAGTCTGCCAGCTACAGAGGTCTAGGTTGGACATATCTGAAAAACTATAATTGTGTTTAGTATTAATCTTGCTCCCATTTTCAAATGGGCAGAACAAGAAACTCAAGAAAAATGTCAAATCAAGAAACAACACCTCCCACCTCCCCCACCCAATGTAAACAGCCAATGGAACAGTCACTGGCAAACCTAGAGGAGAGTCTTCCAAGTGCTGTACAAATGCAATTGATAAACATCATTAATGAAAAATGTGAAAATATAAAGAAAGAGATAAGGGAGGAAGCCATAGCTGAACAAGAGGAAACCATAAACAAGGTGATAAGTGAAAAAGAAGAAGCCATAAAGGAGGCCATAATAAAGGCTGTTCAAAGAAAGATGGATGAATTCATAGAATCCACAAATAAAAAGGTGACTGAACTCCAGCAAATGTTCAAAGAAAATAAAGCTACTGAGCTAACCACTCAAATGGAAATCAAGGAGCTAAAGAAATCCATACATGATCTAAAAGAAGAGATGCAAGGCATCAAAAATGAGCAATTAGTAGCAAGGGAGATGAAAAATAAAGTAGATAGCTTTGATGTCAGGTTAGACAATGCAGAGGAGAGAATCTCCGGGGCTGAAGATAATTTAGTTATTATAGAGAAAGAACAGAAAATGAGTCAATACAAATCTAGGAAAAATGAGAGAGCGCTTCAAGAGGTCCAAGATACAATTAGGAAGCCTAATTTAAGGCTAATTGGTATTGAGGAGGGTCTGGAGAAAGAGGTCAATGGTATTGGAAATATACTTCAAGGAATCATCTCAGAGAATTTCCCAAATATCCAGAAGGGCAGACCCATCCAGATACAAGAAGCTTTTAGAACCCCAAACAGACCTGACCAGAAAAGAACATCTCACCGCCACATCGTAATCCGAACTGGATCAGTAGAAACCAAAAAAAGGATCCTAAAGGCAGCCAGGGAAAAGGGTTCAGTAACCTATAAAGGAAAACCAATCAGAATAACCCCAGATTACTCAGCAGAGACCATGCAAGCAAGAAGTGACTGGAAGCATATATGTCATGCCCTTAAGTCAAATAACTACCAACCAAGAATCCTGTACCCAGCTAAGCTCTCATTCATAACTGAGGGAACAATAAAAACATTCCATTCCAGGGAAAAGCTGCAACAATATGTCGCAACAAAACCAACACTACAGAGAATTCTGAAAGATGTTCTATACATAAAAAACCAAAATAAAGGCAATATAGGGAAAGAAATGGCACCTAAACAGCATACCACCTAAGGACCACAAGAACTGTCAAGACACAGGCCCAAATAAAAGCTTTTAAAAATGGTAGGACCTAATAAATATCTCTCAATCCTAACTCTCAATATCAATGGACTCAACTCTCCAATTAAACGGCATAGGCTGTCTAGTTGGATCAAAAAGCAAGAGCCATCGTTCTGCTGTCTTCAAGAGACACATCTTACCCAAAAAGACAAGCATCTTTTGAAAGTGAGAGGTTGGAATAAACTCTATCAAGCTAACGGCCCCCATAAACAGGCTGGAGTTGCCATCCTCATATCAGATAAAATAGACTTCAAACCAAAATTAGTAAGAAAAGACAAAGAAGGTTACTACATACTACTAAAGGGATCTTTCCTCCAGGAAGACATAACGATACTAAATATTTACACACCCAATCCCGGAGCTCCGAACTTCATCAAGCAAACTTTACTTACACTGAAACCATACATAGATCAAAATACAGTGATTGTCGGTGACTTTAACACACCACTTTCACCTATGGACAGATCAACAAGGCAAAAACTCAACAGAGAAACCTTAGAACTGAACAACTATATAGACCAACTAGATCTAACAGACATCTGCAGAATATTCCACCCAGCAACGACACAATATACGTTTTTCTCAGCAGCACATGGAACATTTTCCAAAATAGATCACATGTTAGGCCATAAAATAAACCTGGACAGATTCAGAAACACAGAAATTATTCCATGCACACTCTCAGACCACAAAGGCATCAAACTGGAACTGAACACACATCTCCACCAACGAAAACCCTGTAACTCATGGAGACTGAACACATTGTTGAATCACCAATGGGTCATCGAAGAGATCAGAACAGAAATCCAACAGTTTATGAAATTTAACAGTAAGGAGCACACAAACTACCAACTCCTTTGGGACACAGCAAAGGCAGTACTCAGAGGAAAATTTATAGTGCTGAGTGCCTACAACAACAAGTTGGAAAAATTGCAAACCAACAAGTTAATGTCTCACCTTAAGCTCCTGGAAAAAGAGCAACAAACCAACCCTAATCCCAGTAGAAGAAAGCAAATAATTAAAATCAAAGCAGAATTAAATGATTGGAATCCAAAAAAACTATAGAAAGAATCAACAAAACAAGGAGTTGGTTCTTTGAAAGAATTAACAAAATTGACAAGCCCTTAGCAAATCTTACCAAAAAAAGAAGAGAGCATATCGAAATAAACAAAATCGCAGATGAAAATGGTAATATCACGACAGAAATTACCAAGATCCAGAATATCATGAGGGAATACTTCTCAAACCTTTATGCCAACAAATTTGAGAATCTAGATGAAATGGATGAATTTCTAGCCAATATTAACATACCCACACTGAACCAAGAAGAACTAAGCCAACTCAACAGGCCTATTTCAAGCTCTGAAATAGAAATGGCAATTAGAGAACTTCCACCTAAGAAAAGCCCAGGGCCAGATGGATTCACAGCTGAATTCTATAAGGTCTTCAAAGCAAAGCTCACACCAATACTCCTCAAGCTCTTCAACGAAATTGAAAATGAAGGTTCCTTACCAAACTCATTCTATGAAGCCAGTATAACCCTGATCCCCAAACCAGACAGAGATTCATCAAAGAAAGAGAACTATAGACCTATATCTTTGATGAACATCGATGCAAAACTTCTCAACAAAATACTGGCCAACCGTCTACAACAACTCATCAAAAAAATTATACACTATGATCAAACTGGATTCATCACAGGGAGGCAAAGCTGGTTCAACATACGCAAATCAATTAATATAATTCAACACATCAACAGGAGCAAGGACAAAAATCACATGATTGTCTCAATAGACGCGGAAAAGGCATTTGACAAGATCCAACAACCCTTTATGTTAAAAGCTCTGGAGAAACTAGGTATCCATGGAACATTCCTCAATGTAATAAAGGCTGTGTATGAGAAACCTACTGCTAGTATTACACTTAATGGTGAAAATCTAAAGCCATTCCCTCTAAAATCAGGAACGAGACAAGGATGTCCACTCTCTCCACTACTCTTTAACATAGTACTAGAATTCCTAGCCAGTGCAATAAGGCAAGAAGCAAGCATAAAGGGGATCCAAGTAGGGAAAGAGGAAATAAAACTATCCCTCTTTGCCCATGACATGATTCTGTATTTAAAGAATCCTATAGACTCTACTCCCAAGCTCCTTGAGCTGATTCAAAGCTTTGGAAGAGTAGCAGGCTATAAAATCAACCCTCAAAAATCAACTGCCTTCCTTTATGCCAACAGTGAGAGGAACAAGGCAATAATCAGGAAAGAAACTCCTTTCACAATAGCCTCAAAGAAAATAAAGTACCTAGGAATTAGCTTAACTAAGAATGTAAAGGACCTTTTTGATGAAAACTTTAAAACCCTAAAAAAGGAAGTTAAAGCAGAACTAAGGAAATGGAAAAACCTCCCATGCTCCTGGATTGGAAGAATCAACATTGTGAAAATGACAATCTTGCCAAGAGCTATCTACAAATTCAATGCAATACCCATCAACATCCCAATGTCATTCTTTAAAGAAATAGAAGAGGCAATCCAAAATTTCATATGGAATAATAAAAGACCCCGTATAGCAAAAACACTTTTTAGCAGAAAGAACAGCGCTGGAGGAATTTCAATTCCAAACTTTAGACTCTATTACAGAGCTCTAATTATTAAAACAGCTTGGTACTGGCACAGGAACAGGCCTGAAGACCAATGGAATAGAACTGAGGACCCAGATATTAAACCACAGACCTATGGCCACCTAATCTTTGACAAGGGAGCCAAAAAAATAGAATGGAAGAAAGACAGCCTCTTCAACAAGTTGTGCTGGCAGAACTGGTTAAGCACCTGCAGAAAACTAAAGCTGGATCCTTGTCACCTTGCACTAGAATTAACTCCAAATGGATCAAAGACCTGGAGGTAAAAGCTGACACACTGAAAACTCTACAGGAAGGAATAGGAGATACACTAGGCCTCCTTGGCACAGGTCGAAACTTTCTTAATAAAGACCAAGAATCACAACAAATCAGAGAAAGGCTGGATAAGTGGGACTGCATTAAACTGCAGAGCTTTTGTATGGCAAAGGACATAGCTAGTAAACTAATCAGGAAGCCTACAGAGTGGGAGAAGATCTTCACCAACCAAACAACGGACAAAGGCCTCATATCTAAAATATATCAACAACTGAAAAAATTGAATCACTCCAAAACTAACCTCCAAAGTAACAACCATCCCATTAAAAAATGGGCCAAAGACTTAAAGAGAGTCTTCTCTGAAGAAGAAACAAAAATGGCCTATAGACACATGAAGAAATGCTCAACATCTCTGGTCATAAAAGAAATGCAAATCAAAACAACTCTTAAGATTCCACCTCACTCCAGCTAGAATGGCCAAGATCAGGAAAACGAATGACAACAGATGCTGGAGGGGTTGTGGCCAGGAGGGATCACTACTACACTGTTGGTGGGAGTGCAAACTCGTTCAACCACTATGGAAAGCAGTGTGGCAGTGCCTCAAAAGGCTAAACATAGAACTCCCCTATGACCCAGCAGTTCCACTACTTGGCATTTACCCAACCACCCAGAAACAAGGACATACTAACCCCACTAGCACAACAATGTTCATTGCAGCACTATTCACCATAGCAAAGATATGGAACCAACCTAGATGTCCCTCAGTTGATGAGTGGATCAACAAGTTGTGGTATTTGTACACAATGGAATTCTATGCTGCTGTCAGAAAGAATGACATCGTCCCATTTGTTAGGAAATGGAAAGACTTAGAAAAAATCATATTAAGTGAAGTAAGCCAGACTCAAAGGAACTTAGGCTCAATGGTTTCCCTCATTCGTCATAATCAGTAGAAACCTTGGGCTCTACTAGCAGAGATTTGCAATAGAGCAAACTCTTGATACATAAGGACATATAATGTGAAGCTAATTGAAAGGACCTCCAGGATAGTGAAACAAAAAAGCCATATAATGAATGATTGTTGTCCTTAATGTACTATGTTGTCTCTCATCTCCTTTGCTGTCCCTTGGTTATCTCATATTGGTATAGTATCTCACTTTGTTATCTGATATATTGAATTTATTTGTATTTGGATATTTGAAATTTGATAGGGAAGGGGGGAAAACCAAGACGGGTGGGGGGTGTGGGGGGGGAGGGAAACGGGGACCAAGACATGTGAAAGGGTATCAATGTATGTGAATTAATGCACCTTCTATCTGGCAAATATAATGTAACCCTTTTACTAATTACAATAAAAAAAAAGAAAAAAAAAGAAGTTAAAAAGTCACAAAGTCATTTAGGACTGAAAGAAGAATTCTTTTCATTTGTGATTAGGATGCTGGGAGCTAAACCACATAGAGTGCCTGCTCTGCGCCAGATTGGTGTAAGTCCATATTGGCTTAGCTTCCTGTACCAGGGACGCCAGGGAGAGGCTCTTATTACACCCAGTTTACACATGAGAAAGCTAAAGATGGTGCCCAAAATGACTGGTGACAATGGGAAGCTGTTTTCCTCACTCCACAGAGGATGAAGCAAACATTCACCTCAGTCCCCAAACCAGTAAGGGGCAGAGCTGTGCCCAAATCCTTCTCAGTATAGGGCAGGTGCCCAATAGCAACGGGAGGTTCCTATAATCTAGGAATGCAGCCAAGGGGCCTATTTCTTCAGACATATATTTAACACCTTATATCCAAATGAACAAGCTTGTCTGATACCAACAGATTGAATCCAACACTGATGCTTAGGAACTTGAAGAATCTCATTTTTATGGGAAAAAAATCTCAGCTTTGGATAACAAACATTCCAGCTATATGAAAAGCTGGCCTGAGATGTTTTGTGTGTAAATTGTAGCCTAAAGAAGGCCCACTCTGCTACTAGTAATTACCCTGTTCATTGTGGCATATCTCTACTTGGTGTCTACAGATGATGGCATCTGCAAAGAGAGCTGAACTGCCAAAGTCATGCTGTCCACATGCTTTCCAACCTCCCCATGGCAAGCTTGCCTGTGTCACATCCCTGCTGTGTGACGCAGCAAGGGGAAGGTATTGCAAGATCACTCCATTTGCTGCATGGTCAAGAAAGGGTTATCTCCTGGGGGTGGGGTGGGCTACCCACAGCTGTGCCAATTTGGGGGACAGCAAAGGGGGAGGTATACTGGCTTGAAGAATGAGGGATGGGGAAGGATAAAGCCACACTGGAAAAACAATCCCATTTCTGCCAATTTTCTCCATGGTGGATTCATGTATATTAGCTTAAAGAGAGATCCAGACACAAGACTGCTGTTACCATATGTGTCATGGGGCCGCCCGTAGGTGAGGAGGGTTTTTGCTCCATTTTCTGTCCTTCTTGGAGATGTTGGCAGTGTTGGCTTTGGAGGTCATCACTGGGGAAGGTGTTTGTGTGAAGCCGATAATGAGGGAGTATATAGTGCAGCAGGGACTGATAAAGCCTGACTTTGGCAAGAATTGTGAAGTGAGTTTGTCATGGTTCTGATTTAAAGGCCTTTACCCTTACTTGGTGCTGTTTCTGGTCTCTGCTTGCTATGGTCTCCTTCCTACCAATCAGCACAACTGACGCTAGGAGGGAAAGTCTGATAGGATTAATGCACATCAGGCTAGGAATGTGGTGGATTTGGTGTTAGCAGGAACATTTGTATTTGAAATAACTCACTAATGTAATCAAAAGTCAACTATGATCAATGGAATTTTTAGTGAGGGTGTCATAATAATATAGATACTTTTTTGAGTAGGTGGGAACAATGGAGGGATTTGTAAGGCATCACTTGCTTCAAGCATCATAATAGATATAATCTATCTGTGCTGTGGTACCACTAGAATGTAATCATGATGCTTTTGCCAACAATGATTTGCACTTGGTGCTTACTTTCCAGCAAGGGAAGAAAAACTGTGTGAAATTTAATTCATGTTGGACATCAGTGGCTCAAACCTGTGATCCTAGCTACTCAGGAGGCTGTGATCTGAGGACTGAGGTTCAGAGCCAGCCCAGGCAGGAAAGTTTAGTGGGACTCTTAGCTCTAATTAACCACCAGAAAAACCACAAGTGGTACTGTGGCTCAAAGTAGTATGGCACTAGCCTTGAGCTGAGATAGTTCAGGAACAATGCCCAGACCCAGAGTCTAAGCCCCAGGATCAACCTAGGACTTGGAAGAAAAAAAAAAAAGAGAAACTTCTTCCTGCATATTAAACAAGCCTTATTTTATTTCCCTTTATTGCTAAAAATATTGATTGGAGGGTTTGATATGATAAGAGCCATGTATATGTTAGCACTCATCCTAAGTCCGATGTTATGGTCTCTAAACAGCTATGACACCTGTTTGCAGGGACATGCTATGTCAGAAAAATAAGGAGACAAGCAGAAGCAAAAGTAAAACAACAACAAATCCCAAACCAAGCACCAGGAAAAGGATGAGCTACAGAGTAAATTCTTCTCATTTCAAGGTTTAGACTGCAAGGCTTTGTTCAGCTCATAATGATGAAAAGAAAGGGTGTGACTGACCAGGGCTAACCCATACCATGTAACTTCATGAATCATGTCACCTCATTCACCAGACTTTCTGACTGCCAGCTAAGGACATTTGGCTGGAAAACTCATGCTCAGAATGATTCTATGCCCACTGCTAGAGGCAAGTTAGTGCTTTTGGTACTGGGGCAATGGGCCCTGAGGTGTAAAATTCAGAGCATGATGAGGACTAACAGGTACCTTGGAGCTATACCAGTCCAGCCACCTCATCAATAGAAAAGGAAATAGAGGGTCAAGAAGGTTCCATCAAAGTCACTAAGACAGCTACAAGAAAAATCAATCCCGGATCATCACAAGCGTGGGCTAGGAGTGAGTGCTGTCAGGGTGAAGCTGAGTAAAGGCAAAGAATCTACAAGTGAACTCATTGTTCTTGGAACTAGCAGCTCATGTTCTCAGTGTTTCTAATTTGTTCGCAGAATTTATTTAGAATAAAATAATATTGGCCTGAGAGGATTCCTGTGCCAGTTTCATTAATGGTCAGACTTTACAGTGTGCCCCTGAGAGTAACAAAGGCATTCTGTAAGAGGATGGGCAACTCTGTCAAAGCATTGTGGCATGAATGCCGGGAGGAGACAAGAGAAGAGTAACGGGAAGGGAAGAGAAGAGGAGGGGAGGGGAGAGGAGTAAAGGGAGAGGATGGGAAAGAAGGGGAGGTGTGAGAGAGAGGAGGAAGGAGAGAGTAAGAAAAGAGCAGATTAGGAAGTGAGTTTGATGAAGTTATCAGCAGACTGAGCCAAGCTGCCCAGGTCCAGAAGCCAATTTACGTTTTGTCCTCTAGTCTAGGGCATGCCTGGATCAAATAGCTTTATTCAACTGATTTGTGGCACATGGAAAATTTCTGTGAAGTGATGGGGTTTGACAGGGTCAGGAAGCAGAGAATTCCTAATCTTGGAAATCTGGACTCTAACCCAGGCTTCTACTAAGTAAATATGCTTCGTCCTGCCTGTTTGGACAGCCCACCATGGATACGCTGTCCTGCCTGAAAATCAAGATCAACCAGCCAATACCAGCTTGAACTTTCCTAAGAGCAAGAAACAAGGAAAGGTAGGGACTGGAGGCAGGGTAACAGCCTCCCAGAAACTTTACCCATTGGTTTTCAAAGGTATCTTCTACATAAACAGATATTTAAATGTAACGGACAATCCTCAAGCATCAGCCTGGAAATTGGAAATGAAAAGACTCATTTCTGAGTCACACCTGTGACACTTAATTGGTATGGTATCCTTGGACCATGGAGTAGGTTGGGATGGCATTTGGCTAATCGGGAGCAAGATAACAAGACAACTTCCCTTAAGCTTTCCTGGCAGGACTGGTCCTCTTGGCCTGCACACATGGTGAGGATGGACCATGTTGATAGCATGTACCATTCTTTATTTGGACTTTGCTATGTCCTAGCCAAATTTCTAGGCATATTGTATTGTTTGTTTTCTTTTCTGTACTAGTACTAGGGCCTGAACTCAGGGCCTGGGCACTGTACCTGAGCTTTTGTACTCAATTCTAGTGCTCTACTACTTCAATGATTGTTCCACTTTGGGGCTTTTGGTGATTAATTCAAGGGTCTTGTGGACCTTCCTGCCAAGATTGGCTTTGAGGCATGATACTCAGATCTCAGCTTCCTGAATATCTAGGATCACACAGGTAAGAGACCCTGAGGCCTGGATGAATTATTTCTTTTAACCCTGACTAGTATATAAATAGCCAACCAACCATCTCTATTTCACAAAGGAAGAAACGAATGTTAAGAAAGGGAAAAGTGGGTGAGGTCACATGGAGAGAGGCAGTGTTATACTGGACCCTGAGCGGATTTGACCTTAGGCCTGTACCTTCAGACACTCTATTGCCAGAAGGAGTTGGTAATGGTTTGGGGCATAAAAAATGATTGGAGTTAAGATGCTTCATAGTCTCTTGGTTTGAATGTATAGTATCCTCATAACTTGCTTTCTTCCCTCCATCCTATTTGCTTTTAAGATACAAAGAATAGAGGAGAATAATTCTGGGTAAGAATAAAGCAAGAAAGTAAAACATAGATTATCAAACAAAACAAAGTAATTGGAAACAGTGAAACAAGAGCTGAAAGAAAAAAAAAAAGTCAAGGAGAGCGAGAAGTGAGAGTTTTCCCAGCGGGGATGGCAGCCATGTTGTAACCTGCCCTTTCTTGGCTTTCATGCTGGGTCTTTCTGCTCTATAAGCCTACTAGAGCGGCCTCAGCAGCCTTCTGGCTCTCAGGAATGACCCTCTGGCCATTCACAATCTGAAGATCTGCCTCCTCTGATTTATCAGTCTGAGCACTGTGAAGGCCACCAGCCTTCAAGAGAGCTCTCTCCCTTGATGCTTCTCTGCTACCAAACAAATATTCATGTGAAGCCTCCAGCATTATGTTTTAAGCCCTTGCAAGCTTAAGGTCTTTCATAGACATAAACAAACATTCTCACCCAGCAATTCTAGTTTGTACTTGACCTAAAGCATCTTACAAAAACATCAGTGTTTACTAGCTTATTTCATCTAAAATGTATAAGGATAAATGGCTTTTCTAAATAGGTCTGTAGGGGAAAGAAGACATCATATCCGATTGTAGAGTGGGGAGTACAGGCAGTAGAGGAAGCATGGACACTAACATTTATTGGGTGCTTAGTAGTGATGATGACTATATAAGTTCCTAGATCAACCTAGGACCCCTGTGTCTCTTGTCCTTGCCCTGCTTTCTCCAGGGTGTACTGTAGGATCTGACATGTAGAAAGTGCTCAATAAATGTTCACTGACCAATTTAGTAGATTTTCAATACAGGTCTAGGAATCTTTCTGCCCCTACTTGACAATTAGAAGTTGAATTCAGTTCTAAGCCACAAGGAAAATAAGTGATGAACCAGGGATTTGAACCCAAAGATACATGACTTCAAAGTCCATGTTCTTTTCATAATATCATAGCAACTCCAGAAGTAGAACTAGTTGCTTGGTTCTACTACTTCTAAAGGTGATCAAAACAGACTACCTTCACCTGCTCTAGAAATGCTGACAGAAGGTCAGACCATTGAAACATACTTTTTAAACAAACAAGATGACTTCATTAGAAAGAACAACCCCTTTCTAAGCCCCCTCATCTTCATAATTTTACTATTCATTTTATAGTCCCTTGTGAAACTGACTCAATCAAAATCAATGTACACATATTTCCTACCACATACCTAGACTGTGGTTTCTAGTCTCCTTGCAGTAAAATATGGTCATGTGAACAAGTTCTAGCCAACAGAATAATGAATGACAGCTTTGGCCTGGCCTATGAAATGACCTCTATGTGTTGATTTTCTTCTTCCTTTCCTTTCTTCTCCAGTGAAGTCACAGCGATTTGAGATTTATTTGCTGTAACAGAAAGACTTATTTTACTAACAGATGCAGCATGATTGCACATAGCTTTCCTCTCTACTATATCATTGAATATTTTACAAATCCATTTAGTCAGTGGAAACTTAAGAAGTATGAATTATCTATGAGAAAAACCAAAATATCTATATGGTTATATGGCCACACACAGGGGTCTCCATGTTCATAAGCTTAGCTTTTCTATCTGTAATTTTGGATTTTGGGCCAAATGGTCTCTAAGATTTCTTCCACTTAAGCTTCTATAAATCTCAGAAATTAAAAGAACACACACTGACATGCTCAGAAACTGATCTTGACTGTGAGCTCCTGAAAGAAAAAGACTATTCCTCTGTCATGTCTCAGCATCCAATATCTTAGATGCTCAAAAAGTGATCAATTTAATTAATTTTATGTGAAAACCTCAAAGAATTTACTAATGTTCTAATTTATGCCAGTAATTTCTTGATCTAATTTGGAGCATGACATGAAATAATAAAAATTCTTATATTTTCAATATGCATTACTCTAATAGTCTGTATTATATTCATTTACATACACTTAATCTTGATTTTAAAATAATATTGAAAAGACTTGTTGATTAATTATAATGCCAGAAGTAATTGGTATTCTGATGGCATCATTTATAGTTTTATAATACTGGAGTATAATTCCTACTTTGAGATGGGAAATTCAGACTAAATCAGAATTTTCTCACTCAGATGTCTCTTAATGAGGCCCATACAAACAGAATTAGGAGAAGCTATGACAAATTTTGAAAGTCTGGAAAGGTTTAAGGGAAATTACACAATCACAGGATGTAGCTGACACCTCTTCTCATGAAAAATCCTATACCTTGTTCTGAAAAAGATATAGAAAATGTTCTATTTATCTATTTAGTGTAGGGAACACTGATCATTTCATCTTGCACATAAAAAGAATAGAGAGGAAGAGAGCTCCCACCATGAAAGAACCTTGATACCTTCTGGATATCTTTTACAACATTTCACCTTAGTTGAGAACCGGCTTGTGAGTTATCACAGGTTTGAGGTTGAGATGGGGATGCAGATGATAGAGCTGGTGGGATGATGGCAGTGGAGGATGGTGAGTGGAGTGAAGAAGATGATGACAGAGGCGGGTTGGGGACTGCGGGGCTACAGGTGAGGGCAGAGAAGAACTCAGAAAGACACAAGAAGCTGTTGAGGAAGAGGGAAACTTATTTTTTTCCCATTCATTTATTTATTTTCAACAAAGCTCTAACTTGTGGATTATTTTCAACTTCCTGATTGCCTAGCTGCAGCTCCGATTTGGCAACAGAAGTTCTAGATTCAGCAACGTGAGAGAAGGGAATGGTAGTGTTTCATGAATGGTCTCTTTCAGGTATCTCCTTTCTTTTGGCAATAAGTTTCTCCTCCAGAAGATTAGGAAGTTAAAGATGGAAGACACAGGAGAGGGACAGAGGCAGAATACAGGAGAGTTGGCTCATCTCTAGAGTACCCCATGGCAAAGTCTAGCATCTGTAGATCATATCAAGTGTTACCGTTCCTTCTATTTCCCAAGGAAAGCAAAGCATTTAAAATTTTTTTATTTTATTTTTCTTGCCAGTCCTGGGCTTGAGCTCAGAGCCTGAGCACTGTCCTTGGACTTTCTCAAGGCTAGAGCTCTACCACTTGAGCCTCAGTATTACTTCTGACTTTTTCCTATGTATGTGGTACCGAGGAATCGAACCCAGGTCTTTGTGCATGCTAGGCAAGCACTCCCAGCCAAACAAGCATTATTTTTAATTTGAAAAAGAAAAGGCTGAGGGTAACTTCATGCTTTGGCTTGTTTTTTGATTGGTTGTTGCCAGTGCTGGGGTTTGAACCAGGACCTCTCATGCTAGGCCTGAGCTCTACCACAGAGCTACACTCTGCTATCTTTATGTAGTTCATTTCTTTATGTTTTTCCTTTGCTTTCATGAGAACTTACGGAAAACCTTGAACTGAGATTTCTGTTTGCTCTCTTCATTAGACTGCATGGACCCATGGTGGGATTATCATTGGCTTCTACTAATGCATGTGTGACAGGGAACAGTGTAAGATGATAAACATTTATGCGTTCCCTTCCTTTTCTTTCCAAGGCCAGTGGGGCTCCATGGAATATTTGTCTGCTTTGGGGTATTATGAAGACAGGGGAGGTGTAGAGGAGGGACTCAAGCCCTCCAGGGCATGAGCTGCTGGAGTTCTGGGGTGGAAGGAAGGGACATGCGGAGGTGGTGGTGGGTGCATGGAGACCCACAGGTTACCATCCTCCAGAGAGATGGAAGAGAGAATGTGAGGTTTGAGCAGTTGGGAGGGAGTGACCTGTGGGGGAGCTGTCTGAGGATAAATTAAAGGCCTTTTATGTGATGTGTGGGTCACAGTCTCCTTCATGCCCTCCACACACTGCAAGGGACACTGGTGTTTCCTTTCTAGTCTACCTGCAATGAGCTCTTCATTTCTTTCAGAGGCGATACTGGGCTAAGGAGGAAACTCCCAAGCCTCTGCTTGTATCATTGTGGCTAAATATCCAACACATGAAATTCAAGTCTTGTTTTTGTAATTGGCTCAAACCACAATGTAGCTACCTATTCAAGCATGCTTTTTTCCCCCACCTGTAAAATGATTCATGCAGTGTTGGTAATGTGTGCAGTTGGTTCTATAAAATACAAGGAAATATTTAACTTTTTTTGTCACAGGCTTCCAGATGCCTTTAGAATAATTAGAATTTGAAATAATTAGGCAAATTAGTCCCTAAACTGCTTTCTCTGGAGTCATGAGGGAAAAAAGGCAGAGCATCACATTGACATTGTGACTTACTGGACTCCGTGGGCTTCTTTGGGTCCTTCCTTTAAAAAGGCAAGAGGTGAAAGCCCTGGGGGCTCAATCATGCTGACTATGGGAGAGAGGACAGAAGAACCTTTACCACTTGATCCTCTTTCTCCCCTGCAGGCCAGTGCGAGGACAATTTGGATGGATGGAGGATAAATGATAACATGAGAAGACATAATTAAGAACTGCATATTCAATCCTCAGAGATATTTCTGTATCTAACGACAAAAGCACCACATGTTGAAATAGAAGAGCTAACTTACTCCAAAGAGCCCTTGAGCTCTGGCTCTCCATGATCACCAACATTTTTAAGCTTGTCAGGCCATAAATCATAACATGATACCCCAACAGAAGCTATCATATATAAACTAAAACAGTGTGTATGTCCCCCATGCCACAGTATCATGTTTTGCAAGTATATGTCAATGGTTCAAAAATAAAAATTAGACACAAATGAAGATGCATTGTATTCATAAACTGATTTGTTAAAGTAGCAAAAATTTAATATATATCTTACAAAATTAAGGAAAGTGAAGGAAAAAGTAGGTTAGGAGGGATGGGTGAGAATGTTGAAAGAGGAGACACTGATCAAGACACTGTATTCATAAACGGCTTTGTTGAATGGCAACCCCTTTATACAACTACTTAGAATAATAATAGTAAAAAACAAAATAAAAATTAGAGATAGAGGGAAAAGAATAAATCAAATGTGCTAGGATGTTAATGTAAGAACTCTAGATAAAGGAGTGGTTCATAACTGTAATCCTGGCTATTCAAGAGGCTGAGGATCACAGTTTGAAGCCAGCCCCAGCAGGTAAGTCCCTGAGACTTACAAATAAACTACTCAGAAAGGGCCCCAAGTGGCACTGTGGCTCAAGTGATAGAGCACTAGCCTTAAGCATAAAGAAGCTCAAGAACAGTGTGTAGGTCTTGAGTATAAGCCCCAGGACCAGAAAAAAAGAAGATTTTAAAGGTAAAATGACATAAATATAAAGAAGGGGCATCTACTAATTTTGGAAAATATTTTTTTAACATTTATCATAGGTAATGAATTTTTAATATATAAATCTTAAAAAGATACACACCATAGGAGACGACTTAAACACATGTGTTTTGAAAACAATAAAGTTTTTGTTAGTGATCCATTTGTGTGTATGTATAAGCAAATTAATTTTTAACAAGGAAAATGTATAGTTTTTAAAAATGGTAAGAAAGAAATGTTTGCTTAAAGCCGAGTAACAAGGGCTTAGACCTGTAATCCTAGCTACTCAGGAAGCTGAGATCTGAGAATGGTGGTTCTAAGCCAGGCTGGACAGGAAAGTCTGTGAGACTCTTATCTCCAATTAATGAAAAGAGCTAGAAGTGTAGTTGTGAGTCAGTAATAGACCACCAGCCTTGAGTGAGAAAGCTACAGGACAGCACTCAAATTCTAGTACCGACACAAAAACCAAACCAAAATAACAAAACCTCTGCTTAACAAACAACCTCCTCAAGCACAAATAGACTAAGTTCCTTCACATTCTGGAGTTAAAGGGTGTATGATTGAATTGAAATTTACATTGCAAATGATCTAGTTATAATTTGATAACAGAGGTTTTGGTGATGTTCAATTCTTAAATCTAGTCTTTCTTTTCGCTTAGAACTTGTCTAGAGGGAGATAAAAACAGGTGCAAAACAGGTACAAAGCAGATAATCATAAAATCTATTCCATTTTCCAACAAATATATATTTATATATTAATCTGGTAACGTAGTGTTAACAACCTAATAAGCAAAGACAATATCACTATTATGAATTACTCAGTATCCAAGAATAAGAACCTTTGGCTGAAGACTGTTTATTGACAACAGAAACATTAACGTTATGTTCACTGGTAAAACTAGCTATCTTTGGGCTATGGGCATGGCTTAAGTGACAGAACAGCTGGCTTGCAAGTGCAAGGCCATTAGTTAACTTTGAGGCATGTCATTAATTTGCTGTTAGTAACCTTCTGTCAGTAACCACACAAAGCTGTCAACTTACTGGTAGCACATGCACACACTGATTCTGTTTTTGGAGGAATTAATGGCTGTTGAAGAGCTGATGAAAAGGAACAGTTACACACATACCCTTGGAAAGTGCAGTAGGCTTTATAATAAAATCCTGAGTTCTCCCCCTTTCTGAGTTTTGTTTGGCTTTGAAAAGTTGGTTTCACATAGTCTCCAAACACAAAATACTTTGCTTTGGGGCTTACTTTTGTTTATGTTTAACCATCAGTGCTTTACATTATGAAAATTTAATTTATAAATATTCAGTTTAAAAATATAAATAATAGGGGCCGGGAGTTTGGCCTAGTGGTAGAGTGCTTGCCTAGCATGCACGAAGACCCAGGTTCAATTCCTCGGTACCACATACATAGAAATAAAGCCAGAAGTGGTGCTGAGGTTCAAGTGGTAGAGCTCTAGCCTTGAGAAAGCCCAAGGACAGTGCTCAGGCCCTGAATCCAAGTCTCAACTGGCAAAAAAATGTATGTATATATATATATATAATAGTATCTTCAAAGCAGAGAGGAGTTAGGAATGATCTAGTCATACTTTCTCACTCAATTCATAAGGAATACAAGATTTAGATAGATAACAAGTCTGTCTTGTCGCTATCCTTAGTATACAAACAACTTCATTAAGTAATGTAAAGAAAAAAGCAATGTTCACAATAGGTCAATGGACAGTAACTATGAACATCAAGTTAGAGGTGAAATCCAAGTAGATAAATAATCCCAGAAGTAATAAAGAAAATGCAAATGCTGAATTATGCTTAACAGAACACCAGTTAATAAAACAAGCAAGAAAAGGACAACACAAAGGGCACAATGTAAGAGTGGGAAACAGGGACAGGTACAGAGAATGCCATTGGGGTGCATATCCTTCCTGCTATACCAGTGTGATGCCTCCACACAGGGAAGAAGATGAACACCACAAGAGGTTAAATACACAAGCACGTCACAGGAAGTGACAGGGAAATGGGGTTCACTTTGTACTAAAGGGCCCTTGGATGTCAAGTATGTACCATTGTCTTGCTCATTCATTTTCTTTTTCTTCTATAAGGAAAAGGTAGCTGGTACCTATTTTTAAAGCCTCCCGCTGTCTCTTTAAGAGTTACTTTTATTTACTGGATCTGATCCCATGTCAAAGGCAACAGTGCTAACTTAATGCTACCTCCCAGTTTCCTGCTGTGGGACAGACATACATAGGACAGACCCTTGCCTCTGCTTCCTCAGGCAGGTACAGCAGTCTGAGTTGTTGCTTTTCTTTTCAAATAAGGCTCAGAGCCTCTAACTTTAGTACTGAAAAATTTTAGATCTTCCTAGCTTACAAAAGAATTTCCCCTATGCCATAAAATCATGATTTTATTCAAAATAAGAGTTCATCACATGTCATAACTGTCAGCAGAGCTCCCCTCAGATTACCTAGGAAGTGAGTCTAATTCCAGACTATTAAGATGTCATGTTAAGGTACTTTCTTATTTCCACTCTAGGAATCAGTTTTTTAAGAGAAATTTTATGAAGTCCTAATTTTAAATTAAGTGGGTTAAAGCAATTCAGTAGGCACTGGAACTGAAAAAGCCTATGTACCAAAGATGTATATGTGTTTTATATGAACACACTGGCTTGTTTGCTTTTAGGGAAGCAGAAGAAAAAATATGAATACTTGACTTTCAAATTCTGCTATTAGAACAAGCAGCTAGTTCAAACAGTATACAAGCTTATTATGGTTTTCCTTCAGGATTTATAAAATAAACATGTAGCTAGCCCCATTCTACAGAGAGAGAGAGAGAGAGAGAGAGAGAGAGAGAGAGAGAGAGAGAGAGAGAGAGAGAGAGAGAGAGACAGAGAGAGACAGAGAGAGAGAGAGAGAGAGACAGAGAGACAGAGAGAGAGACAGAGAGAGACAGAGACAGAGAGAGACAGAGACAGAGACAGAGAGACAGACAGAGACAGAGAGAGAGGGAGAGGAGGAGGGAAGGAGAGAGAGGAAGGAATATTTTCATTTTACATGTAAAATGAGAGTCTAAAGTAATGTTTTTCTTATTTGAGCCTGAGCATGTACATTTAATGAAATTGTTTCTTATAACTAACTACACACAGTTAATTTCTACCCAAGGAAACCAAGGCTGAAACAGTGTTTCCTCCCACTAGGAGGCAGCTGGGCTTCCCAACTCAGCCTGCCTGGAAGACATTAGAGCTGCCTCAGGCTCTGTCCCATGTGCTGAAGAGGTTATTTTAGGCTAGGCCAAAAACCTCCAGCCACTCAGCTGCAAGGGTTAAGCTCAACACTGCTGTGGGCTGGAGCTAAGGCTCAAATAGCACAACCAAGGGCTGTAGAATTCACATCAGCAAATGATAGCTCATGGCTAAAGATAGCCTGCTGCCTGTTTTGTAAATCAAATCAGTTCTAAAACACAGTCAGTTCTGCAAATTTACACATGGCCTGTGGGTTTTTATGCTGCCATGGAAGAATTGACTACTAATGGCAAGTCACTACGTGGTCAGTGAAGTCAGACAGATTTACTCATTAGCCTTTATACTCGGGTGTCAAGCCATCTGCCTCTGATCTGGAGGAATCTGGGATGGATCTTCCTATGGCATACTATGTAGAAGTCCCCTCTACAGTGAGCAGAAATTATTGTATTACTTACCTTATTATATATCTCAGGAAGGTGCATTCTGGAGCGTCTGTCTTCAGAAGGATTTTCAGGTGGGTAAATCATCACATTATAGAATCACCCTTGTGTAATACTTGACCTCACATTTCCATTAGCAGAGGGAGATACTTTCCCTTGGTTTTCAGTGCCACTGCCTGCTCTCTGCTATCATGCACCTACAAAGACCCAAGCCACAACTCCTACTGACTGAGAGTACCAATAGGTCCAGCAAGAACCCAGAGCCATGCTTGCGTTTATGGCATGGCAGGAATAGAGAGGTTTAAGTAGGGAAGAGTTTGGCTTTGTTGGCAGTGGAACAGTACTGGGAGTGGGTAAGCTGTTGGTATTTTCGAATGTGAAAAAAAAAATATGAGCTGGGCGCGGTGACTCACACCTGTAATCCTAGCTACTCAGGAGTCTGAGATTGGAGGATGGCTAGTCAAAGGCAGCCCAGGCACTGAAGAACTTGACACTCTTATCTCCCACTAATCACTAGAAAAAGGGAAGTGGGGCTATGGCTCAGGGATAGGGACAACACCCAAGCCAAGTTCAAGCCCCACGACCCACTATATATATATACACTCCCCAGGTCCTCTATCTCCCCCCCCCGCTCCCCTACATCAGGAGCGCAAGTGTAGGTGGGGAGAGAAGCATGGCGATGATGGGGAGATAATGTATGTTCACTCCTTAGGTATACTAGAGAATGGATTCTCAGAGGAACCAGAGGAAGGTGGGATTAATTGAACTACCTGCACTGTGGCACTCAAGGTTTATGAGTATCCTCTCTAATGCCATGGGAATCAAAAGAACAGGGCTTGGAGCTAGGCTGAAGGGCACACAACAGGGCCCGTAAACTAACAGCTCATGGGATGACATCAGGCAACACATTTTGACTGGACCACAAGTCTTCGATGTTTTTATCAGATAAAATGTGGGTTTCTTTCTTCTCCAGACAATGGGCACTCTCTGGACACACTGGGCTTCATTTCTGCTTCCCAGTGATTGCTGTGTGTGCTGAGTATTCTAGTTGTTTGTTTTTCCTTAAACCCCATTTCAGTCATTACTTTTATTTGCCTGCCCACCCCTCCTCCCGCCCCCCCAGCACGTGAAAGTGCAACCTCTGCTCTTGGTGCTGTACAAGGAACGTGTGCTGTGGGAACTGTCTATTCTTCTGGAGTTTGTTCAGTCTCTGCTTTGATCTTTGCTAATAAGTCTTGTAGCTTTCTGCTGCCTTTTGGATTTTCTGTTGAGTGGGAGGAAGAGCCCACTTTTGGGAAGGTCCATGGGGTTGGTAAGGACGTAGAGGCATCTGTTCCATGGATGTGAGAGACACAAAGAATCACGTTCAGTGTGTAAGGGTGATCTTTGGAAGTCTACTGACTAACCTTGCCCCTCCATTATCATCCTGGTTATGATGTATCTCATCGCTTTTGAAGATTATAGAACACATTGTAGGGATCTAGTCATAAGGATAATAATGGGTGCTGAGACTGTTAGATTAGCCTTTATATTTCGCTTCACAAATGGAGACACAAAGAAAAAACAAGAGAATAGATAGATACCTGTCATACTGTTGGGAGTCATAGGTTAGTAATCATTCTGGATCCTTTTTTTCACTGACATTGCCTATAAAGAGAGAATACAAAACAAAAATACCATAGATTATAATGTGCATTTTCCTTATTTTTTCTAATAATAACATGAATTAATTAGCTTGAGGTAAGATCTGTTACAACTCAGAACTGAGGATTGTTTTTCTTTTCTTTGTGCGTATCAGTTTTGAACTATCCCTGAGCTTCTCAGCTTGAGGCTAGTGCTCTAGCATTTAAGCCATACCTCTACTTCTAGCTGTTTTGGTGCTTAATTGGAAATTAAAGCCTCATTAATGCTTTCCTGCCTATCCTGGCTGCAAACTATGATCCTCAGATCTCAGCCTCATTAGGTAGCTCGGATTATGGTTATGAGTCACCAGCACTGAGCCAGAACTGAAAAAATTTAAATGTAGTTTTATAAGATCATAAGACCTATAAAGTTTGATCTATGAACAAATCTTCCAAAGAATGTTTTTCAAGGCCATATTCTTTCATCTCAGGGTTTTAAGAACACTACCGGCCTATTTTTTTTCTCTAGAGATTCTAAGGTGAATTATTATCTTCCATCCATGTCTTTGCTTTTTAAGTGTGATCTGTTAGCTAACAGCTTCAACTACAGCTGGTAGCTTGTCACAGATACAAATTTTGGCTTCATCTCAATGACAGTCACATTTGGACAAAATATCAGGTGATCAATGTTTACTTTGAAGTCTTAGACATCCTGCTGGAAAGAACTGAATCCCTCATCTGCACACTTAGGGCTTTTCCTCAGACAGAGCTGACTTCCTCCCCTTTACCACTACATTAATGAGAACCATAGCAATAGAGAGAGTGGCAGTCAGATTGCCTTTGACTGGTATACTGGGGACAGGGGTGTCTCAGTGTGCCAACCACCACAAGCATGTTGACTGAAAGAAGAGTGCTGATGGATGCAAAGATGGACACCGGCTGGTGAATACAGGTTAGGATGTTTCACATATTTCTGGCACAGATCAGGGTTTGGCTCCATTTTCTGGAGGGTGTCCTGAGAAGTAATTTCAAAGCCCTGTTTCATTCATATCAGAGTGAGGCAAAGAAAAGAAGAACAGACTGCATTTGTTCTCCAGGCTGTGCTAAGTGAACTATAACGTGCTGTGTACAGGAAAGCCACAGGACAAGGAGGGACCATTATAAGGTTAGAGAAGAGGAGCACATGGAAGAGAAACTCTGTGATGAATTATGTTTCCAGCACAGACTTAATATATAGCCAGTCTCTGACTCCATGCTAATGCTATGAACTCATCATACCTTGATCCTAGTCCTTGTCACACCTAGTGGAAATTATAGGCTTACTTGGTCATCTTTCCCACTAGATTCTAATCTTTCTATGGAAAGATCTGTCTGTCTCATCATTCTATCTTCCACATCAAGTAGAGTGTGATCTATGTAAACATAGGTTGAATAATTGCTTATAATGAAGTTTATGACATGATAGAAGCCATCTGAATTGACATCTGATAGATGTATGTTAACTACTAGAAAAATGCATTCTTGATACTAGATTTTTTGTCTTTTTATACTGAATTTTATTTTGTGGTAAAGGTGCTTTACAGAAGGGTTATAGTTACATAAGTAAGGTAATGAGTACATTTCTTGTTAAACAGTGTTACCAACTTCCTCAATTTTCTTTTTTATATATATCACTTTTTATTGTGATTAATAGAAGGGTTACATTATATTCACCAGATAGAAGGTGCATAACTTCACAAACAGTGATACCCTTTCTCATGACATGGTCCTCATTTCCCTCCCACCTTCCCCCCGCTCATCTTGATTGGATACTAGATTTTTAAGGGAAACCAGCCACCAGCACCTAGCCCCATCATTGCTCACCTACATAACTGCATTTGAAGTAAGAGAGATCAGGTTCAGACAATGAGAGAACACGTTGTACTTTCAATATCAAATGTCTGACTCTGTTGCTCTTATCAAACACTATGTTCCCATGAATCTCTGCTTCCATCCTATGGCTGTCATGTTTTCACAGGATACACTTCCCACTCTATTGACTCCACAAATGTTCTGGAAGGAGCAAGAACTTGGTTCAGGCTTGTCCAAGCACAATGCCCCACTCTCTGACCTAGCAGTTCAAGACCTGAGGTGAGCTGATAAGGTGTCTCTTCCAGGATATTTGAAGTGAGAGAGGGAAGAGAGAAGAGACAAAGGAAGGAAAGGAAGAGGGAAACACAGGAAGACATACTTTTATTTCCTTTCTAGGAGAAGAATTTATAAGAGAAGAATTCACTGTTTCAGGCCATGCATCTCAACTGCAAAAGGTCCATCTAAAAGTGAAAGAGAAGATAGATCCAACATTCAAAGAAAGCCCACGGTGATGAGAAAGCGGAGGCATTTGTCTGGCTTTAGCTTTCTCTCCCTGAGGCACAGCAGCGTGTCTTCTCTTCTAAGAGTCTGGCCAACTTGGCAACGCCTTCTGGCCTTTGACCTAAGCTGCTTCTTCAGGCATCTATGATGGACAACCCAAAGAGTATGACTGACCTCACCTGGATTAGAATGCAGCACATTTAATGACGACGCCCTGACGACGTGTCAGAAATAGAAACTGTCCAAAACCAGGAATAACTATCATATTAACACTTCAACCTTACTGACAGCACCACAACAGTTACTATTTTCATCATTCTGTATTTAGTATAATTTTCCTTGAATTATAGTGTGATTTGATACTATTGATACTGTAGTAGAACAATAGTGACTATGGCTGAAGCATTAAAGGCACACTCGAACTGTTGTTACACTAATTCTTTAGTATTATTTAGCATTTTGAGGAGCAAGAAAGAGAATTTCATATATACACCTATCTATCTATCTATCTGTCTGTCTGTCTGTCTGTCTGCCTATCATTCCTGTTAGGCTAGCACAGTACCACTTGAGCCATTTCTCCAGTCCTTAGACCTAGAGTTTTCAGTGTAGTTCTAGGACAGCTTTTAGCAATTCTCTTGGGTAGTTAGGAGCTTCAGGGCCTCGTTACTTGATCCCCCTATAGCACACTGTGGGAGTGAGCAGATGTTCTGCACCATGACAGGATCAGGGGAGTTCTCTAGAGCCATGTCAGGGGTGTGGACTCCCTGGCAACTCATGAGGCCAAAGGAGAAACGAGCTTAGAAAGCAAGCAAGCCTAATGAAGTGCTTGCTGAGATGGAAGCACCCACAGTAGAGGGCTCTGCTCAGACAAGAGGGAGTGTCTAGCTGTTTGGCATGACGTGTCAGCCATGCCAATGAGGGGCTGAGAATCAGAGCTGCCCAGGGAGTCTGAACCATGGCCTATTGATCACTGCTATTGTCGAGAGGGAAGGTTTCAACTAGATCCAGTGCAGGCACAGGAAGAACTAGGAAGTTCAGCACTAGCTGAGCTTCACAATGCTCTTCCTATTAGTCCTGGATAGGCATTCCTGAAGAGAAAACAGATCCTTCTTGTGCAGGTTACTCATCATTTTGACAGATGCAGGTTTTGTTCAAAGACAATGTTCAACCTTCGTACAAGAGACTTCTGATATAACAATGAGAGAGGACCTTATCAAAACAATTAAAAACATTTAAAAATACTATATGGATTTTATTTTATGTCAGAGAAGGCCAGGCCAGGAGGGAAAGAGAAGTGCTTCTATCTGATCGTGTTGAGGAAGTCTTTTGAGAAGAGGTGACATGTTTTCCTCTCCTGCCCTATGTGCCTCTGGCATTCAAACTGCTCTGCAGGAGAGGGCTCTTGTGCAGAAAAACCTGGGGATCATATAGGTGAAATCTATATCACATGGTAGGATTCAATTAAAGTTTTAAAACTTCCCTAGCAGTACCTGGGTAGAAAGCAGAACAGTGAGGTGCTACCGCAGGTCCAGGAGAGAGGACAAGGGGTTAGAGTTTGAATGGAGAGCTGAGAGGGAAGATTACCTGAGACAGGAAGTAGAAACCATAAGGCATAGTGATGCACTTGATATGAGCATTTCCCACTGGGGTAAACTGCAGATGTAGATAGGCTAACATGGGTGACTCAGCCCCTCAGGGACTTTATAATCCATTTTACAAAATGGCTGGGCAGAAGCAACTAAAACTGCAGATGACAAGGCAGTTGTGTGGAGACTGAGATTTCTCAGGCTAATTCTTTCCACTTTCAGGCCAGTGTCATGTTCTGTAGGAAAAATGTGTTCCCCTGCATAAAGTGAGTAGTCACCTTTCAAATGGATAGAATGTGTTTATGTTAAAAGAATGCCAGTGATGGAAAGTTGCTATTGCATCTTCAGAAGCCAAGAAGTAAATATTAGCTATCAATACTCAGAAATAGATCAGGGATCTTGGGTCTCCTTGTGAGCGAGGGTGATCTTCTGCAGCATGTGAGGGAGTACAACCTGCACACAAGGGCCAGGACATATGTGGCAGCTCATTTTAACAAAGACTTTTCATGTTGTATGTCTGTGAAGACAGCAAAGATATCTAAGAAAGTCTGAAGGAAATCTAGAAAAGGGAAGAGTCACATGAAGGTTAGATGGTGGGCTTTGAATATTTGACAGGTTGTCAGAGGGTGAGAGTTTGAAGCATGTCAAGTTCATTGAGGACAGATGGGGGTGGGGTAGGAGATGTTGCTGGAGACTGCTACAGCGCCTTTCCTGCTCTATCTTAGACACAGAAAATGCTGAATCTCCTAAGTGGGGCCGCTCCCAAAGAGGAACACCCTCTCTGCCTAGGCTGCTTCTTGTTCTCAGAGCATTGCAGACTTCCCTTGAGACTAGTGTTTTTGTGCTAAAATAATGGATCCCTGTGGGATATGGATATGGCTCTAGGCCAGTTCATGCTCCCCTCCACATTCTCCTCTAATGCTTCTTGTATTTGTTTAGTGGATCTCAATGATTAGGGGTGTCTCCACAAAGAATGAGTTACAAACTTCATACTCTTGAAATGCACTTTCAAGGATACTCAGACTCCTCCCCTCACAAAACAAAACCCACCCAGATGCCACATGACTCTGGCTGTAGACTTTGGTCTCTATTATAATTCATGTAGTTCATGGTAGAGACACACATTGGTGAAAATATAATATAGAGGGTAAAATGAAAGGAAACATGAACGCTATGTTTTTATCTGGAGCACAAAGAAGGGGACTTGGAAACTTTAGCCACAGGCGGAAGAAAGATGAATTTCTGAGAAGCCAGTCTGGAGGTTTATGAGGGACTTGCCAATCCACAAATGTAGCCTGGGGCTGCTCTGTTCACTCTATCAGATGCCACCTCTGTCTGTAGAGGACTCAAGGTGAATTGCTCATGCAGTACACCCAGGGAGTAAAGAACTAACTTATAACTCAAGGGTATCAGAGATGAACCCAAGGGGTTGAAAGTTGTTTCAAAGCTCCGGAGTGTGTCATTCATTCTGCCAGTAAGAGCAAAATGAGGGGACACACTCAGTGGGTTTGAAAAAATAAGGCTTTATTTCCTATGAAGGGGATAAAAAGTTATGGCTGAAGGTATTTGAATTATGGAATCAATAATCAGAAGCAGAAAAAGTATGTTTGAAGCCAGCATAGTAATCCTAGGGAGGAGGGATGGTTAAAAAGGTATCCAAGGCTCTGACAGAATTACTTGATTAAGATGTGGCAATGTAGCCATAGCTCAGGCTGTCCCAGGAAGCCGGGGTGTTAATGTGAACAGATCACTCACTTCTCTGAGGGAGGGCAGGGTCAGATTCCTCTGCTGGGTAAAGCTAGAGACTCTAGCCCAGGTGAAACAGACCTTGGCAAATAGCTCTTGAAGGGCTAAACTGTAATTTTCACTTCAGATTTTCAGCAAGTCACTGTTAAGTATTTTGCCTTAAGGAAGGAGACAATACAATGAGGTTGCAACTGAGGTACATTTGCTGACTATTTTTTGTTGTTCTTAGCATAATGAACATCCTTTATTTGTACTACTTAATCCCCCCACCTTTTTTTTTTAAAAACACATCTCCTCAGGCTCATTTTTGCCTGCACCTGTGCTGAATATTGTCTCTCCCTTCTCTTTCCATTTCTCTCACAGGCAAGATCACCGTAGAATGCTTCATAGAGCATGGGCTCTAATACTTAGCAACAGAATGACCCATAGGACCTTAAGAATCTAGAGATGCAGTCCTATGATGGAACATGACTATCTATTTTAGAGAGAGATGTAGAGACTAAACCAGATGCATGGCGGCTCTCCACCCTGAGCTGGGGGAGCCAAATTTTATTGTTACCTTGAGGGCTGGGTGAGCGTGGTTCAGGTGGGGTTCTTGACCAGATAACTCCTGCACATCTAAAACCATCTGCTACATCAAATATATTGCCGTACCCAGTGAAAGACAGAGTACCTTTTAGCCAAATAATTCAGTCATAGACAAGTAAAGAAGAAACTCGTTAGACTAGCCAACTCAGAAATGGTTGTCTTGCCTCCTGTTGAGTTATAGTGCTGCTTTGTTCTTGCTGTCTATCTCTACAGGTGGGCTCTTATCTTGGAAGCTCTTAGATAATGAGAGGAGCCTTCAACATGCAGAGCAGACAGGTGGCTTGGAAACTGTCTGGCTCAGCAGGAGCAAGGACTTCCACAGAGCCCAGCTGACAGAAGTCAGTCTTTCAAACTGCCTTTACTGCCACCTGGTGGACTTAAGAACAGCTTCTCTGTGACGACCTGAAGGAAAGCTTAGTAAAAAGTATGTGTACACTTGTGTATACGTGTGTGTGTGTGTGTGTGTATGTGTGTGTGTGCATGTGCATACATGTGCATGCGTGCACCACTGGTGTGAAAGCACACTCATCATGTCAGAGGAAATAAATAATTCCTGAGGGTACCACACAGAACCACCAGATGCCTGAAAGTGTAATTGTGGTTAGATGACTCATTGAGAAACATGCATGAAAAACAACAAACAAGAATGTGAAAACAAACATTCTCATTGAAGCAAATGATCTATTATTGATTTCTAAAACGTGTGCTTGATGATGAATCAGACAACAACAAACACCCCACTCCTGCCCTCGCCTGGGGTAGCTTCAGGAGGGTAGACTCCAGTCCATAACTACTTGGTAGAAGTATCATCCACAGGAAACAGAAGTAAATAAAAATTCAGCCATGTCACAGGGAGATGGCGCCACCCAGTCTGAGCTTGTGCTCTGCTTCTGCAACTGGAATCTGCAGGGGGCATTTACAGCACTGGGATTAAAGCAATCAGCTGTTAAGAAGAAAACTTTGCACTTACATTCCCTGAAGAAGGAAAAAAAATAAAACCAAACCTTCCTGATACATGTAATTATTTGCTACTTCTTAAATGCCCAGTGGTGGGGAGAGGCGGGAACTGTATTTCAATGTTCATAGAGAAATAGACTTCAGAGACAGAACATGGTTATGCATGCCTGTAATTCAATCACCCAGAAGGCTAAAACAGGAGGATTACAAGTTCAAGGCTAGTCTGAGATAATATAGAGATCCTGTTGACATATATATATATATATATATATATATATATATATATATATAGAGAGAGAGAGAGAGAGAGAGAGAGAGAGAGAGAGAGAGAGAGAGATCAAGAGCTGGAGGAGAAACTCAATGGTATGGTGGTTGCCTGGCACACACAAGGCCTTGAGTTTAATTTTAAGCCCTGAAAAAAGAAACGACTAATAGATTTCAGAAGTATATGCAGTTAGGTTAATGTTGCTTGGTGCGGGTCCTTTGGGTTAACTCAATGGTTATTCTGTAGTGCTGTGCACTTAGAATGAAACACAAAGAAAAGGCTGGAACTCTTGATGGGAATTTAGGCTATTATTATTATTATTATTATTATTATTAAAATTCCAGCCAGGGAGCTGAGATGGGTGGATCTGCGTAGGAAGAAGCATGAAAGTCTTTCCAAGAGGCATGTAGTCATACTTTGCTATTACATCCATTCCCCCCCCCCCCCCGCCATCCCGAACAGTTAAGTTTAGAATATGTATGTCCTTAAGTGCTGCCTTGATGTATGATCTAATCAGAAACTACGAGGTGGGGGCAGACGAGCCTCCATACAGACATGCCCTCATCTCAGTGCATGGCGTTCAGCATCTCAATCTTTTTTCTTTTCCTGCCTGGTGACTCCAGGTTGAAACAAATACTGTTTATTCAGTAATTATATTCCAACAGCTTGATCGTACTATCTCCAGGGTGTGTAACAGTTGTGTCTATGTTTCCCTCAAAAATAAAAAAAAATACCCCAGTGTTCCTGTGGGTTTGCTGTGGCATGCCTGGGTACCTGAGCGCAGAGTTTGGGTATCATGGATAGCATACTGTTGGAAGCCAGTGAGAAGTCCAAGGGTGGGGTTTGTCCATCACTATTCTCCTCCCTCCAAGAGCACTGTCACCTCACTTGATGTTTCAGCTTCATCCTAGGAAGCGGTCTGTCTGGATTACAAGCATAGGGTAAAGAACCGAGAGCAAAGTCTTTCCAGGGGCATGTCAACACCACATGCACTCTGTTTTTTTTTCTGTCATAATTCTCTTCTATTTTTATCATCTTTAATTCTAATAAAAGGAAGAAAGAAAGGATGAGAGAAAGAAAGCAGGAAGGGACATGAAGGGAAGGCTTAGCAAGTTTTAAAAGGCAGTCCTGCAAACCAATCTGGTCTGGTCAAACTTCAAAAGTTTCCAGAGCCCTCGTACATGGGCAAGATGTGCCAAAGACCCTGAAATGCAAAAGGAACCCAGCCTTGAGGGCAGAGAAGAGAGGGGGTGAAGAAAGACCTAGTGCCAGTGTGCTCTGCACAGCTACTAAAGAGAGCCTGGAAGCTGGTCCAGCATCAGGTACTTGGAGGTCTTTGGTGAGAATCTGACCAATGAGGATGAGGCATTAGCTCGGCCTTGCCTGTGTGACAACCTCAGTGGATGCAGTTCCTAGCTTTAGATACCTCGAGGTACCTGTAGCTTCCTCTAGCACCAGATTTCTGGATTCCCTTAACACCCCCTGCCAGTTTCAGATTTACTTAGTTTGGGGGCTCCTGGGAAGTCTGCATCCTAACACATGTTCCAGGTCCAGGAGCTGACAGCCACCAGCCTTAATCACATAGGAAACACGGAGCAGCTGTCTTGCAAGCTGCGCACAAGGCAAGGCTGGAGTTCCGTGTCTCCATCCATGTGGGCACGTGCTCAGCCTGCCCTGGAACTGGTGTGAAGGACCTTGCACTGTGAGGCACCAGCGTGTCCACCTCTCTGAAGGCCATGGAAAGCATGTTAAGTAGTCATCCTTGAATTTGGAATATGTGAGCCTCACAGTGATCAAAGCTCTGGTGTTCCGGGCCAGCTCACTCATGCGTACTTTGAAGAGGCCTCTCCAGGACCTGTAGAAAACTTGTCATGTGAGAGGTGCTTGAGCATGAGCCAGGGTGTGAGGAGAGGTCACCGATTGCTCCACTGATTTCTAGAGCCATGCGCTAGGTGGCTGCGATTGGGACTGTCCTGTATGGTCTTCTGTGGGATGCTCTTAGTCATGGCAGCTCTCCTCCCTCGCCTCTTTTAACCATCTCTTGGGTGCTGGAAAAATCACAACCAGCATGTTTGCTAAGGAAAAAATATGGAGCTATGTGCAGGAGAACCAGTTCACAAAGGGCACATCAGCTCAGTGACTCCTCTCCAGTGAACTTTGGCCCTCCATTGTTCACTTTCCTCACGTGCCTCTGTATTGATTACCTTAGAGCAGTTCACACACAGGGGTTCCCAGATCAGTAGCCCCCGCATCACACGGTGCATATGTCCAGCCTCTGCCCAATCCATGAACCGGAGGCCCAGAGTAAGGTGGAAGACCCCGGGTCCCCACACCTGCGGGCCACATGTGGGCAGCACTGGTGCTCCCTGGGCTGAAGACACAGATTGGAAGGTCTTAGAAAGGTAGGATCACTGTCCTGCTTTTTTTCCCTAGCTGGCAAGAGGATCAACACAAAAATAAGAACTCAGGGCACGTTGGCTTGTGAAGTTAGGACAGCTCTGCGGTTTGCCCGTGAGAGTGAATAAGCACTCGGCTGGCGTGCTAGCGCCGCTGAAGCCATCCTCTGCTTCTTACGCTTGCATTTTCCATATTTACAAATCAGCATTCCCAAGATTCTTACATTCCTCTCAGCTCCCAAAGCCAGAAAACCAGATGCCATGTTTTCGCCAGTGTCTGTTTCTTCTGGGAGGCGAGGGGAGGGCATTTCTGCATGATTCTTAAATTCCATCCTCCAGCCTGCTGATTATTTTTCTGCACAATAGAAGGAGATTGCTGATTCATGTTCAGCTTGTGGCTCTAAGTGGCTCCCCCCTCACTCCCCGCTGTGCTTGTGCCCATGCAACACAATAACGTTCTATTCAGCCTTCTGAATTAGCGATGCCAACAGCACAGATAGGCAGGCTTATTTAAAGCCTTCCCACAAATAGCACATTTTGAAATATTATATGGCCTTCTCTTTGGGCCATTTGGCTCACTTGCTAAGGTTCAAGTCATCGCCTTCAATACTCTGCACAGGTATAGGCTCAGGGGCTCTGTCTTCAGTTCAAGGACAAAGCCTCGCTAATTGGCCAAGGCTTTTGTGGGATTAACCTTAAGATCTGAGGATCCAGAAGGGCTCTGGGTTTGCATACTGTGTGTAGTCCCAGCCCCGTTTACCCGCAGCATGAGTCCTCTGGTAGTTTCTGGGCACAGTACAGCCATTGAGTATGTGGGGTCAGCTGCAGGGTGTTGTTTCCCAGCTGCAGAGTAGAAGGCCCTGGGATTAACTTGGGGTTCTGCATGCTCCAGGGTCAACTTGGGCTGGGCCTCAAACTCCTCCAGGCAACTCCCCAAAACACCAGTGCCTGGGCCACGACCCAGACCAATTAGTGCTCTGAACTCAGGCCACTTCTGAAGGGCTGCCCGGTGATTCTGCTGCCCAGCCTCACAAATGGGATGCATTCCTTATTATTGCTCTTCGAGAGAGCTACCAGAGTGGTCCTGTTAGAATAGAATCCAACTCTCGTTGCCTCTCTACTGCTCATGACCTCCCCTTTTCAATCGTGTCTCTTTGTCTTCTCTCCCAGGTTCAGCTTTGCTGACATCCTTGCTATTCCTCCAACATGCCACCTATGCTTTTGCCACAGAACTTTGTACAGAACTTTTTCTGTACATTTCCTGAAATGCTTACATGTTAGACACCAGTTTGGGACCTTTTCTCAATTAAGTACTGAACACCTTAACTGTTTGGGGATATCCACTCTGCTATCCAATCCCTGCTACAGCCCTCCATCCTAACACTCCTGCCCTACTCACCTTGCCCTCCATGCCAGGAAGCTTAGCATTGTTGATCACGGTTTACAGGTAATTTCCCTCTCCCTATGTTCTGTCTCCCTCCATTAAGAAGTCACTTTTGGTGTGTCCACAAGGCCCTCCCTGGCCTCAAAAGAGCTACTACAGTGAGCGGCACACACTGGCTCTTAATAAACTGGTATTAAAAGAACAGTGGCTACATTTGGAAGGTGCTGGATGAGGAGCAGAGACTCAGTGACACAGGAAAAGAATTTTCTCAAAAATTAAATGTTGATGATTCTAATCATTAGGAACTTGCAGGCCATGTCTGGGTGACAAAATACATCTTTTTTTGAGAGAGAAAGCAGCAGCATATTGAAAGCTCCAGCCTGGTGATAGAGTGCGGTGGGGACTGATTTAGGGGTAGAGAGTAACTGTTGGTGGATGGAAAGGTCTCATTTGGGGTGACTAAATGCCCTCTGGGGAGATTATGGTGATGGGTGATGGGTAGACCGGAGTCCACTTAACTCTACCTTCCCAATGGATGAACTTCTTACATAAACTGTTCGGAATGGACCTTTCAACCAAGCATCCCGCAGCACGTGAAGGCGAAAGGGGAAAAAAGCCTTAGCTAACATTGTTTCTCAGCACACCCTGCATTTTCTTTGGCCTGGGTTCTGAGCTAGAGAAAAACTTTCACCGCCAGTAACATCCATTCATTCCTAAAGAAAGGTAACTGGCAGAATCTCAATGGCTTTGGACTATGTTTCCCTGATACTTTCCATACCTTTTTGTAGTCTGAAGTCTTTTTCAGAACTTCCAGCAGGCAGTTTAAGTGAAATCATTACATACAGTGGATACCTTTGAATGTACAATGCCAGGAAGACTTCTAAGCCCTGGTGCCATTGTTGGCTCTCAATGGATGACCAGTTGTCCTGCACGTCAGAGAGTCTGTTGGCAGCTGAGCACTGTTTGTCTGGCAGCAGGGTGAGACCACCCTCTACCTCGCTGACAGTCCAGTTACATCTGTTTACACACAGGGCGTAACAACAGCATGCTGCCATTGTGATAACAGAGAATTACAACTCAGTGAAGACCATTCTCACTCTCTGAGAGGGAGGAAAGCTCCCTCTCTCTCTCTCTCTCTCTCTCTCTCTCTCTCTCTCTCTCTCTCTCTCTCTCTCTCTCTCTCTCTCTCTCTGTTTTTCTGCTTCTGTTCAAAGTCTTATCCCATTCTTGCCATTGGAAAGAAGGTCTTGTTAATAAGACTAGGCTAGAACTACTGTGCCTCAAAATTTTCATTAGGTGGGCCCTAAGAGGAGAACAGTGCTGTGCCAGGGGAAGACTACCAGGACTGTTCAGGGGTGCTCAGGGAGACACAGCTACACTGTTTACCAAAACCCAGCCTGGTTAAAGGAAGATGAAGTTCATAGTTCGTTTCTGCTATTCATGAAACAGAGGGAAAGATGGACCAAGAGCCTTGACCTTATCCCCCACTACTGAGGGGAAAAGGGAGAAGTTAGAATAAATACCTACCCCTTCCCTGGTATATTGTATATATGTTATTGAAATAGGGAAGGGAAGGAAAAAACGAGATGAGTGGAGGGGATGGGGGTGGTGGTGGGAGAAAAACATGGGGAGGGGCAACAATGTTCAAGAAGTAATGTATCCACTACCTGATGACTGTAGCTGTAACCCCCTCCTTACATCACTCTGACAATAAAAATTTTATAAAAAGAATAAATACCCATTGAGTGCTTCTGAACCATCCTGCTTTCCACCCACTGTGCGCACCCTCAGGTGGGGGCTAAGCTGGGCACACGTAAGGTCAGGAAGATGGCTTTCTCTCCTGGCAAGCCCTGCTTGGTAGAGATGTTGAAGTATCCACAGACACTGAGCATTGGGAACTCGGAATGAATTCCATAGTGTCCTGGTTACTTGGTGGCACAAAGAGAACTGGCTTCGGAAACTATGGTTTCATCACAAGGCAGCAAGTCAGGAGCAAGAATGGGGTTTACTTCATGTGGTTTTGGAAAAGTATGTTGTCGTGGTGAACTGGTTTAAAAAAAGAAGATCTGGTAATCTTAGGAAAGAGCAGTGTTGCCAATCTTCTAGCAGGATGCTATGTATAAGAGATCAGATAGGGGGAGAAAGTCCCACTTTTTGGGACAGCAGCTTTTGCGATTAATGGGTATTGTCTGATCTGAAGTGTCAGTGGAGATATCCACCACTGCTTTCCCAGTGAGAGAACTTTTTTTTTTTTTTTGTGGGTCATGGGTCTTGAACTTGGCCTGGGCACTGTCCCTGAGCTCTTCAGCTTAAGGCTACTTCCCTACCCTTGAGCCAAGCCCCACTTCCCATTTTCTAGGGGTTAACTGGAGATAAAAGTCTCAGGTTCTTTTGTCCCCAGGCTGGCTTTGAACCTTGATCCTCAGATCTCAGCCTCCTGAATAGCTAGGATTACAGAGGTGTGAGCCACCGTGCCTGGCTGAGAGAATTTGTTTTGTGGTTGGTTGTGGGGCTTGAACTCTGGCCTGGGTGCTGTCCCTAAGCTCTTTTTTCTTAAGGTTATTTACTCTACCATTGGAGCCACAGATCCACTTCCAGCTTTTTCTGAGTTTGTGGTACTGAGGAATTGAACCTAGGGCTTTACGCATGCTAGGCAAGCACTCTACCACTAAGGCCATGTTCCAGCCCCCCAGTCAGAGACCTTTTAGGCAAATTTCTGCTTTTACTCAAAGAATATGATTTAGCTTACAAGATGGCACCTTTTATAGATATCATTTGCAAAGTTTCAGCTGTAACAGCTTGGGAGTCGAGAGGTGTTACAGGTCTTCTTACCTATCCATTTTAGTTCATAAAAGGAAAGACAATGGGCTCTGGCCAACAGTTTATGTTGTTGATTTTTACCTGTCATTGAAACAGGCTGTTTTGATTTCCCAAGGAGGGAAAACAGTTACTTGATATGAAAGCAAAGTTACCCAGTGACATAGGAAGCAGCTAGTTTCTAAGACACCAAACAACAACCAATAACAACAATAAAAAATCAATCCATCTCTAATGAGAACCCCTATAAAGTATATGATTACATAACTAGAGCTCCCTATTATGAATCCCAGGACCAGATAGACAAATGGTCTCTCCTGTGTTTGTAATAAAAATCAAGTCTAAAGAGCTTCTCATTGTGTTCCATGAATTCATGTAAAGAAACAAAGAAGATTAGGACCCCTTAAACATTAATCATCATACCTCTTGCGCACGTATATCTGTTAAAAAGTGAGAACTACAACAATGAGGAAAATAAAGGGAATAGCAGCAATAGCTGCTAATGTTTATGGGAATGTTTGTGCAGCTCTGGGAATTCTCTTAAGTGTCCTACACATATGATCTGGGTTACAAGCCATCTAGGTTTTAGGTAATGCCAACGTGTTTTACAGCTGGGGAGACTCCAGTTGAGAGACATGGATTCCTTGCCTGAGATAGGAAAGATTTATATATACAAGAGTCAGGAATCAATTCCAGAGGACTGAAGTTTTGTGAATCCAGATTCAGTGTTCTGAACCACACACAATGGAGTACACTGGCAAGAATAACAATGCTGATATGTATTCACACTGGTGCTCACAACCTGGTTATTATCTTCAGAGGAAGAAGCTGAGGTTCAAAAGCTTAACGTGTGAACTTAATGTGGATATGTGAAAAAATCAGGGCTCAAAATGATGTCTCCTGATCTTGAACCTGTACTTCTCCCTGTAGTATCTGAGCTGAGCTTTTAACAAATAATTTTTAATGTCACTACTTGTGAAGACAAAAGCCAAAGTTCCCACCTACATTTATTTTAAAAGTGAAATTTCCAGCTCATAATAGGAAGCAACTAAAAATGTAATGTACAGAATCCAAGATTTGGCCAGCCTGACAGAAATTATTTTAAAAAGTTCACTCTTGATGAGCCTGGAAGTTTCTCATACGGCAAACTTTGTGCTGGGGAGACACTTATTCCTTAAGTGGCAGGAAAACATTTCTCATTAGACGTGAGACATTTCTGAGTTCATGAAAGGTGATGCCGTCTTTCAGAAAATTAGAAGTTCTATTAATAATGAGGGCTCCGTTTGATTGGGGATATTATTCCCGTTATTTTGGAGTCAGACTCATGAGAATAAACTTTATCAGTGTACTAGCTGAGTAGGAGTGTGTGAAGATGACCTGCTTCATTCCATCGGGATGCTGTGCTGTTAGAGATATGCTGAAAAGGATCACCAGGGAGTACTGCTTTGAGAGAGGAAAAGGTCTTTGCTGAAAATCAAACCAAGAAATCATTGGAGAAGTAGGCTAAGAATAGTTGTTCAAAGGAAAGACTTGATATAGCACGAAGGATGAAGATGATGCTCACTTCTGAACCACCGGCTTCCTACAGCCTGTTGGAGTGCCTGTTTGTTACTTGGTGGACCTCAGCTACAAATCCATCTTCCCATACTCTGATTCTGGGACCATTAGCAACCATTTCCCACTGTCCCTTACCCGAGTGCTTTCTGATCTGTCGGTAGGCAGCATGGATGGAGGACTGAATGGTGAGAAGAGACAAGAGGCCCCCTTCCTTTTCATTTCCATGCCTGGTGAGCATCTGCTAGTCTTGGTTACTGGTTGGAGGATGTTTCTAATAGTGCATCCAGAAGCAGCATCTTTGTATCACTCAAAAGCTCTAAAAGCAGCTTCTACCCGCCCCCTTTTCTTAGTGCTCCCCAGAACTCATGTAAGCTCCTGGACCTTCATAATTCCATCTTCTCTTTCATCCCCAACTCTAAGGATGACAGCTGCTCACACAACCAAGGTATCTTACTGTTCCTTTTTGCTTATTCAGTAATAACCCATGCTCTGTATTGAATCACGCTGTTTGAATAATCTGGGGGTAGCTTTATTTTCCTCTCTGGTGGCTGATCAGCCATGTTGGTGGCACACTTACCCAATATGAAGATGTCACTTTTCACCACAGTGCACTAGCAATGCATTAGCAATGCAGTAACAATGCCTTGGACTGAACCCAAACCTGTTTCTGTTTGTATGAGATGCTCTTATTTCCAGTTAAGAGATAAGTATGCATGAGAGACAATGGGGTGGAAAGCTACAAAGGATCTGACTTTGAGATTTTAGTTTTCATAAAATAATATCCTTTTGTCTTTGATATGTTTGCAAGCAGAACATATAGATAAAAATATTAAAACATGTGCTAACATTACTTTGACAAAATCTTTTCTCGTCTTTCTGCTGCAGGATTCTAAATGCTTTAGAAAGAACAATAAGGAGTGAACCAATGCAACAGTGATACTCACTAGGCACTATGTTGGAAATGAATTTACAACTTGGGGGGGTGAGTTGTGGGGGAGGGAAAGCGGGAGAAACTAAGGGCGGTAACACTGAAAAGAAAGATACTCATTACCTTACGTAAGTAACTATAACCCCTCTGAACATAACCTTTACAATAAAATAACATTTTTTTTAAAAAGGAAAGAAAAGAAATATTCACCTATTTTTTAAAAAAAGAATTATTTGGTGCCTAAGTGTCTCACATGTCAACAAGAGGAGTTCCACAGCAGAAGGAATGGGACTTCATTGCATCACGAGAATCTTGCTGCTCCTACTCAGGCGCTACATCAGCTGGTAATACCTTCTTACCTATGACCTGGAAGCCAAAGGACTGAGTGCCAGAGCCCCAGGCTCCGATCTCTGGCAGGTCTGCTATGACTCTCTCAGTTGAGGTCAGAAGGTAAATAAATCTGTACATATTCAGAAGAAATGCTGAGTATGTTGCAAGCTAGCTCCTGGGATGAGCTTATGAAAAATTGGGAAGGAATACAGAATACTAAAGTAGGCCCCATAAGGAGTCTCTGCTAATTACCCAATCTTCTACAACATTTAGGATTTTGTTACTGATCCAGTCATAACTACTTCTGGAGTTGCCATTAAGGGTGAGGGGAAAGCCAAATGCTTGCTGATGGGTACACTGATAAACAGGACTCTATCTCTGGCTAACAAACTTCCCAGCCTGAAGAATCAAACTCCAGAAAGAAGGAGCTACAATACCAAGAATGTATGACTTCATGTTTCTATTCCTGACTAATAAACACTTTATTATCACATCTATATGCTCTTGGGTCATTGACAGGTAACATCTATCACCAACACCTTGTTCCTCTTCAGAAGTCTTCAAATACGAGATCTTCTCAAGTGAGTTGTGAGATAGCTCACTATGGATATAATGTTTTAGTTTCTATTAGCCTTGGAATTGTCAGGTCAACAATAGATATAATTATCATAAATGATTATGATCCAAGTAATAGTATATTGAAATATACGAAATTAAACACTAGGGGAATTCAATGAAAAAATGAGAGTGCAATAATAGTTGTGCTAAACATACCTGGTGTTCCTTGAAAGATTAGATAGTTATAAAATAAGAAGGCTGGAATATATATATGTATATATTATATATAATTTCATTCTTGAAAAGCAAGATCATAGAATAACAGGACAGAATAATTATAAAATATGACCAATGTAAAGTATAAAATATAAACAATGTAAAATGCAAAATATGAGCAATGTAAACTTCCTAAGAATAGAAATAAGTAGAACTACTGGAGGTTACAGAATCTTCTCACAATATAATCAACTTAGCAATTACAAGAGAAGAAAGAAAAGCAGACATCAAAAAAAGAAAGAAAAGCAAACACATCAAAAGAAAAACTGAAATTTCTTTGAAAATATGAAAACTCTGCCTTAAGTAATTCTTTGTTAGAGTAAATAAGTCTTATTGGTAAGTATACAAAAATAATTATGATCTATACACTGAAGGTTAAAATTTATGTGAAAACTTCATTGATGTTCTTAAAAGATATGTTAGGAGGAAGTGGCACTGTGGCTCAAGGAATAGAGCACTAGTCTTGAGCTGAAGAACTCAGAGATAGTGCTCAGGCCCAGAGTTCAAGCCCACGACTGACAAAAACAATCAAACTAAAAGAAACCAATGAGAATCTGTCATAGCTTTAAAATAATGAAGACTTGTTAACTACGGCACCAAATATAGAAACTACCCATAACCTCACTTCTTATAACACTCACATTTTAAATGCCTAGAAAAGGAGATATGGAAAATGTCATTATCAGGTCCTAGGTAAAGGGACCTTTAAATACTCACCCAATGGAATTCTGTGTAAATGTGAGAAAGAGGGAGGGAAAAGTCTTTATAAGATGATAAGATAAAACTTAGTCCCCAAGAAATGTAGTTGATTGAGATAGGAATAATGTCCAGATTATGCAAAGAGAAGAGTAAAAGAGAAGGAAGAATAAAACTCACATGTAAGGTGTTACCTACAGATGGACAGGCAAAAAACTCACCACACTGCTTACAAGAAGGAGAGCTGAGTATTTAAGAGAGAGGCTAGAGGAAGACTTTCTTTACAGACTTTTGTTATCTGTTCAAAAAAAAGAAAAAGGAAATGAATAGAATACAAAGAAGTGAGTACAGAGAAAGATGGGAAATTGAGGGAGAACTCAATGCATACTTTATAAAACTGTTGTGTCCTAATCTTATGGTGACATAAAGTACTATAAGAAAGCATTATATATGATCTGAATCATTCTATATACACAGAACGATAACCATTTAGACTGGAGCAAGGATTATAACTATCCCTGGGCAAGTCATCTACTCATGTAACTCGACTAGCATTGAGGGCCAGCTTTGGGCTGGGCACTGGGGATGTGGCACTGAGCAAGATGGAAAAACTCTCTGTTCTCAGGTAGCGTTTAGTCCTGAGGAGAAGGCAATAAATGTCACATAGGACCACGAATGGTGAAGGGTAGGCGTGGAATGTGGTTGCATTTAAATTACATCTATCTATCTATCTATTTTTGTACTAGTAATGGAGCTTGAACTCAGGGCTTCTAGCTCTCACTTGGCTTTTTTTTTCTTCCCCCTCAAGGCCGTTACTTAAACTATACCTCCATGTCTGGCTTTTGCAGGTTCTTTGGAAACAAGAACATCATGCACTTTTCAGTCTGGGCTGGCTTTGGGCCGTGATTCTCAGTTCTCAGCCTCTTGAGTAGCTAGGATTCCAGGCGTGAGTCACTGGCATCACATGGGAGTTGAATTTTAAATCTGAGCTTGAGCAGACCCTAATGACAGGGACACTCAGCCTTGCTGTCTCCTGTGCACAGGCCTGCAGATGTTCCACTCCTGCAATGATCATGTGGGGATGGGGAATGACTTTGCCAGCTCTTCAGATTTTTCCAGAGGAAACAGAAATCCAAATGTATCCTTGAAATCTGATTTTTTAAAATCCTAACTCCATGTTAAAAATAAAGAAAATCACTACCTTGCCAAATAAAACACATCTTGTCAGCCAAGGCTGGCCCAATGGATGGCCAGTTCAAATCTCCAAAGAAGAGCTATCGGGTTTTAAAACAAACACATCAGAACTGGAAGGCCTGTCATCTTAGGAAGCCAAGTGTGTTTTTCATATCTTCCAACATTTCTGGAACTTCTCACTTAGAACTGAGAGTGGTTCTTTAAAGCTATTTTTTTTTCCTTCCCCACCACATCATTTCAACATCAAGCTTGTTTGGACCCTGATTTTATTCACTAGATCTGGATTCCTTGTAACATTTGGGTTTTTCTAAAAATTTAAATTTACCCTCAAAGGGCCTAGGATGTATTTAATAAAATCCTCCTGGCCTTGAAGGAAGTCCCAAAAGAAGAGCTGAAAGTATTTAGAATCTGGGAAGTAGAATCAATATGCATCCTTGTTAACTGCTGAAGAGTTTTGCATTTAAATGTGCAGGAAGCAATGCCAGGCTGTTGGCCTTGTGGGCGTTTGGAAAACGCTCAGTGCACTGGGTCTGTATGCTTGCTATTAGAGTCTCTCTTTCCTTTCCTCCCTCTTTCTTTTCCTCCCCTCCTTAGAGAAATAGTTCAGTTCTTTGGATCTGATTCATTTTGGGGATCCTTGGCATGCCTATTTGTCCAAACAAGGGCCTTGCGCCAATCACAACCAGCACACGCACCATTTTAATTCTCCTAAGTTCATTGGCTTAGTTTCTGTGGTCAGATAATGACATTAGTCATGTAAAAGTCATGTAGAATCACAGTGAAGAATAATTGTGGGGTTTTTTTGAGCCTTTGGCAGCTTGGATTTTCCTCCCTAACAGCATGCATGAATCAGAGGGCACGAGTTTGCATTTCAGAAATATTTATGGTAGTTAGGAAACATACACTGTACTTGTTATTACTGTTAGATTCCCATAGAAATAAGGTGTCCTTAGGAAGGGTATAAAGGAAGCATGCAGCTGCTTAAGATGTAGGCTCAACAATCCAATGAGGTCAAATGTTTAAGAGTCCTTTGCTCATGGTTAAGGAAAAATCTACAATGTTGATCTCATTCCATCATTCAGTTATCTATCTTGAAGTATGTTATCAGGACTTTATCTTAGATTACTATATCATAACTGTACATCCATCCATCCATCTTCCCACTATATATCCTTTTAAGAAATATGTTATTTTGGGGTTCTACTTTTGGTCAACTATTACGAGAGACGTACGAATGAAGTATGAAGCAAAACCAAACCTGCTATTAGAGAGACTAACTGTCTTCTCACTGAGAGCAGATAATACACAAGTGAACTCTGAAAGTCAATGTAAAATGATGGGCTAAGTTAGGTATTGATAGGTAAATGTGGGATTTGACTTAGGGTAGATAGCCTTACATGTTTTTGTTTGTGTGTGCCAGTTCTGGGGTTTGATCTCAGTGCCTAGGTGCTTTCTCTGAGCTGTTTTGTTCAATGTTAGCTCTCTACCACTTGAGCCACAGCTCTATTTCTGACTTTCTGTGATTTATTAGAGAGAAAATTATCCTGGGGATGGGAATTGTGATGGGGATTGTGATAGACTGCTTGCTTAACATGAATGAGATCTTAGTTTCATTCCTTGGTATCATATAAATAAAGCAAAAACAAAGATCACTAAATAAATCATATATTTAAAAGAGTCTCATGGCTTTTCTAGCCCAGGCTGTCTTCAAACTGCAATCCTTGGATCTCAACTCTCCTAAGTAGCTAGGATTATAAGCAGCAGTCAGTTTGGACTTGACTTCTGAAAGTTACTGATTGTTATGCTGACAAGGTCAGGGAGGCCCATGTTCACAGACAAATAGATGTACCAAGTTAAAATCTTAAAGGGATTTCTTCAGGAATGAGACAAGGATGCCCACTCTCTCCACTCCTCTTTAATATAGTATTAGAATTCTTAGCCAGAGCAATAAGGCAAGAAGCAAGCATAAAGGGGATCCAAATAGGAAAAGAGGAAGTGAAACTTTCCCTCTTCGCAGATGACATGATTCTGTATTTAAAGAACCCTACAGACTCCACTCCCAAGCTGCTGAGCTGATTCAAAACTTTGGCAAGGTAGCAGGGTATAAAATTAACCCTGAAAAATCACTGCCTCATCATGAAAATGGCAAACTTGCCAAGGCCTATCTACAAGTTCAACAGAATACCCATCAATATCCCAATGTCATTCTTTAAAGAAATAGAAGAGGCAATCCAAAATTTCATATGGAATAATAAAAGACTCCGTGTAGCAAAAACACTTCTTAGCAGAAAGAACAGCACAGGAGGAATATCAATACCAAACTTTAGACTCTATTACAGAGCTATCGTGACCAAAACAGCTTGGTACTGGCACAAGAACAGGCCTGAAGACCAATGGAATAGAACTGAAGACCCAGATATTAACCCACAGACCTATGGCCACCTAATCTTTGATAGGGGAGCCAAAAAAAAATAGAATGGAAGAAAGTCAGCCTCTTCACCAAGTGGTGCTGGCAGAACTGGCTAAGCACCTGTAGACAACTAAAGTTAGATCCTTCTTTGTCCCCCTGCACCAGGATTAACTCCAAATGGATCAAAGACCTCAAGGTAAAAGCAGATGCATTGAAAATTTTACAAGAAGGAATAGGATGGGGCTGGGAGTCTTGCCTAGTGGTAGAGTGTTTGCCTAGTATGCACAAATACCCGGGTTCAATTCGTCGGTACCACAAACACAGAAAAAAGCCAGAAGTGGTGCTGAGGCTCAAGTGGTAGAGCTCTAGCCTTGAGAAAGTCCAAGGACAGTGCTCAGGCCCTGAGCTCAAGCCCAGGACCAGCAAAAAAAAAAAAAAAAGAAGGAATAGGAGATACACTAGGTCTCCTTGGCATAGGTTGAAACTTTCTTAATAAGGACCAAGAAACACAACAAATCAGAGAAAATCTGAATAAGTGGGACTGCATTAAACCGCAGAGCTTCTGTATGGCAAAGGACATAGCTAACAAATTAACTAGAAAGCCTACAGAGTGGGAAAAGATCTTCACTAACCATACAACAAAGGCCTCATATCTAAAATATACCAATAGCTCAAAAAATTGAATCACTCCAAAACTAATCTCCAAAGAAACAACCATCCCATTAAAAGATGGGCCAAAGACTTAAAGAGAGTCTTCTCTGAAGAAGAAACAAGAATGGCCTATAGACACATGAAGAAATGCTCAACATCTCTGGCCATAAAAGAAATGCAAATCAAAACAACTCCAAGATTCCACCTCACTCCAGTTAGAATGGCCAGGATCAAGAAATCTAATAACAATGGATGCTGCAGGGGATGTGGCCAGGAGGGATCACTACTACACTGTTGGTGGGAGTGCAAACTCCTTCAACCACTATGGAAAGCAATATGGCAGTTCCTCAAAAGACTAAACATAGAGCTCCCCTATGACCCAGCAATTCCACTACTTGGCATTTACCCAATAGTCCAGAAACAAGGATATACTAAATCCATTAGCACAATGATGTTTATTGCAGCATTATTTACCATAGAAAAGATATGGAACCAACCCAGATGTCCCTCAGTTGATAAGTGGATCAACAAGATGTGGTATTTATACACAATGGAATTCTATGCTGCTGTCAGAAAGAATGACATCGCCCCATCTGTGAGGAAATGGAAAGACTTAGAAAAAATCATATTAAGTGAAGTAAGCCAGACTCAAAGGAACATAGACTTAATGGTTTCCCTCATTTGTCATAATCAGTAGAAACCTTGGGCTCTCCTAGCAGAGATTTACAATAGAACAAAACCTAGATACATAAGGCCATATAGTATGACGCTAAATGAAGGCACCTCCAGGATATAGAAACAAAAGCCATATAATGAGTGATTGTTGTCCTTAATGTACCATGTTATCTCTCATTTCTTTTGCTGTCCCTTGGCTATCTCATACTGTTACAGTATTTCACCTTGTTATCTGATATATTGCATATATGGTTATTTGGTTATTTGAAATAGGATAGGGAAGGAGGGAAAACAAGATGAGGGGCGGGGGGGAAGGAAGTGGGGACCAAGAAATGAGAAAGGGTATCATTGTATGTGAAGTAATGTACCTTCTCTCTGGTGAATATAATGTAACCCTTCTATTAATTCCAATAAAAATATATGAAAAAAATTTAAAGGGATTTCTTTAGGATTGCTGATAAAGCAAGAAGGGGAGTACTGGACTCTAAGACTGAAAAGTTGGGAAAAAGAGTTAAGAGAATGTGTGAGTTAACAAAGATTGTAAGAGCTTGGGAGTGTGAGGTACAAATCGATCCCAGAGAATGTTTATTTTTGGTCCTGGGACTTGAAATCAGGGTCTGGGTACTGTTTCTGAGCTTTTGTGGTCATAGCCAGCACCTTATCACTTTGAGCCACAGGTCCACTTCCACTTTACTGGAGATAAGAGTTAATTGAGTTAGCTTCCAGTTAATTGGAGATAGGAGTCTCATGGACTTTCCTCTCAGATTTGCTTCACACCATGACCTTCAGATCTTAGTCTCTTGAGTACCTAGGATTACAGGCATGAGCCACAGGAATCTGAGGAAGAATATGGTGACTAGAAGGAGGGAATGTTCAGAGGTGATGAATTCTTCCCAGCGGGAACAGAATAAAAGCTCCAAAGACTGGTTGCTGCATGTAACAACATTTAAGGTCATCAATGCTTAGATGGTGGGAGGGGACCTGATGGCCAGCTGGACTGGGTTCAACTATTAATAGGAGATAACAACAACAACAACAACAACAACAGCAACAACAACAACTGCAGAATATACACACTGAGAGCCCCTAAGAGAAGTGGTTATGAATGAGATAAGAAATAATTAGGAGTCAGGTCCAAGGGATTTGTTAGGACAAGAGCATAAAATATTTTTTAATGGAAGATATGAATACATTAGTACAACTGAAAAGCATTGGGAGGGTATTCCATGGGGGAGAAGGGAAGACTACTATGTTGTAATAGGAAGGAAGGAGGATGGACACAGATGAGGGTGGTTTGTGTGCTTGGTGCCAGAGCAGTTAACATTTTCTTAAGACAGGTTTCATTTTCAGAGGAAGACACGGGCTTGTGTGGCAACAGTAAGGATGACTGAGGATGAGGAAGGCTGCAGGAGAATTCTAGAAGATGGAAGTACACATTTACTAGACACCTGGTGACAATGCAGGATGCAGCTGATGGCCTATTGGAAGCAGGTCATTTGAACCACAGTGGCACCATGGGCCTTTCTGTGTGATGACATTTTAAAAGCAGGGCTGGCAAAGCTCTGGGCAGGAGTTTGGGAGGGATTATCAGTCGTGACAATCATAATTTATCCTGGGATTTGGGGCCCCGCCTCCTCTGGTTCCTAGACTCATTAACTCAGATGATGTCTAAACATCCAAGGATGACCTGAATCATCATCATGGCAGACCCTTTCAACATCTCTATTGATCCATGTAAATTTCTTTCCTTCCTTCCTTCCTTTCTCTTCTTTCTTTCTTTCTTTTTTTTTTTTTTTTGGATTTTTAGTGAACCAAGAAGAAATACCTACCATGTGAGAAGATGGAGGCATGTGTACCATTAAGAAGAAAGAAAAAAGTGAGTCTGAGAGTTATGGGAGCTGGGGGTATAAAGAAGCACAGGAGAACTTATTTCTTTAGTCCTGCTTCTCTTCGTTCTAAGATCTATAGACAAATCAATGCTTCACCATGCTATATAGGTTACCAAAAAGACATTTAGGTAATTTACATAGCTCTACTCAATGGATAATATTAAGACATATAATATATGGAATTAAAATATCTAAATTAGGGCTGCCAAACTTTGCCATGAGTAGGCCAGATAGTAAGTATTCTGGGCTTTCAGGGCTTTCTTACCCCCTTCAAGTATTCAATCTTTCTGTCCAGTGCAAAGGTAGCCATAGATCTGAGTTAATAAGCCATTTGCCAATTTCCATGAGATGAATTCTAATGTGCACTAAACACCTACCCCAGCAGGTGAGTGCACTTTTGTAGACACAGTCTTAGCCGCCTGGGGTTGCTGCTCAGACTCAAGAGTTGCCTACAGCTGAACACTGGGTGGCCTGTCATTCACTTCAGTTCTTGGAACTCTGCAATCAGGAGAGTGGTTGTGTGGTTTGGCTCCCCACACTCGTACTCACCCTTCCAAATCCACGGAGTGGAGAAGCACAGTCTGAAGCTTTTGGGGATCAAATTGGTGTAATAAATCAAAACCTTCAACTTTGTTCATTTATCTGTCACCAGGCTGGAGATATGTGCCTTGCATGGCTCAGCAAGGAAGGAGAGAAGGCAGATGAAGCCGACAAGGAAGCAGAATGAAGCCTAGTGCCTGCTCCCCGCCCCCCACACCTCTCCCTACCCCACCCCCATCATCACTGAAGAAAGAGGGAAAACTTTCAAAAGGATATCCAGCCATGCTGGGAGCCCAGGGGCCAGTGAACTGGGCTGAGCTGCCTCTGAGGCCCAGAGACAGGAAGAAGAGGCCAGGTTTGCTGCTCTTAGTGAACTCCCTGGGGGCGGGCCTAGTTTCAAAAGCAAAATAAACTTGAGAGAACAAGAAGGGAGGAAGGAGAGACCCAAACAAACAAGTAGAGCTGCAGCTTATGCCTTCTCCCAGCCAACTGTCCAGCCCTGTGCTTAGCTGCTGGGAACTCCCGCCCTCCTGAGCTGGGCTGTTGCTTTGTATTTAGCACTACTCGGTTAATCACTGCATCTATGCTGTTCCAGCTAGGCTAGAAGTCTGAAGGCCTCTGTGTTGAGGCCAGGTACATGAATGCCTGTCTATTAAATGTAGGCTCTGTGTGGACTAACACTTCCATATGACTACTATACAGGCCATATTTGAGCAAATTGCCAGCGTTCTCATTCTCTTCCTCAGCAGGAAGTGAGGCATACAGAGGTATGAGGTCATCATACATAGTGCACCCAGGTCAGTGGACCCAGCTTGTCATCTCACGGAAGTAGCTTGCCTTTTCTTGAGTTCTGAGTTAGAAGAGACCCCAGAGATGGTTTGATTTTCATTCCTTAGTTTTAGATGTGTAAATAGAAAATGAAATGGCTTGCTCAAGATCGTAGAGAGCCACTCGTGGCAAAGCTAATTTGGCTAGTGGATACTTCTCCTTCATGCCGCTCTGGGAGTATTCAATCACTGCTCCATAAACAGCAGTGAAGGAGCAGAGCACCACGGCTAAATGTGGACAGAGCTGGCTTTCTGGTTGTATGAAGCCAGATTCTGCACGGGCTCAGGATTCCACACTGTGCACAGATGCTCCCCAAGCTGAAACAAACCGGCCAATCTGTGACCACTGGTGGTACGAGAAACGCATGGTAAGGAAGTGTCAGCATGATTTTGAACAGGGGCAAGTTGCTTATTTCAACTCTGAAAGAGCTGCCTCCCTAAGCTAAGGGCAAAAAGATACTGCAAATGTGTGTCCAAAGCCATTGTCAGTGCTCAGCCACCAGGATGATGGCAGCAGAAACCAGTGTGTTGAGTGCGTTCTTCATGCTTCTGCCTCCCATGCCAGAAGACGCAGAGGGAAGCATTTGTTTTGAAGGGTCACAAAGAATCCAGATTTAAAAAGTAGCATGAACAATAGATTTGATGTCAAAGTCTTCAAAACCAAACTAAATAGTGGGAAAATGGTTTTCCTTCTTACTTTCTGCTTCCTTTTTTTCCTTTAAGGAAAAAAAAGCTTACCTCCTAAAAGTTGTTTTCTTTTTTTTCCATATATTTTTTATTGTAATTAATAGAAGAGTTACGTTATATTCACCAGATAGAAGGACTTCACAAACATTGATACCCTTTCTCATGTCTTGGTCCCCATTTCCCTCCCCCGACCTCCGCCCCTCATCTTGTTTTCCTCCCTTCCCTATCTGACTTCAAATAACCAAATATGCATATATACAATATAACAGATAATCAGGTGAAATATTATAACAATATGAGATAGCCAAGGGACAGCAAAAGAGATGAGAGATAACACAGTACAATAAGGACAACAATCACTCATTATATGGCTTTTGTTTCTATATCCTGGAGGTCCTTTCCTTTAGCGTCTTACTATATGGCCTTATATCTAGGTTTTGTTCTATTGTAAATCTCTGCTAGGAGAGCCCAAGGTTTCTACTGATTACAACAAATGAGGGAAACCATTGAGCCTATGTGCAAACTCGTTCAACCACTATGGAAAGCAGTATGGCAGTTCCTCAAAAGACTAAACATAGAGCTCCCCTATGACCCAGCAATTCCACTACTTGGCATTTACTCAATCATCCAGAAACAAGGACATACTAAATCCACTAGCACAACGATGTTCCTTGCAACACTATTTACCATAGCAAAGATATGGAACCAACCCAGATATCCCTCAGTTGATGAGTGGATCAACAAGATGTGGTATTTATACACAATGGAATTCTATGCTGCTGTCAGAAAGAATGACATTGCCCCATCTGTAAGGAAATGAAAAGACTTAGAAAAAATCGTATTAAGTGAAGTAAGCCAGACTAAAAATTGTTTTCTTATCGCAGTCTCGGCTTGTTTTGGAGACATTCGAATACCCAATGCACTGAAAGGAAGTTTTTTTAAAAATCTGTTTACAGATAGATGCCAAAGAATCCAATTATAGGCTTAAATGAATTGGTTTATTTTTGTTAACAAGTAATTAATTTTCATCTACTCAGATAGGTTGCTTCAATGTGTGGGTGTGCAAGTTTTTTTTAAACCAACTTTATTGAGCTAGACCCTTATATCCTGCTATTCACCCACATAGAAAGTATATACTTTTTATAAAGTGTATAATTCAGTGGCTCAGAGCACATCCGCAGAATTGTGCAATCAAGACAAGTCAACTTTAGAACATCTTCCTCATCTCAGGAAAGTTCCAGACCCTCTAGCTCCCAAGGCCTCAGCCTAAGTATAACCTACTAGACAACTTTATTTCATATGAAGATAATTATATGACATTGTGGTCTTTTGTGTCTGCAAGCTTTTGTTTACATAATTTATCCACAGAGGAAGACAGCATGGACAGAAGAAATGTGTTTGTGTTTTGCTTTTCTGTGAGCACTGCACTGAAGACATCAGGGACACATGGACCCTGAGATCTCTGCTGAAAGCAGAAGGAAGCAGGCAAGGACAGGCCTCTAGGCTAGGGTTTGGACTTGAGGAGTGTAAAGTCAGTTCAACTTTAAGAAAAGAAAACAAATATCCTTGGGAGAGAGCCCAAGGATCTTTCTCCATGAAAGGCCACTTTGACGAGGCATTAATGGTTTTCACCTATTTTCTTTAATCATGTGATCATGGTCATGTGATCCTGGGCCTCTTGTTGACCAAGAATGATAGGCAGGGTTCCACTCTCCAGCCCTGGGGTCACTCAGCTACTCTCTGCCTAACTAATGATTTCACAGGTTTCTGTCCTTTCAAGTTTCCAAGTATTTCTCTCCATGTCTGTACTCAGCTAATGTCTCTCCCTATTTCACAAAGAAAATAGAAGCAACCAGCATGCAGTTACCCCAAGGGCCTAGGACTGCAGCAGCGATGCGCCAATCAGCATCTCTAAATGGACAGTCTCACACTTCAGACCACGATTCCTAAGTTTTTTGTTTTCATAGTACTAGGAAAGATTAAATAGTAAAGTTTAAAAAGGAAAGTAGGGCCTCAACTCCAGGGTTTCTGAATCATTAGGTCTGAAGAGGGTCTGAAAATATGCATTGTTTGTAATTCTCCGTGTTGTGGTGTTTCTGATGTAGGACTCACTTTGAGAAGCACTGTGGCGGACGAGGAGGCAGTGGTTCCCAGGTTAATCCCTATGTGGGCCCTGGGTGCCAGGCTCTCCTACCAGCGATCTTTTCCTTCTTTCTCCTCCCCACTTATTACTTTATTGAGTCATTTGACAAGCATGCTAATTTCTTGGATGTCTATTGTTGGATTTGATTTGACTTTCTAGCTTGTGTCATCTCTCCCTTCTGCCTTACAGAAAGAAAGTTTATTCTTAAGACTGATTCCAATTCTCTCCTTCCTTCTCTTATGACCTATCCCATCAGCCATGGTTTTCACCACCCATGCAATCATTCATAGCTAAGGCAAAATTCTATGGCCAGTGCTTGGGCCTTATTTTGTTGGACCCATGGTGGATGACTTGTCTATTTGCCCTTGAGAGTGAGACGCTTGCTAAGTAAGATGCTTGTTAGTGGATACTAACTTTCAAGCATTTCTGTCCTTTACCGTCCATCTGTTGGGATGCTATTGTCTCACTCCTTGGATTCCTTTTATGTTTTAGTTTTCTGTCCTTAAAGCCTTATGGTTCCAGTTGCTGTATCTTTGCTTTAAACAACCCTCATGCTGGGATTGAGGGCTGATCTTACATTCTAACTTTAACATCCAATTGTCTGCATTAATGGTCATAAAAACCTTGACACATCCAAAGCTATATGACAGACCTTTCTCATACCTCGGAAGTCCCAGACAAATCCGATCCACCCTCTTGTCTGTAATCACTGGGGACCATTATTTATTTATTTATTTATTATTATTATTATTATTTTTGCTAGTCCTGGGGCTTGACCTCAGGGCTGGGGTACTGTTCTTGGACACTTTTTGCTCAAGGCTAGTGCTCTGCCACTTGAACCAGAGAGCCACTTATGGCTTTTTCTGTGTATATGGTACTGAGGAATCGAACCCAGGGCATCATGCATGCTAGGAGAGCACTCTCCCACTAGGCTATGCTCCCGGCCCCCAGGACAATAATTCTAAATAACAAAAAAGTTCCTCCTACTTCCCTCAGTATCATCATTTCTCAACGGAATTATTGTAACATCTTAGTCTTTCTTTCACCTGCTTCTCAGCATTTTCTTCTTAACACAGCAGTCCAAGGGGATTCTTTTGTCTTTTGTGTCTTCATGGGCTAAATGAACAGTCAGCTCACTCCATCTTTCTTCACCAAACTATCCAATGCTTTCTGTCCCACTCAGGATATCCATCAAAATCTGCTTTCCTTTGAATACCACTTCCTGCCTCTCTCCACTCCATTCTAGCCTTGCTGTGATGAACATGTTATTGTCACTTTTCCCTTAAAGCCTTTTGACCTGCTTTTCTGCCAATCCATGCTTTTTCCTGCCACCATCTTCTCCAAGCCATGGCTCAATGGTGAACCTTATCAATAAAATGCTATCCACTTCTCATTTCCTGATTTCTTTCCTATTTTCTCCTCAGTGAGCAATCTCACCTTCAAATAGCTACATGGTTTATTTATTTATGTTATTTATTACCTACCTCTCACTAGTTGTAAACATCATGAAGACAGGATTCTTTCCCCACCTCATTAATTACTCTGACTCATTTCTATCCCCAGCAAGCCCTAGATGAATTTATTTGTAGAATTAAGCTTTCAGCCAACTTTGATAGTTTAAATGCCTTTCAGTCATTTATATGTAATGCTCAGAAATTTCGCCACTTCTGGCATCCTGCCGAAGCTCGCTTGGCTGCTGGACTGCTTCCAATTTTCGCTTTTTGCCTTTTTCACCTCACAGCTGCCACATATTGAGAACATATGCCCAAACCTTCATACAGGCTTACTTAACCCTGTAAAGCCACTGTGAATCAGGGAGTGACATTTCTGCTTATCACAGGAAGAGACCTGCGTGGAGCGGAGAGGGCAGCTGGCTCGCTCACGATCATACAGCTGACTGCCTATGAGGCAGAAAGAGAATCTGTCAGATCCTAAGGCTCATACTTAAAACCTTACATTTAATGCCACTCATATGCATAATATATAATAGGCTCAATTTCTCAGCACTTAAGGTTTGACATTTACCTCGTAATTATTTTTGAATAATTACTTAAAATCCTGGGAGTGACTTCAAGGCCCATTAGATAGAATGATTTATATAAACTAGAGTTATAGATACAATTACGATTTTTCATTCCTCAAAGACGGTGATTTTTAGAAATTATCTTTAAAGAGCCGTATAAAGGGCTTCAGCTCAACATGTCAGTTTATGAGTGCAATGTATCTTGATTAATGTCACCTCTTCCCAAATTCTCCCAACCTCATCCATCCCTTCAAGTTTTCTACTTCTGTTCTCATGTATGTGTCTTCAGTATTGACTGTATTTTCTCACCACTCATTATTATTGTTATTGTTATCTTTATTATTATGCTGGAATTTCTTTTTTAAACTTTTATTTTTATCAGTGTGTATTAATTTTATATTATAAAAGGGCTTCATTATGATTGCTTCTATACATTTATACAACAGATTAGATCATATTCCCTCTATTCTTTACTCTCATTCTGCTTCTTTATGACCTTTTCTCTTTTATCTCCCAGCTATTTTCATGACTTTGTTCTTATTTGTCACCCCCTTAGCTTTTACAAAGACAGAAAAATTGTTGTCTTTGGGGAGCTAGCTTATTTTTATGCTGGCATTTCTTCCCTGGAAGTGTGAGGGCTTAGAAGGAAAGGGTGCTGGATAAATATGTATGCGATGATGCTTGCTAAGTGAGAGACAGAGACAATAATAATAATATCCACCATTTACTGTTCTCAGACTATATTTACCATTCACAAATTAAGGAGAGGAAGCCCAAAGAATTATGTTAAAAATGTTTGTCTTATGCTGATCCACAGCTGTACTCAATGGAATAAAATACATGTTCTCATTGAAAGCAGTGTCCCTTCCTGGCATTGGCTGGACACAGTCACTGGTCATTGGCCCTTCCTGAAAGTGTCTCACTTCTAGAGTGGCTCTCAGCTTCATTTACGCTTTTGAGGAAATGAATCAATCTACACAGCATGCGCATTAGAGTTGAGTCAAAAGCCTAGAGCTCCTTGCTACTAAAAAATATTCATTTGGAATCTCTCTCTCCCTCCCTCCCTCCCTCCCTCCCTCCCTCCCTCCCTCCCTCCCCTCCCTCCCTCCCTCTCCCTCTCCCTCTCCCTCTCCCTCCCTCCCTCCCTCCCTCCCTCCCTCCCTCCCTCCCTCCCTCTCTCTCTCTCTCTCTCTCTCTCTCTCTCTCTCTCTCTCTCTCTCTCTCTCTCTCTCTCTCTCTCTCTCTCTCCTATGAGAAGCTGAAGACAAAGCTTGGGCACAGAGGATAGCCTTATCATGTAGTTTGGTAAAATTTTCTTTATATGTATCAAATGATTGCATTTGTTTTTTTGCCAGTCCTGGAGTTTGAATTCAGGGCCTAAGTGCTGTCCTTGGGCTTTCTCAAGGCTAAAGCTCTATCACTTGAGCCACAGCACTATTTCCAGCTTTTACTATGTATGTGGTAGCGAGGAATTGAACCTGGGTCTCCGTGCATACCAGGCAAGTACTCCACCACTATGCCAAACTCCTAGCCACTGACTGCATTAGTTTTATAGCTAACAAAGCCTGCGTAAATGAGTTACTATATGACAATTCCTTAGCACAGTGGTTGGTGCTGAGAAACCACTCATTAAACTATAACTACCATTATTACGTCAAGGGTACTTTATGTTCTAAGTCATTACTCTTCCAGGTAGATGAAGGCCTCAATTCATCTGCTATCTGAAATTCAATTATCTTGACAGTTTAACCCTTGGACAACTCCCCGCCCCCCCCCCCCATCCTCTAATTGTAAACAAAAACAGAAAGAAGTTATTTTACTAGCAATATCCCAACAGTCCACAAGAGGGCAGTGCCCCTCAGAGCCTAGGCCACCAGAGCAGTGGGCAGGCAGAAAGGTATTGTGGGTGCTGAAGTAAGCCATACTGTAATATGATGCTTTTGGGTGCTAAGGTATGTTGTGAAGAAAATGAAGGGGTATTGGATAGAAAATGGTGAGGAGAAAACTTAATGGAAACACCAAGCTTTGGCAAGGAAGAGAGTAGTCGAGTAGATCAGGGGAAGAATATTAATAACATTTGAAGGAACAGTAGGGCCCACGCTGGAAGTAGTCTTGGTGTACTTGAGAGGAACAATGAACAGCACTGTGGCAGAAAAACAGTGAAAAGACATAAAGAATATGATTACATAATTTGCCTGAAATCATATGTTTTAGACCTTGCATTCATTTCTTTTTTTTAAAAAGCAAACCATGAAGAGAGCTTCACCTAAACTTACTCAAATTTTATGTTCCAAGACTTAAAGTGGTACAGAATGTCTCTTTTGTACTTTTATAACCTTGTGTAAAAAAAAGTCAAGATTTATAAAAATGCCCATTATTTTTCTAATGCAATGAAAAATATTGAGGCTCCTGGTTCAAGATAACTCCAGGCAGACAAATCCATACTGCTACCTCCAATTAGCAAGAAGCAGAAAGGAGGTTTGAGCTGTGAGCAGATACCTCAAGACCCTGAGTTTCAACACTGCTACTAGAACAAAAGCAAACAGAGAAACAAGTAAGAAAGCAGACAAAAATCATGAACTATTTACACTACGAATAACTTCTTGTTTCTGGAACTGGGACTTGACCTCAGGGTCGAGCTTTCACTGGAAGGCTGGTGCTCTATCACCTGAACTGTGCCTGTAGGAAATTAATCTTCAGATTAATATAGAAGAATGTTTATTGGAGCATGATTGTTTATAAACATTTTAAATAGCATTAATGTCCAATAATTAGAAATTACTTGAATAAGTTAGCATGTTTCTAAGTTATTACAATCTCTTTTAAAAAAATTTAAGTTTGGCTGGGGCATGACCTAGTGGCAGAGTGCTTGCCTCGCATGCACAAAGTCCTGGGTTTGATTCCTCAGTATCACACATACAGAAAAAGCCAGAAGTGGTGCCGTGACTCAAGGGTAGAGTGCTAGCCTTGAGAAAGCCCAAGGACAGTCTCCAGTCCCTGAGTTCAAGCCCCAGAACTGGCAAAAAAAATTAAGTTTAGTTTAAATGTTCATAGTATATTCTTAGAGGAAAAACAAGCAGCAAAATAAAAACCATGTACAAACAGTGAACCCAATTTTTAAAAGAAACTATATTCAGAAAGCAATAAAAAATAAAAATGACAGAATGCTTGTCTGTGCCATTTTATAATACTTTTCTGTATCGAAGTTTTTCAAAGAATTCATTTTCTAGTCATAAAATAATGTGATTAAACATTTAGCATGGAAGTTTTCATTTTTGTTTAAACTTAAAAATATATGCCTAGTACTACTTTTATATAAGATAGAAACTGGTATATCTTTTGAGATGAGTGAGAAAAGATCATTGCATAAAATTAGATTATGGAACCTTCCTCTTTAGTACTTAATATTTAATGAATGAATAAAACAAATCATGGCCAAAAAAAGCAGCCACAAAAAGAAAGAAAAGAGTATACTCTACATCATCATCTTTATAGTACTGACCCTAGAAGCTCATGCCTGTAATGTGAACTCCCTGGGAGGTATAGGTCAGAAGAAGTATGTTTCAAGTCAGCCCGGGCAAAAATGTAAAATGCTATCTGAAAAATAACAAAAATAAAATGAGTTGGAGGCATGGCTGGAAGTGGTAGAGCACCTGCTTAGCAGCAAGTTCAGGAGAGAAATACATGGTTGGCCTAAAGAGGAATGGCTGCAATGCTTCCCTGAGGTCTTACTGAGGAGAGTGGGGCAGGGGCTGGGGGCTTCTGCACACAGGCCAGCACTAATGGCAACTTTAGACCAGAAATGGAGTGACCTGAGAAAAGTGAAGGGAAAAGTCAAGAAGACCCCCTTAGAAAGCTCTCCTTTTATGTATGATCATGAGGTGATGAAAAGCAAGGCTCAGGTTGTAACTTCCGAGAGATCTGACTCTCTCAGGTAGGAGGGTTCACTGTGGGAGGCAGAGGGCCCCGGGCGTGGTATCTCTAATAACACTTAGAGGAAGGAGCCAGGCTCAGGCCTCCAGCAGAGGCAACATGTGGTTCTTGTGTTCTCACTGCATCTTCATGCATTGGGAAGAAAGCTGAGTGCCAACACTCAGCTTTATTATTTGTTAAATGTACAAAGGGAGATCTGGGGCTTACAGAGGATATGAAAAAAATGTAAAACCAAACAAACAAAAAACAAAAAAGTAACCCAATCATTGACAGAATGGAATGTTTGGATAAAGTTTCCTCATGAAGCATGACGATTTAAGACATATAACATGAACCTATGGTGAAGGGAGAGAGGAAAGCAGAAATGGTGATCGAAGGAGAGGGGGAAGGAGAGAAAGGGAGAGACAGTGAAGAAGGGAAGTGAGGCTAGGAAGAACATAAAACCAAGGGAAATAAGAAAATTCCCTCTGAGGACTTTAGTAAGACAAGAGATTAGAGCAAGATTCTATAATAACAAGATGAAAAGCAAGAGGGTAGAATTAAGGAAACAAACAGAAACAGAGAGGAGGTCTGTAAAGCTAAAATGGACAGTTGAAAACTATGAAAAGAATGAGCGGAGAGGGAAATGAGTTTATAGTAGGTAAGTGAATGGAGGTAGGCAAGGAAGTATAATACAACAATAAGTCAAAAGGACAGTCTAGATTCGAGGAAGAATCTGGTTAAGAACTACTGAAAAAACTGTCTGACTCCACTTTGGTCAGGCTCCTGACATTCTAGGCTCATCCAGACACTTCCTTGTACAACCCAGTTTTAGCAAGAAATATTTACAATATGTAAGAAACCTTGCTAAGTAGCATTCACAGTGTGAATTGACATTTATAAAGTTATTTCTATTTACCCAAGTTCCTTTCTCCTATTTTCGTGGATATTCCTGGATAAATAATCTAGGAAGAATATTCTCCAAATGCTAGTGCCTGCTATTTCTGAGTGCTCTGGGCTATGGGCTATTCAGGTTTGACTTTAGTTCTTACATTTTTTTCCTGTTGTGCTTAAAGTTGAGTAGTACATGCTAGTCTATTTAGTTGTAAATCCTACTAAATAACTACTGAGGCAATATAATCATTACATTTTATATGTATTATAGCAACAATGAAACTGAGTGCTTTCTTATATTTTGCTAGCATTTAATTATGCCAACTCCCCTTGTATGTGGGCTCTATCAGTGACCACAGGCCTACAAGGCTTACCACAGGGGGGACTGAAGCATGTATTCCCATCCAACGGAAGGACAGATTGTGACACTGCCATGGAGAGTCATGACAATCTACTGTGATAGTTATCTCCTCCATTGGGAAATGTTGCCTTCCTCTTAAGGAATGTTGTAAGTTTAGTTAATTATATATGTATATATATGAATGACAGTAAATTATATATATATATATATATGAATGACAGTCCTGGGGCTGAACCTGGGGCTTCATGCATGCTTGGCAGGCACTCTACTATCACTAGGCCATGCTCCCTGCTTGTGAGTTTAATTAAGTAACAAAAACATGTAGTACAAGTAGAGGAAGGATTAGAGTTTTAATGATTTACCAATGCTATCTCCAGGGTCCAAGGACAGAAGTTTTCAGTGGCCTATTAAAATGGATCTATATTTAAATGATGTTTGCTTAAGAGCTAGGATATCAGCTTCTGTGTTCTATCACTGGCTTATTCCTTCCATAGATAATCTGATCACACAAATTATGTGTAAGAAATTATGTGTAATTGTTTTTGTATTTTGATATATACACTTATGCTTTATATCAAAACAATCTCAGCTCTTGCTTGTTTATTATTTTTCCTGAATTTTATCTCATGAGAGAAAAGTTTACTTTCTTTTTTATAACAGAATTAGATATTTATTTCATAAACAGGGAAGGTAACAGATTGAAAATAACAAAAATTTGAGACAGCAAATTCGAATACGATATTGCATCGTTTTAAAATAATGTATTTTCTGGTCTTTGAAAAGCAAACAGGCCATTGGAAACATGCATGGTGTGCTGGAGATATAGCCAGGTGTATTACTGGAATGGGTACAATTTTTATTAAACTTTAAACACAAATTAATGTGCTATGGGTATAGTTTATGCCGCAAAGCTTCCGTGAATGTTCATTCCCTGGCTCACTTTAAAAATGAAATACACGTGTCATGTTGGAGGTGAAATGGAAATGCCTTTCATTATCAAAACTAACAAGAATGTAAAGGGATCCTTGCTGCCCTTTAATCAAGTGAGCTTGCCCTCTTGGGTGTGAACATTATGAGCCTCTCTGTATAATGCCATTACTCAAGCTGCAAGAAATGAGATCCTTCAGCCCTTCCAGCTGGGGCTGCAGCATGTGTACCCTCTGGGCTCAGGAACTAAGGTGGCAGCAGCCGAGAATGAGTTCCTCAGAATGTGAAGATAATGCTCAGATGATATTCTAGAAACTACACAGGACTGAGAGGGTCACACAGAAATTTTAGCTTCCTTTCTCTCTCTAGTTAGCCTTGGCCTCTTGGACAACTCTCTGTGGCCCTTCGGTCTCCTGGAAATTTATGGAGATTTGTCTAAAGATCTTCCCTTCTCTAACATTTTTTTTTGTATGTACAGGCACTAGTTTTCATCTAATCTTAGTGGCAACATGGAAGACTCTGCCCATCTACTTGGTGCCCCTGAAAAGTTCATCTCAATGAATTCAAGAGGGTGAACAGGTTCTTGTCTTCCCCCAATTCCTCCTCTCATTGACACACAGGTATGAGAGGTTTCTCTCTTACTAACATACCTCCAAATATGCATACAAGAATAACCTGGCATTCTTTTTTCAGAGTCAAGTTTTTAATAGCTATTTCAGTTATCTGTGTGCAGCCCCAATGTAGTCACTTAAAAAAGTTCTTTATCTGAAGGATATATTCAGTGCTGGAATCTGTATTACTCTAGTCTTGTAGAAAGTTTTCATGCTTACACAACCAAAGCACCAGTAAAAAAAAACCCCAGACTATTCTATACTTGAACTTGGATGCAATGTGGTTTTGAAAACACCAAGCAAATCATAGTCTGTTCTCCCTCCCCCCTGCCCCTCTGCTCCGCCCTTTTGATGCAGCTCTAGGAAGGCAGGGAAAGAGAGTGCTGAAGACATTCCTTTCTAGAATGTCTATCACTAGGGGGTGGCTAAATTTGGAAAGCAAATGTGATGGGTACCAGTGCTATGATGTGAGATTACTGAAAATTTTTATAAGGCAGAGGGAGGACTTTTCTGATTCTCTATGAAGAAAACACTCTACATTTGACGTTAGAGAAACAGAATACTTCTATTTTTTTTCCCAAGTAAGAGGTTCTCAGAAGTTCTAGAGCCTGTCAGTTTTACCACCGTAATTTACTAGCTCGATGGGATGGCCCTCTGTGTCTCACAGAGCTGTTTCTCAATTACCACGCATGCTTTGATACCAATATCTTTTTTCCTTGAGAAGGAAGCAAATTTAGTCTCTAGGGGTCCTGTCTTTTCTTTTCAAAACTAATGGTGAAACCAAAAATACTCATCACCTGGTAGATGATATAGAAAAAGGAATAAATGAAGATATACATTAAAATGCATCTAATGTTATATATTCAAAGACAAGTGAATAAAGATAGTATTTGCTTTTCTATTCCATATGCTTTGTAGATAGCACTCTCATGCTTCTTTTAGTAGCATCCCATGGATAATGAATTCCTTAAAATACAAATGCTCAAGGCTTAGACACATTCCAGCAGTAGATAAATCAATAGTCACACCAGAATTTTACATAAATATGTCAGAATTCAGGTCTTTTTAATGATAAGATTCTTTATGTGGGTTGTCTCTCCTTTAACTCCCATCTTCTCCCTACTTGACTTGTGCTTTCCCTCCCCTCCTTGCCTCTGACTCCCTCTCTTCCTCACCTAAGGGAACAACAGAATGAAGATTTAGTTTCAATTTGCTATAGTGACTCATCTTTATCCTTATTTAGGGCTCTAGGGGTTTGGAAAGTGGGACCTATCAGTTCTGCTCCCAGGTGCTGTTAGCTCCTTGGGATGCATAAGGGACTCCACAAATATCTATAACAAAAGGTGGAGACAGATAAATGCTCTGGAGTTGATCCAGATAAAATGCTAAGTCTGTAACAGGAGAGGATTGGTAAATCTCTGTTCCTTCACTTACCACAATAAATTCAGTCTTTCTAAGGTGAATGGGACTCTTAACCATTCATTAGGACGTATTAAACTAAGATTTCCAGGTATCAGAAACAGATGTTTAACCTGTATCATGCTCCTTCCCAGTTCTCTAACTAGAATTATGGTGGATATTGTACACTTATTCTTTGTGTAAAAATATAGATGAATATAGATACAGAATCTTGGGACTGGAATTTAGTTCATAACTTTCTGTTACCTCCTTTTTAAAATCAAAGAGGGGAAATTATGGTTACATAGGGGAATGCCGCTTTTAATTCTAATAACTATGACTTTATATTGACTGCTTTTTCCTGGGAAAGCCTGAATGATTCAAGAGAATTATTAAGACTGGTACAAAAATAGGCTGAAAAACATCAGGTGTGTGATTTGTTGTACTAGTAAGAAAGGTAAAAGCAAATTTAGATATTTTGAAATCTATATTTAAATCAATCAATCTACCTATTTGTTTCTCTATTTTTCTACATATAATTTTTTGTTAAAATTGGGAGTTGAGGGCTGGGAGTTTGGCCTAGTGGTAGAGTGCTTGCCTAACATGCACAAGGGCCCGGGTTTGATTCCTTGGTACCACATACATACAAAAAAGCCAGAGTGGCGCTGAGGCTCAAGTGGTAGAGCTCTAGCCTTGAGAATGTCCAAGAACAGTGCTCAAGCCCTGAGCTCAAGCCCAGGACTGGGCAAAAAAAATTTGGGAGTTGAACTCAGGACCTTTTTGATGCCAGGCATGTGCTTAACCAATGAGCTACATACATCCTCAGCCTTTCTAAATATATACATATTTGACAAAACACAGATAATGTACTAGTAGTATTAAGGAGAAACATAACCCATGAGTGGTTTAGGTGGAAGTGGCAGATGGAAGAAGGAAGGATCACAGTGACATTGGCTGGTGGACCTCAGCTGTGTCCAATGGAATAACCCACATGCCAAGGACCCACCTCAACTAACCTCTATATATCAGACCCAACACAAACTTCTAGGATAAAAGGCAAATTACAAAGACAGACTATAGGTATCTTTGTCACACACAGGTCAAAGGTATAGATATTTATCCTTAGCAAAATGGCAAAAAGCGTAGTCAGGAACAAACTTTTTGTAGAATAGAACAGTCTCTGTTTGTTACATTTCCTTCTTATTACCAGAATGAATGTTTGTTCCTTAAAAAACAAACCCAATAAGATATACCAGACTCGTGTTCCAATGGGCTCAACTGTAGGAAGGTGTAGAATAGCAAAGTTTGGAGCTCAGCTCAGAAAAGCAAGGAAGAGAACAGTCCAAAGGAAAGTTGATCCCAAGAGATAAGTCAGGAGCAGAAACAAAATGCAAATGAAGGAACTGCAGCTACAAAGATGAGGCCCAAGGACCTAAATGTGCAAGGCAGCAGGAAAAAGGAAAGAAGAGAGAAGGGTCCAAAGGCAGGGAGATCATACTTCCATACTCTGGGATCTGGGAGTTTCAAATTCGTACAAAGTATTGTAGGAATTTGAAAGACATCAGGACCTTCAACTACCCAACAGACAACCCTAAGCGGGAAGAGATAATGGGTAATATCATGGGATATTGGCTGAGTAACGGTGCAGGTCCTGAGGCTTTGAGCCTCAGCACCAATTCTAATCTTTCTGGTAGTTAATTGGAAATAAGAATGGCACAGACTTTCTTGCTTTGGCTGGCTTTGAACTGTGAGCCTCAGAGCCTAGCCTTCTGAATAGCTGGGATTACAGATATGAATCACTGATGCCTGGCTTGTATTTTGATTAGTTAAAATTATCATTGAGGAGGATAACTTTTAGAAGACAACATTGAGAAGATAACTTTTTAAAGGTGTTATGAAAAGAAACAGAAGTCCAAAACACAGACACAAAACCCTGACACGCTTTTATCTTTCATCTTAACTCATTAGAGATAGCTGGTTTACTCTTAAATTCATGGTAGATCCTGAAGTATCAGACAACATGCATCAGACAAATCTTGTGGTATAAAATGGTGAAAACAAATTTGTTGGTCATTTTTCCAACACTCAAAAGGACAAAAACCAACATGTTACAGCAATTGGAAGTTTATTGTTTGTAAAGGAAAACAAAGGATGAATGCGTAGAGAAAGTCTATGGTTCTGTGGAAAGGACTTGTGCCAGAGAGGCTGGATTCAAACTCCATTTTGCCACAAATGTGGTATGTAAATAACTTAGGAAGTGATTTGTGTTCGTGGGGCTCAGAAAAAAAAAATCACATTCCACACTAAGAGCCATTGCAGGTTCCACAAGCTCATCTTCCCTTTGAAATTACATTTCCTTCTACCCTCTCTTAAACAGCCTACACTCACTCCTGGTAAGAAGGTCACCTCAACTACCTGGCTTTGAGTTTCATACTCTGTATGTCTGCTATGCACACGTGCATGGTAATTGATCAGTGTGGATTCTGTGCTGTTAATCTGCCTGGGGTTAGTTTGCTTCAGCAGGTTTAGGTACTGAAACTTCAGAGGAAAACTTTGAATGCCCTTACACTTTTCTGAATTCTAACCTCCTCAAGGATAATGTGAGAGTGAGAGTAATGATACTAGCTTGGTAGTATTTATTGCAGAGTGGCTGGTGTGTACAAACAGCAACGCTAGGGTTATGAGGCATTCAGGGTAATGTTTATAGAGAATGGGAATCACTGGACGCTATACTCATTGGGAGAATAGGATTGTGGACATTTACATTTTCCTACCTATCATGGTTGGTAAATGTCAGCAAGATTTTGTCTCAGTTCTGAAAAAAAGTGTCAATGATTTGTGATGAGCTTGCCTGTTGACTCACCAGAAAGATAATGATTCTGTCTTACTCTTAGTTGAAGATAAAATATTTCCTTACAAAGAATTATTTTTTTCTCAATGAATCACAATTTTGTCAAAACCACACCATTAAGTCAAGAAAATGTTATTACCGGAAGGATTCGGCTGTGCCTATACTAGTTTTCTTTTACCATTACAGTTTGGTTTACTGGAGTTGTGTATTAATATATGCATGGATGTATATATTAATAAATGTTAATGCAGAGTCTTGGTCACTAAACAGTTTAAGATTTCAAATGTTCATTCCTTGAACTGTCTCATTGTGCTCATGTCCCTTTCCCCTGCTAAAGTGCATTGACCTCACACCTCTTTTTAGAGCATTTGCATCCAAGATAGCAAATCAAATGAAATATTATGTCTCAAAAAGAGCACCAAATCCTCGTTTGTGTTTCAGATGACTGAATATATGACTTCTCCATTGGGAAGTCTCTTATCCAAATTGTGTTTGTGACTGAGGCATGGAGGGGAATGTTACTGGCATCCGACCAGGAGAAGGCAGGGATGCTGCTAAATATCCTATAACATACAGGACAGCTCCTTACAAGAAAGAATGACCTCATTCGAAATGCCAGTGGTCCCAGTTTTTCCACACAGTGTGCATCAGAACCACTCCCAGAGCTTATGAAAATTCACACTGCAGAACCTGTTCTCAGAACTTGGGATTCAGCAGGTCCCTGTAGGAACAAGAAATTTAGAATTTGCAGTTCGAGCAAGTCCCCCTGTGATGCTGAAGCTGCTGGCTTAGGGGTCACAGTTTGAGAACTGCTGGTCTATCCAACCCCTACCTTCCCTCACAAATCTAAAATCAGTGGTTTAAGTTTTTTTCCTTTATGCAAAATTTGCAATGCTGAAATTGCTCAAATTATATCCATGTCATTTGCCAACGGAGCCATTCAATGAACTATAAAAATGTAATTTAGAAGTCAGTTTTCATCATGCTGCCCCAAATCTCAGCTACTGCCTTTCTGAATTTCTTATCAATGGATTTCTTGGCCAAAAGGAATGTGATATAAAAGTTTTAGACAGAAAGCATTTTCTCTAAAATTCAAATTGGTTACAAAGAGTCAGCTTGTACCAATTTGCTACACATTCAATGTTGTGAATTAAGGGGTACCATCTTTAATAATCTATTCACCTGATAATAATTATGCTATCATACTTGCATCATTCATAGATCTATTTTTATTAAAGCTTAGTTTTCCTTCCAAATAGAAATCTAGTGCTGTTTTTCTTATCTTAAGAAGGATTGGGAAATTTAGCTTGGGTTAAAAAGGATTCTATAATGATGCTAGAACAAAGAAAAATCTGCAGAAAGAAAATTTAACAGAACACAAAATAGAAAGATTTGGCATGCCCTGCAAAAACACGTACTCTCTCGCTAATTCACTGTTTTTTTTTTTTAGATAAAGTACATGCAGTATGGAGAAGTTCTTGTAGAGTTGAGTTAATCTCCACCCTCAAAACAGACAGATGCAGGTGTAAAGTATACCATAAAAACTATGGGAAAGAATCATCCAGAAACAAGGGCATACTAAATCCACTAGCACAATGACGTTCATTGCAGCACTATTTACCATAGCAAAGATATGGAACCAACCCAGATGTCTCTCAGTTGATAAGTGGATCAACAAGATGTGGTATTTATACACAATGGAATTTTATGCTGCTGTCAGAAAGAATGACATCTCCCCATTTGTAAGGAAATGGAAAGACTTAGAAAAAATCATATTAAGTGAAGTAAGCCAGTCTCAAAGGAACATAGGCCCAATAGTCTCCCTCATTTGTCATAATCAATAGAAACGTTGGGCTCTCCTAGCAGAGATTTACAATAGAAGAAAATCTAGAGACATTAAGCAAAATAGTACGACACTAAATGTAAGGAACTCCAGGATAAGGAAACAAAAGCCATATAATGAGTGACTGTTGTCCTTAATGTACTATGTTATCTCTCATCTCTTTTGCCATCCCTTGGTTATCTCATATTGTTACAATTTTTCACCTTGTTATCTGATATATTTTATATGTGCTTAATTGATTATTTGAAATTGGATAGGGAAGGGGGAAAACAAAAAAAAACTATGGGAAAGAAATGAGAAATAACTTGAATAATATTAACACCGAAAAGACTTGCTAAGAAAGGATGTGCTAAGAGACAGGCACCTGCAGATCACACATTACTACATCAGAGGCTGAGATCTGGGGAGTAAGATTCAAAGCCAGCCCAGGCAGAAAAATCCATAAGACATTTGTCTCCAATTAACCAGCAAAAGGCTGGAAGTGGAGGAATGACTCAGGTGATAGAGTACCAACCCCAGAGTGTAAGCCTTGAGTACGGTACTGGCACAAAACAAAACAACACAATACAAGAAAGGTTATATAAAGTACAAAAGCCAAGCAACTTTTGTTCTACTATGGAGATCTGAAAATGTCATGTTCATAGGTAGGGGCGGAAGGGTGCCGGACCTCCCACACTCTTTAAGGAAATCACGTAGGCAGCATGAATTCATACTTTTCACAAAAGGATGGCATTTTTAATTTCGAAAGAACCTAGAATTATGAAAAACAAAGGCAATTTTTATTATACCCCTCTATTAAAGTTGTAATATTTGCAAAATCCAGAAGTCAGTAATCACATTGCACTGTGCGTTTGTCTTACTTTTCTGTCACAGCCTCCAGATTTTTCATTTCTTCTTTTTTATTTTTATTTAAATTTTTATTGTAATTAACAGAAGGGTTGCATTATATTCACCAGATAGAAGGTGCATTAGTTCACAAACATTGATACCCCTCATCTTATTTTCCCCCTTCCCTATCCTATGTTAAATAACCAAGTACCCATATATACAATATATCAGATAACAAGGTGAAATACTGTAACAGTATGAGATAACCAAGGGACAGCAAAAGAGATGAGAGATAACATGGTACATTAAGGACAACAATCACTCATATGGCTTTTGTTTCTATATCCTGGAGGTCCTTTCATTTAGTGTCTTACTATTTGGCCTTATGTATCTAGGTTTTGTTCTATTGTAAATCTCTGTTAGGAGAGTCCAAGGTTTCTACTGATTATGACAAATGTGGGAAACCATTGAGCCTATGTTCCTTTGGGTCTGGCTTACTTCACTTAATATGATTTTTTTCTAAGTCTTTCCATTTCCTAACAAATGGGGGAATGTCATTCTTTCTGACAGCAGCATAGAATTCCGTTGTGTATAAATACCACATCTTGTTGATCCACACATCAACTGAGGGACATCTGGGTTGGTTCCATATCTTTGCTATGGTAAATAGTGCTGCAATGAACATTGTTGTGCTAGTGGATTTAGTATGTCTTTGTTTCTGGATGATTGGGTAAATGCCAAGTAGTGGAATTGCTGGGTCATAGGGGAGCTCTATGTTTAGTCTTTTGAGGAACTGCCATACTGCTTTCCATAGTGGTTGAACGAGTTTGCACTCCGACCAAAAGTGTAGTAGTGATCCCTCCTGGCCACATCCCCTCCAGCATCTGTTGTTATTAGATTTCTTGATCCTGGCCATTCTAACTGGAGTGAGGTGGAATCTTGGAGTTGTTTTGATTTGCATTTCTTTTATGACCAGAGATGTTGAGCATTTCTTCATGTGTCTATAGGCCATTCTTGTTTCTTCTTCAGAGAAGACTCTCTTTAAGTCTTTGGCCCATATTTTAATGGGATGGTTGTTTCTTTGGAGATTAGTTTTGGAGTGATTCAATTTTTTGAGCTATTGGTATATTTTAGATATGAGGCCTTTGTTGTATGGTTAGTGAAGATCTTCTCCCACTCTGTAGGCTTCCTGATTAGTTTACTAGCTATGTCCTTTGCCATACAGAAGCTCTGCGGTTTAATGCAGTCCCACTTATTCAGATTTTCTCTGATTTTTTGTGTTTCCTGGTCCTTATTAAGAAAGTTTCGACCTGTGCCAAGGAGACCTAGTTTATCTCCTGTTCCTTCTTATAAAGTTTTCAGTGCTTTTACCTCAAGGTCTTTGATCCATTTGGAGTTAATCCTGCTGCAGGGGGACAAAGAAGGATCCAACTTTAGTTGTCTACAGGTGCTTAGCCAGTTCTGCCAGCACCACTTGTTGAAGAGGCTGTCTTTCTTCCATTCTATTTTTTTTGGCTCCCTCATGAAAGATTAGGTGGCCATAGGTCTGTGGGTTAATATCTGGGTCCTCAATTCTATTCCATTGGTCTTGGGGCCTGTTCTTGTGCCAGTACCAAGCTGTTTTGTCACTATAATTCTGTAATAGAGTCTAAAGTTTGGTGCTGTTCTTTCTGCTAAGAATTGTTTTTGCTATACGGGGTCTTTTATTTTTCCATATGAAATTTTGGATTGCCTCTTCTATTTCTTTAAAGAATGACATTGGGATATTGATGTGTATTCTGTTGAATTTGTAGATAGCCCTTGGCAAGATTGCCATTTTTACCTTGTTAATTCTTCCAATCCAGGAGCATCGGTGGTTTTTCCATTCTGGAAGGAGTTCTTAATCAGACAAAATAAGGCTACTCACTTCACTTCACTGTTTGATAGATATGATAACATATTTTTGATAGAGAAAGTTGCAACAATGCCCACACCTAAGATAAAGCAACTGTGTTTTCTGCCAGCAGAACACTTAAAAACTTACTTGAAGTACTTCCACCACGCCTGTGTTTTTACTTCATGATTTCCCCACTTATGGTCAAATGATATATAACAAAATACCAAGTATCAATTTTAAAGTAAAAATGGAAGGACAAAATATTCACAATAAGCTCTCTTTTAGAAACTAGGAAAATGGAGAATTCTAAATGCATTTATTCCCACTGACAATGACAGACAATCTATCTGTTTTCAGCTGAAGAATGTGGCCTAGTATGTATATGTATATATATATATATATATATATATATTTCCAAATGGTAAAAATAGAATCTTCTTGTTTAAGTCCCTCCATACTTGTCTCTCAAAAGAATACTGGGAGATTCCTTGATGCGTTGGTCATTTCACTTGGAAAATTCTTTTTATTTATTTATTTATTTATTTTTGTTGGTCATGGGGCTTGAACCTGGCCTAGGTGCTGTCCATGAGCTCTTCAGCTCAAGGCTGTCACCCTGCCCTTGAGCCAATCCACACTTCCTATTTTCTAGAGATTAACTGGAGATAAGAGTCTCAGGTCCTTTTTAAAATAGCTCAAAACCTAGATACATAAGGCCATATAGGATGAGGCTAAATTAAAGGACCTCCAGAATATGGAAACAAGAGCGTTATAATGTGTAACTTTTGCTCTTAATGTACTATGTTATTTCTCATCTCTTTTGATGCCCTTTGGTTATATGAGATTATATTGTTATAGCATCTGACTTTGTTACCTGGTATATTGTATATATGTTTATTTGAAATAGGAAAGGGATGGGGGAAAACAAGATGAGGGGAGGAGTTGGGAGAAGGAAATGGGGACAAAAACATAAGAAGGGGTATCAATGTGTGAGAAGTAATGCACCTTCTATCTGGCGAATATGACTGTAACCCCTCTATTAATTACAGTAAAAAATAGTGTCTCAAGTCCTTTTGTGACCAGGCTGGCTTGGAACCTTGATCCTTATATCTCAGCCTTCTGAGTAGCTAGAATTAGAGATGTTAGCCACTGTGTCTGGCTGGAAAATCCTTTTTCTTATTTGTTTAAGTTTGAAACAATTTGATCTTGCTTCATGGATGAAATAGTCTCAGTCCTCTGATAAACTTATATAGCAATGAGGTCATTCAATAATTGGATTAATTCTAGGCAATTAGGGTTTTTTTCTCTTTGTCTTCTGTACCAACTTCCTAGAGGATAATAGTAAATTTTCTAAGTCTATTTAATATGTTTAGATTTTTAACTTCTTACAGGCAGGATCTTTACCTTCAACCACCTGCAATGCCAGTAATAAGTCCAGCTCTGGATGTGGCAGGTGTCAGAACTGCTCAGTAATAAATATGTACCTGCCACCCATTGTATTTACAGTTTAACATTCCAACTTCACATAGCATTAATTTGATTGATACCTTTATTCTATAAATGGAGAATTGGAAATAGTTATAATAGTAAATCAAACATGTTCAAAAGAAAGATAAAGATTTCTAATATTGAAAGAAAAACAACTCAGGTAAGTTCAGAAGAGAGAAGAGAATTGTATTTTTTATTTAAAAGAGGGTATAATTTCTGTAACTCTGTTACAGTCTTCCTCTAGTCTCTATCAGAAAGCTCTTATACTATGTTTAGATCAATTCAGAATTTTTATCTGTTATCACAAAAATGCCTTGTGAGACAGTAATTATCACACACTGAAAAGTTTTGCTTTTTAACCTTTTATCATTTTCCCATGATCTAGGATTCATGGATGTAGTTTTTAGAGTAGAGTGTAGGGAACTTGTAGCTATATTGATAAACTCTATTTCAATATAACAAGTTTCCTTTAGTAATTTGTATTTATTTTATGTTGCACATTTAAGCTTTGTTTTTTTCTTTCCATGATACTGGTAGAATTTTTAAAAACTGTTATTGTAAAGGTGATGTACAGAGGGGTTACAGTTACATAAGTCAGGTAATGAGTACATTCCTTTTGGAACAGTGTTACCTCCTCTCTCATTTTCTCCTTATTTTTCCTTCCTGCCCCCCCCCCAAATTGTATAGTTCATTTTCAACATGATGTCTAGTGAGTATCACTGCTGCATTTGTTCAACTTTTGTTTCCACCATTTCTGTGCTCCCCTCTCTTCCCTCCCCCAGATACACTTGCATATAAGACAAAGGTTCAATAGCTATGGGAACATGATCATATACAATGATGATTATTGACATGAAATGGAAACAAGAGGTTTAATACTATTTTTTCCATGTTTATTCTTTTTCTCTTTTGTTGCTAGTTTTGATTTCTGTACCTTTTGTGTTGTATGTGAGCTTTATGATGATGAGGTGTCAATAGACTTTACCAGACAGCCAAAGAGGTGTTTGGCACAAAAATTGTTACAAATGTCAGGCTGCATTGACTGCAAGATGATTACCCATTCCTGTTTTTTCATGAGCTACCATCAATTTTTCATGACATATGTATCTTATTTTCTTCCCAAAATATTGACCACTGTGGTTATTTCCTGGGTCTCAGAAAATAGTACTTCTACAATCATATATTGTATAAATAATTGTTCATCTATAATCCACCCTTAGAGCCAAAATGATTTCATAGTACACTAACCATTGAAAAGATAAACTTTTTATGGCTAAATGTCTGTGCTCTCCTCAGAGTAATACATTGAATCAATCCTATTATACCTTCTAGCCAACATGATATTTAAAGGTGAGGCCTTTGGAAGATAGTTACATTCAGATGAGGGCATGGTTGTAATACCCTTTATTTTTAGATTCTTTTCTTTGCTACTGGACACTTCTGGATGGCTTCCCCCTACAAAGAAAGTAGCCTTGGTTTTACCATCTTATTTCATCTAATCCTTGCATACTCATCTAAACTTCTACTTTCTGGGGCTGTGGGACTAACGGATCCTCCTTTTCATTAGGTCTGTGCTGATTGGAAGCACACCAAGACCTAGCAGATGCACATTAGATGTCACATATAGTGCCTTATCTAATGCTTTCCTTTATTTTCTGAACAATGTGAAGTGAATCATGTTTTTTTTTCCTGGCCCTGACTGAGCAAATCAGTGGTAGTGAAGCGTAACGTCTACAAGGCTGTTGCCTTCTAGTTTGTAAATGTCAGGAGAGATTATTCAAAGTGTTCTAGGTCCTTGAGGGCTGTGTGTTGAACTCTTCTCTGTCCATTTGAGCGGGAGAAGAAAACTAACTTCCAGTGACAGAAATATCTCATTTCCTCTGCAGTCTTCAAGGGTGTCCTAGAACCTTTCCTCAGGAATCTCTTAGGGGGTTTGAAAATATTTTTTTTGGATGCTATGAAAATCAAGAAGATTTGAAGACAGACCCTGACTCTACATATTAGGGAAATGATGTCCAGATTTAGAGTCCTAGATAAATGAGATCAAGTCCATTTTTATCATCTTTTAAATTCCCATTCTGCTCTGGCATGAGTTGAAAAAGAAAACATCAGCTGTCAAAGGCCAAGAGGAGAAGGAATATTTAATCATGTAAATAATGAATACTGCCAAGTATTGGATTCCCTGCACACTTTTCTCTACACTTATAATTTCACAAAAGTTGCAGCTCTGAAGCTGTATTAAATACAATTCTGTGTATTAAAATTTAGCATGGTATCAGAACTCCTTTGGCCAAGTTTTAAGAATATCTGTAAGTCTTTCCCCAATCTAGAAAGCATGTCTTTACTCCTCTATTCCCCAGCAGGACAAGATGTGGCATGGTAGAAAAGCTGGACAGTGTGAGGCTAGGACAACAGTGAAGGAAGTGCTCAAAATCTAGAGGAGACTTAGTTCGCCAGTGCTCAAAGTCTAGAGGAGACTTAGTTCTCTGCCCCAATGAGGAAATGAGGTTTGATTGACAGCTACATAGTTAGACTCTGAACCAACATTCTGCATTCTCATTTCCATATCCTGAATTAAAGAGTCTACAAACTGTACTACATACATGAAATAGAGGGCCAGCCTTGGATTGTTATCAGCTGAGAGTTCACTCACATGCTAAGTTTTACACTCAGGTCCTCTGGGATTCCATCTTCCTTCTGAATGTGTGTGGCTGGGCTATCCTCCATTAATAGACTTAATAACTGTTTATTTCCACTGCCAGTAAAAGAAAAAAAAAGTCGCCTGAAAGCCTCAAGAGGATGTTTTTTACCCGGTTCCTAGCAATGAATAGTTCTGCCTTTTTCTGCCAGTATAAGCAAGCCTGCCAAGATTTAAATTTCCTGGGCAGAATGAAGTACACAAAAGCAGTGTTTTTCAAAGTATGGATCCTAACTCATATAAGTGGTTTATGAGATCAATTTATTGGGTTGCAAGCAGTACCCTTTTCAAACAAGAAAATAATAAAGAAAAGTAAGGCAAAGAAAGAGAGAAAAAGAAAACAGAGCAGGTTGGGGAAAATAAGAGTTTATTACTTTAAGTGGAAGAATTGTTTGGTAAACCTTTTGCTTGCATCACAAATACACATTGCTTTTATTCTTGATCATTATGTAAAATGTATTTCTTGCAGAGAGAGGGCCATAGTCGTCAATTCGAAAGCCACTGCACCACAGCAATGCCAGAATCACTGAAAGAAGTGACTTGCTTAAAGAAAAATAAAGACCTTCTGATTTCTGACTGTGGTCCAGAGTGTTGGCTAAGAAAAGGGAAGGAGAAGATGAGGAGACGTACGAAAAATGGACAGGAGCCCAGTGTAGGGTTTCAAGCCAGAGCCTGCTTGCCAAATGGGAAAGCTGGCGACGGGACACACAACAGCTTCATTACTTCTGATTATTAGCTGCATGAAAACTGAGGCATTTCTAAAGAAATCAAGCACATATGATTTAAAGCACTGGCGAGATCCCCAGGTGGAGTTGGAAAAAGAAGCTTCAAAAATGCGTGTTTGCCCATTTGCACAAAGTTCAAGGGGCAAACAAAAGTTTAAGTGTGAGAGATGAATATTCTACTAGGCAAAAACATGACATATTGTCAACATGTGGTCATCTTACCTTACCAAAATGTCATTTTTATATGGTTCTGTCATCAAAAGAACGACATTCCAAGTTTGCTTCGCCAAACAGTCAATGTGTTGATATATAACCATCCATCTATCCATCAGCCTTATTTATTTATTTAGTTAGTTTGGAGGGAGAAAACTAAGGATTAAAGTACAAGTTGCCTTTCAGAAATAAAGTCAAATGTTAAAATGTCACTTGGTATTTCAGTTACAGATGCTACATAAAGAAAAAAAAATAGCCCTCATTGCCACAAGAAGTTTATTTCTTGGCTAGGGGGTATTAATTGCAGCCTAGACTAAAATATCTGAAGTTTGTCACAGTTTTTCTTTCATGAAATTCCTCTAAAATATTTTTTTAAAACCCAGACTGAAATCAACTTGGCTATTTATTGAAGCAACAAAAATTTCCTTTCTCTAAGATTAACTTAACCATGGCTAGCATGACATTAGTATACACAGTCTTCTAGCATGCTGACTCATCTAATATCTCTTCCTTTGTCTTTATCATTGGTCTCCATCCTTGCATATGTTCAGGGGACAATGCTAACCATCTCTCTCCTTATTTTAACTGTGGCAGAAAGCCTACAATATTGGATCGTATTTCCTACCAGAAAAAGAAGCGAAATGAAGCTATGCTTCCTTCTTATTTCCTCAGTTACTCATGTTGCTGAGCTATGCCTGCAATGTCCATAATTTCAGAAATGAAACAAAAGAAAACCAAACCAAACCAAACAATAATTGCAAAACAAAATGAAACCAAAAAAGCTAACCCCTTCCTCCCCAGAACACTGGCAGAAAAAAAATTCGGTGCTTCATTTTTAGACATGAGGTTGAGCTACAAATTGTACAGAAATTCAGTAAATTGCTTTAAAGACATAGTGTGTGTGTCTCTCTCTTCATGAGCCTTAAAATTTTTAGTGTGGGTGTCTGTCACAATTCTATGAACAATTGTGAGAGATATGGACAAGAATCTCTCTTTGGGCCACTTGGGAAACGTCTGAATTTACACAAGAGGAAACAAAATAGAAACAAAATGTTATTTTAAGCTAACAACAACCCCCATACTTGTCTGCCATCAACTTCCAGACTGGTTTTTTGAAATAAAAAATAGGGATTGAAGTTCCTTCATCGATGCATTCCAAAGATTCATGTCGAAGACTTAATATTTCCAACCACTCAATGTAGCATCTGCTTTGAGACAATGATGCCCAACCCAATTCTGTAGTTAAAATACCCTCATTAGCTGTGGCTCAAGTGGTACAACACTTTGCTTAGCAAGCACATGACCCTGAGTGCAGACCCACTATTGTAACACAAAACAAGATCCCTAATTAAGTAGAAATTGGGAATCAACTTCTTTGTGACTAGAGGAGCCTGCTTTGGGTCTAGCAATGTTCTATCGTGGGTGGGAATTAGAGTCTCAGCAGCAGACCTGCATAGCAGTGAGATTGAAATCTTATACTTTTGAGATTCCAGTCCCCACCCTGTAGGATCTAATATTTCTCTATACTCTGCCAAGCACAAAATAAAAGAAACTAAAAATGATGCTTGAATATTTTCTGACTAACTTCCTGTATTGGAGATGGAAGAAGTTACCAAGACTATCTCAGCCTGAAAATCACCATACCAAACGGAGTAAGTAGTTCAGGAGATCCCTTTTAAATCTAAATTTAAAGAGATCGCTTAAAGAGAGCCTGGCCTTCTGGACTCTGTAAGACTGTTGAGTAAAAGACACTACTGATTTCCCCTTCTTGTCTGTCTCTCGTCTTTCCATACTTTACCGTCTGAGAACCTTACCTAATCTAGAAAATAGGATCCTGTTACATCCCTCCCATGACAGATTAGGAGTTTAACATGAACCCCGAAATTCAGGTAAACTCAAACATAAAGATTTTAAAAGGAAGATTGAGAAACTCAAAGGCCTTTGAATCCTCAGCTCTACCCCTTTCACTTACAGAGCACTGCGCAGACCTAGCTAGCTCCTTTCTCTCAAAGCTTCATCAGTCACCTTGTAAATACCTGGCCTATTCTCAAGCACCTTTCTTGTAAAAGAAATAGATGTTTTCTTTCAGGTTGTCATTTGGTGAACAAATGAGTCTAGCTTTTGACAGCAGAGGATGGGCATTCTTAATCTAAAATCCTGAACTGGCAATCTTTCAAAAGTTGAAACCTTGAATGTGGCATCATACAAGGGAATCTCATTTGTGATAGCTCATGTTTCAAACACAGGTACATTAAAATACTTCATAACACTGGGTGCTGCAGGCTTGCATCTCTAATCTTAGCTACTCAGGAGGCTGAGATTGGAGGTTCTAGCCTGGGCAGCAAAGTCTCCAAATTGTACTGCTAATTAACCTGAAAAAAAAAAAAAGGTGGACTGGAAGTGCTGCTTAAATGGCAGAGTGCAGTCTGCATGGAAAAAAAAAGCTGAGGAGGAGTGAGTCCTTGATTTCAAGCCCCAGTAAAATAACAACAATATCATGCTCTAAAAGGATATAATCAACAGAAAGTTGGGCTGAAAGCATTGCCTCAAGTGGTAGAATGTAAGCAGCATCAATGAGTAAGCAAGCAAAGCATTCATGGGGCCCTTAGTTCAAACCCCAGTTTAAACTCCTGGCAAAAATAAAATAAAATGAACAAACACAATACATAAAATTGTTTATAAGCTATGTGTAAAACCTGTACATTGAACATGAATGAATTCTGTGTTTAAAACTAGAGATCCTAACATATTTCATTATATAAATACATATATGCAAATGTTCCAAAATGAAACAAATCGGAAATCCAAATTATTTCTGGTAGCAAGCATTTTGGATAAGGAACAGTCAACATGCATTTTGACACTATGTTTCTACTTGTTGAAATTTATTTCACAGAGAAATATACGCACATATAAATTCCTTGTGGCAAGTTATAACACTCTAGAAACAACTTGAATTCCCATTAACTGAAGATTCAGCAAATACATTTTTGTACATCTAATAATTCAATAAATTTAGATGTGACTATTAAAAGGAATGAGGAAGTCATATAGAGTGGAATAAAGTTATATGAAGTATGGAAAGACTTTTTTTTTTTTTTGCCAATCCTGGGGCTTGAAATCAGGGCCTGAGCTCTGTCATTGGGTTTTCTCAAGGCTAGAGCTCTTCTACCTGAGCCACAGCACCACTTCCAGCTTTTTTTTTTATGTATGTGGTACCAAGGACTGGAACCCTGCTCTTTATGCATGCTAGGCAAGCACTCTACCACTAGGCCAAACTCCTGGCTCCAGGAAAGACTTTTTTTTTTTTAAGGAAAAAAGAGCTCTTTTGTGTAAAATCTATAAATACACAAATATCCCCATAATACATATGTACTATAGCTATAGAATTTCTAGTAAGATGCATAAAAATGGAAAAAAAATGACTAGTGACTACTAGTTAGAAGTGTGGCTCAGAGATAGGATGGAGGACTTTTATATCTACAACTCTTCATTGGCATTATGATTATTTTACTATAAACTATTTTTTTAAACAAAAACTGTGCTTAACTGTACTGCAGAAATTCTGAAGAAAAAGAATTCTGGCAAAATATGCTCCCTGCTTCTTAGATTATTCCCTTCTTGGAATGTGTTGGAGCAGGCATGTGAAGGCGGGAGGGATCAAGCAGCTAAAGAACACAGTTGCCTTGTGTGACAAAACTCTTTGGGAAGTCCTAGTCCGTTGGACCAGGCCAGAGGCTCTCCTTGGTCTTGTTTCGAGAATCAATATCGTACATGGCTTTGAAGTCTGGATACCTTGGGTTAGCATTTCCTAGCTGTGCCTTCTTAGGCAATGTACTCAACCTCTCTCCCAACTTCAGTTTCTCTACTGGAGAAATTTGGATCATGCTATCTCATTGAGAGGGTATGAAGGTTCGGTGAGATACAATTTATTATTTTGATCAAGCAACTGATCAAATATTATTTCATTATACCCTGAATTTAGTGTTTTTCTGTCTTGTTTTTGTTTTTCTGTCTTATTCACATATTTTGTTTACTGTAAATGTAAACAAAATATTAAGTAAACTTTTGAGAAGATGATGCCAGATTAGTTTAGGTCTCTTGAGTGGAACTCAGGTATGGAGTGTTATTTCTTGAGGGTAACACTGCCAGTACTGGATTCCCAAGGGCTGCCTGAGGAACTTCACTGAAACTGGCTGTGCCTAGGTGATGATGGGGCAGCAAAGCAGGTGACACATGAAGTCTGTAGCCATGTTAGTTTAGGTTCACTGTTTTATAACTCCTTCCTATCATCCACATCTCTCTGAAGCCTGGAATCCACCAATATGTGTGCTCTTGGTACAGCGGATTGTTTCCACAAATGGCTGAAATAATTCCGCCTATCTTGTATCTCTATGGCACTGTGAGTTTGCCACCCCTTTCATCAAGGCAAGTGGATTGACTATGAATCCAGCCAACCTTTTGGCTTGTTTTGACCAAGGGAGTGCTTAAGTGGTGCTGTGTGGCTTCTGACACTACACTTCGAGAGGCCCTGAAGCCTTTATTTCACCTCTTGTTTGAAGCTAGCCCCTGGGGAGTCACAATCAGACCTCCCTGACATAACCACACTGTGAGGAAGCAAGCTGGCCATCCTGAGAGACCATACAAATTAAGGAAGTTAGAGGCCTGGATGTTGCAATCCTAGCATATGCCACCGAAAAATACCAGCCAGTAGAACCCAATCCAAACTATAGAATCACAACAACTTGTTCAAATCCACTGAGTTTAGGGGTGACTTGTTAGTGGGTAACTGAAACATGTAAACTCCATCATTGTAAAATATTAGCACGTGACCAAACAAGATGTGTAAGGCAGTTTGAAGTGGAACAGCATTTCGGGAAGATTTTTATCCTTATAATGAAATGCAGGTAAGGAGAAATTACTTTGAGGCTTAGACATATGATGTGGTGTCATTCTGAGGGGACAGCCTGAGGACAAATGTCACTATGAGGAAGACAGCAGAGGGACATAGCAAGGGGCACTGTGATCACCCTAGAATTATGCCACATTGGCAAATCCTAGAACCACTCACTGCCACAATTCTTTCTTTGGGAAACTACACACCTTGAAGTCATTTTTGCTCTCAATTCTGTTATTTTTCAGCTAAATAACCCAATGCAATGGATTGGATTCCAAGGAAAAGAAGGAAGTTCCTGTAATACCAGCTGTAAGTTGCTTTCTAATTACACACTGGATTCTGGCATAGTCAGCCCAGGTGCTAAAAGAGCAGGATTGAGATGTCTTCACACAAATGCAAGAAGACAAATTACCTATGAATTTGGTAAGAAATCTCTGTTAGCTTTCTGAAATACCATCTCCAAAGAAAATGTTGACAGCAACTCAAATTCCTCATAGAATCATAGTTCAAATGCTGTCCCAGGTCTTCAAACTTTCCACATTAGTTTCTGGAAGTCCAATTTAAATGTATAAAAAGAAACTGGTAGTCTTTCTAGGAGATTAAACATAGGTAGAGCACATTATTTAATAAAATTATTCTGAGATATCAGTGAGAAAGAAATGTGAATACATGAAAGCATAAACCACATTTTGGAAAAGTGAAGATATTTACATCTATGGAGGAAGAGTGACAGCACTATCCACATGTGTGTGCGTTCAACAGATGTAAGAAATGCTTTTCTTTGGGGATTATTTTACTACAGGATAGTATATGTAACAGTATTTAAATAGGTACAAATATGTGTGTCTGATGTTATTGATTATCCTGAAAATTTACTTCCTGATTTGCTGAACAATTGGATAAAGCTTCTTAGGCTGATAGTGCTGAGTATTTTATCTAAGGTATAAAGATAAGTTTGTCCAGAAGTTAAATTTTCCACTTAAGATAATCTCTATGGCATGGATTTATTTATTTATTTTTTGAGTGCTGGTACTGGGGCTTGAACTCAGGGCCTGGGCACTGTCCCTGAGCTTCTTTTTCTCAAGGCTAGTTCTCTACTACTTGAGCCACATGAATTTTTCTTTACTCAAGGATGGCACTCTACCACTTGAGTTACATCTCCATTTCTGTATTTTTTGATCATTAATTTGAGATAAGAATCTCACCAACTTTCCCTGCCTGGTGTGGGTTTGAACTGTGACCCACAGATCTCAGCTTCTTGAGTAGCTAGGACTACAGGGTGAGCTACTTGTCGTGTTTGTGATGGATTTTTTTCTTTCTTTCTTTCTTTCTTTCTTTCTTTCTTTCTTTCTTTCTTTTCTTTTCTTTTCTTTTCTTTTCTTTTTTTGGCCAGTCCTGGGCTTGAGCTCAGGGCCTGAGCACTGTCCTTGGACTTTCTCAAGGATAGAGCTCTACCACTTGAGCTTCAGCACCACTTCCAGATTTTTTCTATATATGTGGTACCAAAGAATAGAACCTGGGTCTTCGTGTATGCTAGACAGGCACTCTACCACTAGGCTAACCTCCTGGCCCCGGATTTTTTTCCTTTAACTTAAATTTTCATCTCAGTTTTTGCCAAGTATGATTGGATTTCATGGCTACTTGGAACTTTTGAGTTCACCTAGAACTTGCTGGCCTTCTTCACTTTCTTTGATTTACCTAGACAAACTGAGCAGTGAAAGGACAAACTTCCCAGAATGCCCGAATGCCTTAACTTCGGTACTCTGGCTGGGTGGAATGTGCCTCTCCGTGCCAGTCACTGCATCGAGGACTGTGCAGAGGACAGTTGTGTCCAGTGCTGTCAGATAGGATGGTCCGTGATAATCATCTCTATCTGCACAGTCCAGTGTGGGAGCTTCTTACTCTGTGTGGTTACTGAGCATGAAACATGGCTTCCAAGAAATGGAATATTTAAATAGTTCACAGGAGTATTTCAATTTATTAATTGATATAGAACATTAAATAGCCAGCTTGGGTTAGCAAGTACTGCACTAGACAGTGGAGAGAAGCAATTTGAAGTCCCTTCTCATGGAAATGCAATTGACTTTTCCTATCCCAGCTTTCTATTTCGTTTCCTTTTTCCTATCTCTCCAATAACCCTCCATTGTCTTTTTATCTAACTTAGAGTTAAAGATCAGATATGCCTCCATTGCCACTCTAGTGTATCAAGAGTTGAGAATTAACTATCAGAATTAACCTGCTTCTTGAAATGGAAAAAGGACCAGGTCTTAAGAGGCTCTTTGATCTTCCATTAGAGTCCAGTTGGAGAGACAGGAGCTGTTTGCAAAGAATGAGAGCTGGCATTTGCGTCAAAAGGTGGCCCTGGATGTGGCTTTTTATTTTAGGATAATAGTAGCTTCAGTTAGAAGCCTCACTGTTCAAAGCTGCTACTAATAAATGGCGAGGAAGCAACATCAGATGGGCAATTCGTTTCCAAACACTGTCTACCGCAATTATTTGGTACAATGCTTCTGACATGCCTAGGCAGAGGAAGAGGTTCAGAAGCTGGGAAGAATGCACGCCTCATGAAGGAACTGGTCACCTGGTGAAAAGATAAATATGTACAACTCACTGGGCCACAACCTGTAATCAACAGGTTGGAAAAATAAAAGGAGAGAACAAGCCCTTATCTCCCTTTCTGATGAGCCTGAGAAGGTTCCAGAAGGAAGATCCTTCATGAAAGATGATCACGAGCTTTAAAGATGATGATGGGGGTGCATTTTTGGCCCAGGAATATGGATCCTTCAAGGGCTTCCCACCGAATGGGGTTACTCATACACTTCGTGTTTCAGAGACTGAGGCAAGAGTTATATCCTGATTTCTTCACTCATTGGTAAAAAGCCCTTTTGCTTCTCATTGTCTATTTAACATGAAAAAACAGAGGAAGTGAGGCTCAAGATTTGGCTTCTTGTCCCCTGTATGCTTAGTGCAGTGTCTCTCATGTCTGTAACCAACTGAGAACTTGTATAAATAAGAGTGTAAATTACTGCTAAGTATGGTCCAGGAAACAGTTAAGTTAGATGTTTCTTTAGAAATTCTTTCATGCATGATTTGTAAACCATACAGGCAGGAGTTTGAGTTAACATGGTCTTTCCCTACTAGAAGAGCAATGAATGTTCGTGGCAGAACAATATAAACATAGAACAAACTAAAAATCATACTTTATACCTAAGGGTTCCTTAAAAATAAGAAAGGCCTTCAAATACCTGGGCTGGGTTAATCTCCAGCTTTGCCAGCAGATAGAAGACTCAGTTATCTGTGGAAGCTTTCCAAGAAATTCAGTGTAAGGCCTTGAAAGTGTGCTTTGTTCCAGCTTGATGCTCTACCCCATACAGCAAGCAGACAACTGAAAAATATAATTACTTCTATCTGTCTTGCTTTTCCCCAACTACCAGGTATGACCACATTCCCCTTCACCATTTTAAGACAGTTCCTCTGAAGGAGGGAGCAGCGTTTCTTAACTTTTTTTTGTATTTACAATAGTATTGACTGAAATGAGAATATATAGGAATTTATCATGCATACATCTAAATTCTTTTTATAAAAATTTTAGTTTTATTATCTTTAAGTAGTTGTACAAAGGAGTTGCCGTTTAACAAAGCAGTTTATGAATACATTATGTATTGATCAATGTAATCCATTTCAACATTTTCACCTATTCTTCCCCTACCCACCCCTTCCCTCACTCTTCTTAATTTTGTAGGAGATATATTGGATTCTTTATATATATATTTAAAATTGTATCTTATTGTTGGGGTAATATATACAGGGGTACAGTTACATTCATCAGGTAGTGAGTGCATTACTTCTTGAGCCTTGATACCCCTTCTCATGTTTTTGTTCCTTTTTCCCTCCACCAAACCCTCCCAATCAATCTTGTTTCCCCCTCTTCCCTTCCTTTCTTCTTGTTCTCTTCTTTGTCTACCCCTTCCTCCTTGGCCTCACTCCATCCTTTTTGAGTAACCGCTTTCCTTGTGTCTTATATTGCTAAGATTTAAATTTTGGCTTCCTAAGAAATTACAGTGTTTGACACCTCCATTGTATCTATCATATTTTAGTTAATTCCCAAATGTATGTACTTGTGAGACTGTAAGTTAAATCTAGTTTCCACATTTAAGAGAAAAACATGGATCTTTCATCTTTCTGGGCCTGACTTGCTTCACTTAACATACTTTTCCTCAAGTTTCTCCATTTCTTTACAAATGATACAATAAAATTTGTATATATATATCAGTGTGTATATGTATGTTTGCATATATACATATATACATATATATATATAATTTTCTTGATCCATTCTTCCATTGAGGGGCATCTAGGCTGATTCCATACCTTGGCTGTGGTGAATAGTGCTTCAATAAACATGGCCGCACTGGTGGTTTTAGTGTATCTTGGTTTTTAACAGAAATTCCAAGAACTCTGAGGTTTCTTGGCAAGTGTACCTTTTAAAAAAATCCTGTTTTCCCCCCTTATTTACTTTTGAAGCAATCACAGCACAGTTTATAGCTGTCAAGCGTGTGGTTTTCCTTGGAGGAGGAAGCTGTGTGCCACTTTCAGTGAGTCCTTGTTGCTTCAAGTACTCTGGCAGTGACAGGAGGCGGAGGCAGGACAGCCCTGGCTGAATGTCCTCCACCCCAGCTCCGGCTCTTAACTTGTACTAGCATTTTCTCACTTACTCAGCAATGACTCAGTCAAAAGCATTTGATTGTATCTCTGGATCTGTCCAGTTAAATCACAGAGCAATATTCTCACAGTGCCCCAGGGAGGGAAGAAGCTTTGGCGACTTCTGGAATTTAGCATAGGCTCCCAGACAATGAGCTTGAAAGACTAGCAAGTGCCATCTGCTCATCTGAGGATGAGCAATGGAAACCATTGTGGCTGGTGACAAGTGATGGTACTTGTTATATCGAGACATAGTTCTATGAGTTATGACTCAGAAGAAAGTAATCTTTTCCATTTAATCTCACAAACATGAATTCTGGAGTGGCCTAGAATCACTCTGAACACTAGAAAATTTGATACTTCTCTTTCTATATATTTATCAAGTCTTTTAGAAATACATATTCATGATAAAGGTACATGCTGATGTTTTTCTCCCGATCATTCTACAATTGCCATGCATTTACTTAGTTTTAGGATTCTCTTATTTCTCCTCACCACAATGATGCAACACAATTTTTATATAGAGAATGTTGCATATTGTTGTTTTTGCTTTTATAGGCTAGTTTCCAGTAGGCTGAATCATTTAATATATGATACATGTGTGCGTTTTATTTGCAGACTGTGCTAGACTGTTTTTTCAAAATTTATAAGATCACAGGCATGTGTTACTTTTTCCTATTTCTTCATTTACTGCAGTGCTGGGTATTGTCAACCCTTTAACATACTTGCTGATTTTATTGGAGGGCTCATTGTATTTATCTCATTCATGGCTAAATGGTAGCTTCCCAAAAGATGTTCATGACATATCTCCAGAATGTACAATTTGGTGAGGGAGTCTGCAGATATAATTAAGGGTCACCATTTGAGATCCGCCTGGATTGTCTGAGGAGAAAGGCACACAGGGATAAGAGAAGAAAGAAGACACATACTGGAATGGTGCACCAGGTATTGAAAAGTCAAGGAAGGACTCTCTAAAACCTACAGAGGACTAGTTCATATCTTGAATTTGGAATTCTTGCTTCTAGAAGCATGAGAAAATACATGCCTATTATTTAAGTGCATCAAGTTTATGACAACTTGTGTAGCCATGCTAGGAGTCTAATGTACTCATTGTCAATAAACCTGGGTATTTGTCTGAAAACTGTTGAAGTTATGGATATTTTCACATGGATTTGTGTTTTTTATGAACTGACTATTGTTTTCAAAAATAGTTTCACAAAGGATTTTATGTATATTATTCAAATTAGTATTATTACTATTACTACTATTATTTTTCTGTCAGTTGTAGGTCTTGAACTCTGGGCCTGGGTGCTGTCCCTGAGCTCTTCAGCTCAAGGCTAGCACTCTACCAATTGAGCCACAGCGCCACTTCTGGTTTTCTGGTGGTTAAATGGAGATGAGAGTCTCATGAGGACTTTTCTGCACAGGTTGTCTTTGAACTGTGATCCTCAGATCTCAGCCACTTGAGTAGCTAGGAATATAGGCATGAGCCACTGGTGCCTGGCTTTTACTGATTATTTTTATGTACATTCACAGTTTGTCTTGTTACAGAGAGAATTTAACCTACACATATAACTGATGGTTTCTAACAAAGCATGCCATGTACAATCCTAGTTGAAGACCTATGAATTTGTAGCTTCTTCTGTCTAGAGAGAAACATGCTAATCTCAGTTACTCACATGAGTTTTTTCCTCATAGAAACTGCAGATTTAGTCTCCTCCATTCACTGATATTTCTCCACAGACCAGAAATATACCTAGCACCAATAGATGTTCAATAAATAAATTTTGTTATTAGCTATAATGGTTAGCTATAAATGATTTTCCTTCATTTACTTTTGAACCCAATTATCTTATAATTTTTTAAAAATTAAAACCCTTTTGTATATAATCCTATCATCAACAAAAATGATAACAATACTCATTTGGCTACTTTAACTATGCCAGTATCTTACTGTTCTGCCAAACTCACTGACACAATGATAGTATTTTTGGTGGGAGGAAGGAGCTGCAAGAAATTGTAGGGATGGTCTCAGTTGTTGCTTTTCTCCAGATTGCATGTTCTTTGCCATCAGTGCAAGGACATTTAGCTCCAAGTTCAGTTTCAGCCACATGAGAGCTATGGCCAAAAGATTGTTGGCAGACATGATACAAGCAAAGGTCTGAAAAGTGCCACTGACACCACACTTGCTCTACTCTTAACTTTGCAGCTACCATGACAGCATGTCTAGGCTGGCCTGGTGGGAGAAGGATGGGAAAGTACAATTTTCCCCATTGTTCTTGTAGATGCTATTAACCCACAGCCAGCCAGCCCCTGACATGTGATCATATGTATCAGGGAGTTAGAGCTGCTACAGAATTTCATACAAGCCCAGCCTGAACTCTGGCCTCCGTTCGTTCCTGGAAAATCATTTCCATAGAATGCAAGGGGTGTGGAGGGCAAAATCTGCACATGGAGTTTGGTGGGTGGATTAGCTGGATGTAGAGCTGGCAATTGAAGTTGTATGTATGGAATGGGGCTAAAGGGGTGGGGAGCATGCATTGATAATATCTGCTTATATATTGGCTCAAATAATAAGTGGCAACGGACTCAAATCCAATTTAGATATGATAATTTGCAGGTAGCATCATAATTACCAAATAGGACAGACAGATATGATGAGATAGAAGCATTTTGATGGTTTCTAATCAACTGTATACCACGGAAGCCAACATTTCACATCCATTATCAAATTTCTCTCTATATCTACTATTAAGAGTGATTATTCACAACTCCATGTTTTAGAAGGTGAAAGATCAGAAGAGTCCAAGAATCTGCACTTACTCAGTTTTGTCACGTTTCCCTCCACTTCATCCTGCCCTACCTCCTTCCTTTAAGCCTCTTGGACCATTTTCCTGAACTTGAGTTCACTCCCAAGAAATGTGAGTCTATCTCCTCCTCCTCTAGTGGCCTTCAAGAAGTGTCCTTTCCAGGAGATAAGATACTGTCTCCACTCCCCCATTTATTAATTTAGAAATGCTTCAAAGTTAAAGGGTTCCAATGATGTTTTTATTGCATTGGTCCAGAGACTAACAAATCGTTAAACATGGTATATGAAAAGAAACCATTTCAATATTAATAGCTCAGTCATTTGGGGATTAAAGGTTTGGGGTTTGTTTTGGCTCACAGAAGGAATATTAGTTACCTGTACTTCTGGTTTTCAGGAGGCTCATAACTGTAATAGATAACAGCTCTCTGAATCTAAATTTCCTGGCACCTGACAGGCCCGCGCTAGTTGCTCAGATTTCCCTGTTTCTGACCACCCACAGGTAGCAGGCTGAATGCGATCAACAGTGTGGTCTCTTCGAGAAGGCTGCTTTCCACAGAGGGCTCTGGTTCTCACCTGGAGAGACCTAAGACCACTGGGTTGTCATAAATATAGATTCCCTGAGAGTAGAAAATATAAACAGAGCTGGAAAACAAGGGAGAAATTCTCCTCTTTTTTTTTTTTGCCTGCCTAGAGTCAATTAACTAGGCCTTTAGGAATCGAGGGAATTCTGTGCCAATGCCTTTTCAAGGGGGTCAGAATTGCTGGATGCTTCTTTCTAGGGCACAGCAGCTTGACAACTAGATGAAGAAATAACCAGTTTGGCTGGTTATATTTACCCCCTCAGCTTCCCCTGCTCAACGTTCTGAAATTGGCTGTTTGAATTGGGGAGTCTGGTTTGATAGGTGAATCCTCTATCTATGGACAAATGCCTCCAGCCTTTTAAATTTGTCTTTTTCAATACGGTATCATAACTTTGCCCTGGATGGCTTCAAACCTTGATCCTCAAGAAAATAGAACTTCAGGCATGTGACTCTATATCCAATCTGATTATACTTCATAACTTTATAACCACATACATCTTGCAGAGGGTGTGTGTGTGTATATGACAGAGAGAGAATTTGATGTAACTTTTAAAAAGAGAACTAAAATCTATCTCCAGGCAAAAATAATTTTTTCTTTCTTACAATTAATTGACAAAGTTAAGTGTGAACAAATTAACCTAGCATTCATGTTCTTTCAAAAGTCACATCTTTAACACAAATTAGTATTACAGGCCTTCTTTTTCCTTCAAGCTAAAGAAAAAAAAGCCTTCAAAGAGAGTTCTTGATTGTTTTTGCAAACACTTCCAAAGTAAATGGTAATATACTAGTGTTGCTTTATTTCTTGGCAATAGAGTAAACAAGTATACATTCACTAAGTCTGGACAGCAAACTTTGATATCACACGGAGTCATATATTATGAATGCCCTCTCAAGCCATGGGTTATTTCCATGTTTACTGAAGATGAATAACATGAGATTGTTTAAGTGAAAAGTTTGGAACATAAAGGAACACACGCTTGTGGGATGATAAAATTAAAACATCAAAAGATACTTTAAAAGAATTAGAACTAAGGGAACTATTTAGATTTAGTAAGTCATTCCCTTTATTATATGCAATAGCTGAAACTGCATTGTAAGCTTCTATTTTTATCCTTTTTCACCTAAGATTAAATTTAACTATTTACCCACTCTATAATCTCTTCATAAACAGCTATTCAAATTATTTTAATTAACTCACCATATGAAGTTAACATTATTCTACTGAAAGATATTTGGCTGATTGCCAAATACAAGTGGTGCCAAAGATAATATTTCTATGCCACAAAATTTACTTATGAACCCTGAATTATTTCTTTAGGAAAAATCTTGAGAAAAATTCCCGAAGGTTTCAAAATTGTTGCTCAAAATAATACAATTAGTAGGCTCCTTACAAATTGTGATCCTCAATCTTTTTTTAAAATTTAAAATTTAATTTTATTGTTATTAAAAAGGTGATGTACAGAGGAAGCACAGTTTCATAAGTCAGGTAATGAGGACATTTCTGTTTGGATAATGTCATCCCTTCTCTTGCTCTTTTTTGTTTTTCCCTGCCATCCTTATCCACAAGCTGTGTAATTCATTTTCAACATAGTGTCTAGTGATTACTACTGCTGTTTATCTGTCCATTTTTGTGTCTCCCTTACCCTCCCCAAAGACAGATAAATGAACCATAGACAAAAAGAAAAGAAAGCAAAAACAACAAAGAAAAAATCTTTTGTTTCCATTTCTTGGAATTCATGTCCACCAATATTATTCTACATGATCAGAGGCACAAAGACATTGTGCCTTTGTGTTTTTCCCTAACAGTATTCTCCTTTGGTCTTATTGTGAGTGTCTACAGCTCTATCTAATTTATCATGTCATGGGGTACTTTAGATATAGCTTTTACATAGGAGAGAAAACCTATGCCATTTCCCTCTCTGAGCTTGGCTTATTTCACTTAACATTCTTTGTTCTAGGCCCATACATTTCCCTGTAAATAACATACTATTGTTCTTTCTAATGTCTGTGTAAAATTTTATGGTATATAGGTACCTTACTTTTTAAATCTATTCATCTATTGTAGGGCATCTGGGCTGTTTCCATAAATTGGCTATTGTGAATAGGGCAGCAATAAATATAGACTGCAAGTGTCATTTTTGGGTAGTTGCCCAGGAGTGGTATGGCTAAGTTGTAGTGATATGCCTAAATTTTGAGGAACCTCCAGACTGCTATCCATAGTGGCTGTACTAGTTTATGTTCCCACCACCACTGTAATAGGATTCCTTTGATTCCTCATCCTCACCAACATTTGTTGAGCAAATTCACAGTATTCAACCATTTATGTGTATGTGTGTGTGCGTGCATGTGTGCATGTTTAATCTGTCAAGTATTTCTTTGTGACTTTGTTGTTTATACTTATTTAAAAAAACAAATAAACTGAATTCCAGTTGCTTTAAACTAAGGTTTAAAGCTTGTCAATGACCTGAGCTTCCACTATCCATTGTCATTAAAGCTGGGACATATTTTGGCAGTCCCTGAAATGACCTTTGCAATATGCTTACCCAGTGAAGGATGAGAGGCTGAGTTTTGAAGAAGGTACAGGCTGTAAATTGACAGAAAGTTGGAAAAAATACTAGGTAAGACTACCTGGATAGAGAGTGAGCTTTGCTGCTGCTGGCTTTGGCAGTTGGAGTTCTATGAAGAATGTGTGGGGTTTGGGTGTCATGGAGTAATGAAGTCTCTGCAGAGCAAGGGCGTGGATAGAGAACATCTCTCTCTAATGAAATCTAGGCAGAAAGTATGCTAGTAGGAATGAAACTCTTATTATAAAGACAAAGAAAAAAATAAATTTGAAAGTGGGCGAAAAACATGGGAAGGGGTAAAAATGTTTAAGAAGTAATGTACCACATCACCTGATGGATGTAACTGTGACCCCTCTGTACAGCATCCTAACAATAAAATAAAAAAAATTAAAAAAATAAAAATAAATAAATTTGAGGTGCATGAAACAGACTTTTGAAAAGAGATCTAATTGTTTTGTTAATTAAATAAATTAGAACCACATACTTACATCTTAAAATTCTTGATGAATGTTTTGAATGCATCATAGCACTTTTGCTCAATCAACAGTTGCTGAATTCTTTGGTGAAGATATCCTCCTTCTATACTATTCGATGGAGGGGCTGTCCATACCTTTTCAATGAAATTTTGTGGTTTTTACGGCATAGGTGTATACTTTGCTTTTGCCTTTGTGACTCCATCAGCCTAAAATGCCAGAATCTATTTTTCTGAAGGAGGAAACTACCCATTTTCTATGTCGTTCAGGTGCTACACTCCAGCTAGTCAAGTAGAACTTCTGCACTTGCTAGTTTCCCTGTCTGCAAAGCTCTTCCTGACTCTCCTACCCTTTCCTCCTTCGGCCAGCTCTCCTCATCAACAGGTAGTCTCTTTACCATCTAGAGTCTATTATGGCTCAGTGGCCCATCTACAGCATGCATGGTAATTTCTTTTATTGAGTCATTCAAAAATTTTTAGTTCTTTTCAAACTTTTAAATCTCACAAGAACTTATTTACATGAATTTGAGTTCCTCTATTACACAACTGAAACAACAGTTTGTTGAAATAATAGATTTAAGATGCTTTGTAGTAAAATCTGGTTTCTTTATTCTACTTGGGTAAGAACAATCACAAAGAAACAATAAAAAAAAGGCTGTTGATGACTCACTAAATTGATCTTATAACTCACAGAGTATTACATAAAATTTGAAATACTGGTTGTTTTCCGTCTTTCCAGTTACTTTCCCTTGGCCTACAAAAAATCTATAAGGTCAGAGAACATATATTTGTCCTGTTTACTAGCATACAGTTGACAAAAATCAATATGTGGCAAAAATGAATACATTCCTGAATAAAACCTTACTAAATTTTTCTTCCTTTATTTTGGCATATCCATGATTTTAAGTAAAAATCATTATTGAAGAGAACTATGATTTCCCTTTCTGATAAAGTGATTTTTGCAATTCAATTTAACATTTAGGTATTCAAAAGGATTTGTTGAAGAACATGATGTCAGTAAATTCTTTGGCAAGGTACACTCGAAGAATAGAACTTTAACTCAACTTTATTTGTATGATGCATTACAACACTTCCATTTAAACAAATCAGTAAACTCCACTCTCCTGTTCAGTCTTGCTTTGGGTAAGAAAAGCAAAACAAAATAAAATAAGGGGACAAGAAGGTAAAACAAAAGACAGGAAGGATTTCCTTGTAAGAACATTGGGCTTTTGAGTACTGGGCAGCAAGTTAGGCTTGCTGATCTGAAGAGAAGTTGAAGAGAACTGGAGAATATGTAAAATGTCTCTGTTCTACTTGGAAAATGTTTTTCCAGCATGTTTCTTTAAAATCGAATATTCAGTGCCTTGTTAGCTCAATAGACAGAACATGAGTCTCATCATATCAGATACTCAATTATGTTCTTGCTCTCTTGTCTTTGAGACTGAGGAAATAAGGAATTCCATTCCATGTAATACAATTTTGAAGGGATTTAAACGTTATTGGTCCATTCCTAATGATTTTCTATGATAGGAAGCTGGAAATTGTCTTTTCTTTTCTAAACTAAAATGACACAGCAGGGAATGGTACTATGTGCCTATAATTCCAGGAGTCTGAGGCAGGAGAATTACAAGTTCCAAGCTTAACCTGGGCTACAGAGTCAGTTCAATGTGAGCCTGGACATTTGGGAGACCCTCTCAGAAAACTAGTGCTGTAGCTCACTGCTTTAGCATTTGTGCATCGGTTATATGTCTGTGGGTTTCATTCCCAGCCTGTAAAACTTAACAAATATCCAATGCATTTTCATTTCCTCTTGTTAAAGGGAAAAGCAAAGAACAAGAGAAGATTCCCTTATTCATTCTTTACATACACATCATTCATAAGACTTCAGTGACTATTTCTCTGCTCTGAAGCCTTCTTAAGCTAGTTTGCCTTAGAATTGGTTGAAGTGTTTCTTAAAGAGATTGTAGGGATTCAACTCCCCAAGCTCTCTCTCAACAAATTTGTTTGGGATCATAGAATTTGCAGTCCTAACAAGGGTTCTGGGAATTCTGATGCTTTCAGTCCAAGCATCACAGTTGGAGAATCACTGCTCTAAAGCAACGATTCTCAAGCTGGGACAACTCTAATAGACACTGGACAATGTCTGGAGACACCTTTTGTCTCTTCTGGCATTTCATGCATTCAGGCCAAGGATGCTGCTACATACATAAGTATGATGCACAGAACTCCACTCTCCCAACAGATTTTCCAACCACGAAATGTCAATGGTGTTACCGTACCATCTAAACTCTTTCTCATGGAAGCATACTATTTAACAAGAACTTAAATAACAAGTAAAACAAGAGCTACTCATTTTAGAAGCCTACAACTGAAGTGGGATGATGTCACAGACATTAAATTAATTGGGTGCTGTCTCAAGCAGCTATCTACTGTCATCTTTCTCTGTGTCTCTGTCTCTCCCACATTCACATGTCCATTAAGCTTATAAAACACCACTCAGCCCAGACATTTACTCATCCAAAATGTAAATGAAAGCCTATGTATTGTTGATGAGGGGTGGGAAGCAAGCTGGGACTGGGAAACAACTTTATTCATTCCCTGAGGGGCAACACCTTTTCCAAAGCAGATAGGATTCTGGAAATCATAAATACCAAGTACCACAGAATAATGGAGTTAGGAGGACATTGTGATTTCCATTATTTACTTTTGGTATCATCTATTAATGCCAGAAGATTTTGCTTGGTATCTTGGGCAGAGTTTAAACAAACTTAGGAGGGATTTAATTATTCCTTCTTTGTCTTCCTCTCCCTCTTTCTTATTTTTTGAATTCTTTTTTTAAAAATATTTTTTGTTGTAATTAATAAAAGGGTTACATGATATTTGCCAGATAGAAGGTGCATTAATTCACATACATTGATACCCTTTCACATGTCCTCTCCCTCTTTCTTAGAACCTCCTCTCCATGTAAGAATCTCCTCTCCATGTATTTTCAGAACTTCCAGAGATGATGCCACAAAGACACTTGTTCTCATGTAAGAGAAAGGTATTTCACTCTGTATGCTCTCTTCTTTCCCTAGGCTTCTTTTTACCTGTGAGTTCATTTTAGTCACTGATGATGGAAACTTAGGAGTCATTCTTATTTCTCTCTTTCATCCTCATCCCAAATATTTAGTTCATCTTTATATCTTGAGGGTTCTCTTTTATTACATCCCTTTTCTAGAATTGAAATTCTTTCAACTTCAGCCTTGGTTCAGACCAATATTCTATCTCCTGGCAATTATAGAATAGTCTTTCAGATGGCCTACCAACCTGTATACTTAGCCCCTATTCGTGCTGCATCCAGAGTAGGCGCTTTAAAACACATATTGGATCATGCAAGCTCACTGCTCATTTCTTACTAATACGTTCAAAAGCCTATGATGGTTTAAGAGGTACACATCAGTTGTTACTGGTCATAGTTTGCTCCATTTTTCTCCATTTACCCTCATTTTTTCCATTATATTGTAACTAGTCTGAACAGTTTTGGGTTGTATCTTGGCACTATCTTAGTACAGCTAGCTTTCCATGTTTTGGGGATCGGCAGACATAGATTCGGCCAATCATAGATGGAATATAGTAAAAATATCACATCCATAATGAACATTTTTCTTGTCATTATTCCCTAAAAATACATATAACAACTATTTCTATAACATTTTATATTAGATCAAAGCTTGAAAGTAATCTAGAGATACTTCAAAAACGGGAGATGTGTACAGTTTAGATGCACTTATGATATTATTTTATACCAGGGATGTGACATTTGAAGCCACTCCCTGGGGAAATGGAGGGACAGCTGCATTGTCCTTATACTACTGCCATGTCCCCCGCTGAGGACTGCTGAGCACTTGTTCCTGTCTTCTGTCCTACTTCCCACTATTCAAGGCTTCAGCTAGGATGGTTCTTGTCTTCAGAAGCTTTCTTTGACTTCCCAATGCAGAGTTAGGTGCCCCATCCCTGTGTTTACATGGCACCTTGTAAAACTCCTCATTGCAATTATCCTCTGTGGTAATTGTCTAGGTCCCCAGCAGTCTGCAAAGTGCTAAGAATGCTGGGTCCTCATGTCTATTTGTGTTATCATCAGAGTTTCTGGACACAATAACTGATGGCTATGCTTCTTGGTGGCACTTTTAGAAAAGTATATTACCCTGGGAGCCCATTTAACAAAGCTAGCAGTGAGAAACTAAAGCATCCTTTCCAAGAGTCCCTGAATTAAACCCATGCAACCCGTATTTCCAACTCACCTAACCACAGAATTAAAACACCACGCGGTAGTGATAACAGTGAGAATCAGTCTCCTATAATCTTCCATTCCTTCTATATTCTTTTTTCTCTATTGGACATCTAAGTAGATAAATGAGTGGCAGGAAGCCAGTGTGGCTCAGTTGTGAGGAGTCAAAGTGAGAAGCATCATCGGTCTAGTAGGTATGAGAGGGGCAACCATTTTGTGTTTAGCTTACCAAAACCCCTGAAGATGCTTAAATAAAGAATGATATCATCTGGTTGATGAATTGAAGGATGTGCCAACAGTAGAAACAGAGACCAGTGGACAGACCACTAGAATGTGGCAGTGGCCACGGGGGTATGATTGGATGGCGGGAATGAAGACCAAAAGAGTGAGCAGGGTCACCCTATCGTTTGCAGGTAGAATAGGTAGCAGTCAGATTTGGTAGTAGGGAAAGAGGAAGTATGGTATCTCAGTATGGAATCCACTGTGGGATGAAGAATGTTGCTGTTTGTTGAGATGGGAAGACACGGTGTCCCACTAATGTCACTTCTGCAGTGAATTTCCAACAGCAGCTACAACTTCCATCTCTTTTCCTCTCCACGACTTGGGAAATCAGTATCCATACTCCTGAAGACACCGACCTAGCTTATGTTCCTTGAAGGTGCGAGCCCTGGCCGGTCTTCACATCCAGAAATGCCTGAGTCAAAGCCTCCATACAATTTACCAACAACAACATTCTGAAAGCTGTTAACTAAGAATATCTTGCCACCCACTGAATGTTCACATCCTCCAGATCTTATCCAAATTGAACATTAAAAAAAAACAAACCATTGCCTTTGAAAACTGTTTTTCTCTAGAAAAAGCCAGGCATTTGACTTCTATTATAGACTCTATTATTATTGAACATTATTCCTTTTCACTTTATATGTACTTACTTTTCTTTCCCATTAGGAAATAATGGCTGTAAAATGCAACCTCATTTCCTCTTTGATTGACTAGGAAGTCAGGACAGGTTTCTCTTCATCAAAAACCCTGAATTATTTCAAGTGCATTTCCTTTTCTAGAATGTTCATTCACATTATGGTTAGAATGCTTTTTATAAAAAATATGATATCATAATATCACCTTTCACTTGATTTTACAAGCATTTTTTGAAAGACAAATCGCATGCATATTAGGAGTGAGACTTATATTGTAGCTTCCCACACAAAGCTAGAATGCTGTCTATAATCCTTAACAGTAAAAAAGGAACATAATTATGAAGAATCGATGCAGAGGCAGAAATTATGCCTTTTCTGTTCTTCCTTTCTACTCATGACCTTTGAGAAGTACTCAGGAAAGTTTATTTTTGTTCTGTCTACTAGAGTACTGAAATATATATTTTATCCACGCTTTGTCATTTATACCTCTCACATGTGATAGATTTTTAACTTTCCTTCACAGCACACACAGCAAGGGCATATTTAGCAGGATGAAAAAATCTGTTGGAAGACATAGGTTCAAAACAGTACCATTTCCATCCAAAGCCAGATCTCAATGGACAACAAAGCCCCAGGGATTTTCTGTATATAGCAGCCCATTCGGATTCTAGTGTGCAGGAGGGGAATCATCTTCAGACAATCCCTTTCTATTGAGGCTCTTGCCAAATTATCTGAGAAGTCCATGCTTTGCACAGGGGTCTGTGAAATATTTGCTCTATGTGCCAAGTTCACATTCATGTTCTGCAGGTAGGTCTTTTTCGTTTTCTTGGAACTGGATTAAATTAAAAACAAAAAGCTTTCCCCTCCTTTCCTTCCCAAAGTACCAAACCCTCTTCCTAAGAATCTGGGATAAGTCAGTGTTTCCCATACTAGAAGTGAGGGGAAGCCTTTCCTTCCATCTTTCTTGGTCACAAGGAATACTCTCCAAGGCCTTCGTCTCTAGGGAACCATCCTCTTCTATTTAGGCTTTCCCTCTATCCCCCCAAATCAACAGGAAACTAGACTAGCACTCCAAACATGGCACTGGGAACAACTGCAATCTTCTCTTCAATTATTCATTCAGTGTTTGATTTCAAAATAGGAAGATAAACTTCTTCCTTGGGGACTGGCTTCCTTAAAAATTTTAAAGTTTATATTGATCAAGAGGCATAGTACTTATGAATATGTGAAACCCTTTGTACAACTACTTAAAAGATAACAAAAATACAATTTTAAAAATAAACGTTTAGGCAACACAGAATTTTAACCACATCCTTTGATTTTCCTTCTTCCCCTTAATTTGTGACAGAAAATGCCTGGCCCTAGGATGTGGATTTCAGCCTTTCCCTCTTTAACTTCAAGACACACAGGAAACAGTAGATATGTTTGTGGAATCTTGCCCTTAGCAGGGATATATTGGGATTTCAAGAGAAGCTGGCCATTGGAAGCCTGTAGCTGGTCTATGGCTAGACCTTGACTTAAACATTAACTCTTAACAAGATGGAAAGTATTCTGAGGTGGTGTGACACTCACCTGTCTTCTCAGCTCTGAAGACCTGCAGATATCACCACACCTTCTGCCTGAGCTTCTCCTACTCCAAGTCCAGAATGCAGACTTTCTAAACAAACAAACTGCTGGAACACAAAGCCACGTCCTGAACGTAAGTGGCTGAGCTAGCCCAGGTTATACGCTCTTGAGATGCATCTGAGATGCCAGTGCTGAGTGCTGCTGAGCTGGCATCATGACTATGGGGGTTCTGCCACACAATGCTCCTCCCAGAGAAACAGTTCTCAACTCCAGGCTGCTCTCTGTGGCTGGAGGCTCCTCACTATGCCCCCTGGCCTGCTGTGGGAAGCTGGTGTTGCAGCAGAGACAGGATGGTGAGCAAGGCTTGTGGTAACCTAAACCCCAGTGAAATGAGACTCCAGGAGGATCCCAGACAGCGAACACCTGACATACTACCCTACCCACGTGCATAGGCGCTGCCACCATTCCAATGCTCCCTCCCCTGCCAGTCCTTGTGTATGTCCACCCAGCCTGGTAATAATAATAATTGCACACAGCAATGGTTTTCTCTGCTAATTATGCTGCTTATAACTGGCAAAGAGTAAAACAATAATTTGACATGAAATAAAGCTTCATGACCCCCTTCATATGGTAAGTATCTCTGAGTTTGAAGTCACCAAGGCTTCAGATTGATTTTTTTGTCAGAATGAATTTCGGGTGGTTTTACTTTTTTATTTCTTCAAGCAGTTTTATGACAATGTCCCTTGTTTACTGCTAGGGTACCCAGCAATGAATTTAATTTGCTTTATTGCCTGGTTCAGAGAACATGTTTCTGCTGGTGTGTAAGGTCTGGAAGCTGCTACGTGCCAAGGCAATGCCCCCTAAATGAAGTCTTACATAAACCTGACAAATTATCTTCAGATAGAAGTAATCTCTGCTATTGCAGAGCCATAAAAATAACTCACCACTGTAGCTGGTGGAGCTGACTAAAAACCCTGAATCCCATAGGTATTGTGCTGGTAACATTTTACTGTAATGGTTTTTTTTTAAGTTAGTAGAATACTTTATTTTTTCTCCTCTTTCCCACCCTTTTTCTTCTTGTTGTTTGGGTAGTGATTGTGTCCTTTCTCTTCCCTCTCTCCTTACTTAGTCTCCCTGTTTTCTTGGCCCCCCCTCTCATAAGGTATAGTTGATATTCTATGCCTTATTATCAATTTACATGAAACTTTCCAAACATCCTGTATCTTCTTTTGGATAACTAATGTTACCCAAGCTACATCTTTCCAGAAGGTGTTTATCACCACAGTCTTCTACTTAACAGTTTTTAATGGCTTCAATGGGTACAAGGTGCTCTCCAAGAGCTGGGAGCCAATGGCTTATCCCTTTCATCCAAGCTCATTACAAGATGGATATTAGGAAGATGGATATTAGGATATTAGGCCAATCCAGACTCTCCCCACCCCTGAAAAATGCTTATGAGACTAATCTTAATTAAGGAAAGCTGGCACAGTGGTTTAAGCCTTCAATCCCAACCATGATAGAAAGCATAAACAGAAAGATTGCTGTTCAGGCAGAAAGTAATATTCTATCTGAAACATACACCTAGGGGAAAAAAAGCTGAAGGTATGGCTCAAATGGTCAAGAACTTGCCTCGCAAATACAAAGCCCCAAGTGTAAGAAAAGACAAGAGAAGACTTCTCACCTACATCTACAATCACTGCCTTGCACAGTCCTGCCACCCGTCTTCACTCAGTATGTACCCGGAATCCAGGTTCCTGGAAGTCTACCTTGACTCTAAGCACACTGACACCTCCCAGACAAGCTTCACCTTGTCATAGATCAGAACTGTTGCAGCTACTTGTTCCTTTCCGTGAAACCCTCACTGGCCCATGTCCCTCCCTCACTTCCTCAAGCAAAGGAACGAGGGCCACGTTCCTGCTCCAGTTAGTAGTGCATTGCAAATATTTCTCCCTATCAGTTCCCCCAAGTAGGTTATGAGTTCCTGGGACAAAGGTGTTGCTGATTTGCTGCTAGGCAGTTGCTCAATAAGTGTGTGCTGAATGAACTTTGTTTCTTTGAGTTTCTCCTAGATGCCTTACAAAGAAGAAACAACATAGTCTGGTACTTAGGAATATGATAATGTGGGTCAAATCCTGCCCCTCCCAGGACTTGAACAAGTGAAATACTCCATTTCCCTGTTTGGAAAAAGAGAACTAGATAAAACATTGCTGAATCCTAAGGTATTTGTAAGGGTTAAATGAAGCTAGATTATAGCCTAGAAATTAGAGGCTCATGTTACATGAGTGTTTGTTAAATAAAATAGAAGTGATTCAAACACCACATGGCAGTGTCCACAGATGCTTGAGAAAGAAGGTTCCAGATGCTACTAGAAGTGGCTTCATTGAGGTCAGAAGATTGTTTATTAGGAATAATATTCCTTTTCCAATCAAAGTTATAGATGCAGAGGATCGCAATAGGCCAAAAGCTATCTACATAAGGCTATATAAAATGAGGCTAAGTGAAATAAATTACAGGATCTGGAAACAAGGAGTTTATCACTGTGATTGTTGCTCTTAATGTACTATGTGAAGTTATTTCTTTTTTCTTTTTTCCCCTTATGGTTTATCTCATGTGGTTACTGTATCTGACTTTAGTACCTGATATATTGTATATATGTTTATTTGAAATAGAGAAAGGAAGGGGAAAAATAAGATGGTTTGGAGGTACAGATGCTAGGTCTAGCAGTAATTGTTCTTATGTGTAGTTCCAGCTAGCTATTTGGGAGAGATTAAGGTTTAAGGCCAATCTAGGCAAAAAAAAACTTAGTGAGACTAAAACTGAACAATCTAGGTGTAAGGATATATATATATATAATCTCAGCTATTTGAGGCAGAGATAGGTGGATTGTGGTCCAAGGCTGGTCCTAGGCAAAAAGTGAAAGACCCTATCTGAAAATAACTAATGAAAATGGTAGACTGCTTGCCTGCCTGGCAAGTGTAAGACTGACTTCAAACCTAGGAGTGCACCACTACCACATGCAAAAATGCCCAGATGTTAACTCCAAGAATAAAACCTGAAGGCCTGTTACCAGAAGAGAGGATTGGAGTCCAGCCTGAAATTTATAGTAAAACCCTGCTTCAAAAGACAAACCAATACATAAATATAATAAAACTTCTTTCCAGAGGAGAGCTAGAGTGGATTTATTCTACACTCAGGACTTTTCCCAGGCTGAATTGTGAGGTCTGAAATGCATATAACAAACAGTTTGAAACTATGATTCTTAGGTTATCATAGATATGAAAGCATTTATCAGTTCTAAACTATTTAACACAAAAGCTGTCTAATGTCCAGGAAAGGAGTTCAAAGGAAGTCTTCATGCAACTTAATTTTTTAAAAAAACACAAAAAACAAAAGACTTAGGAGTTAATTCATTTGGGATTTTCTTTGTGTACAAGTAAACAAAAAAAAGCCATTTACTGGGCTGAAATTCTTCAAAACGTATTTTAATTTCACCTAAATGGGCCCTTTATGATTAGCCATTAGCCATTTGTGGGATATATCCTGATGCATTGTGTGTGTGTGAGTGTGTGTGTGTGTGTGTACATGTCAGTGAGGGCTGGGGCTTGAACTCAGAGCCTAGGTGCTATCCCTGAGCTTTCTTACTCAAAGCTAGCATTTGATCACTTGAGCCACAGTTCCTGTCCCATCTTTTTGCCGGTTAACTGGTGATTAGGACTTTTCTATCTGGCCAGCTTCAAACCTCAGTTCTCAGATCTCAGCCTCCTGAGTAGCTGGAATTACAGGTGTGAGTCACCAGGGGCCCTGTGAGCCCGTCCTGCCCTGGACCAGAGGCTTACCCTGTATTCAGTGTCTCCCAGGATTCCCTCCCTCTCTGGGCTGTAACTCTAGTTCCTAAAACTGCTCTCTGCAAAGCCTCCTGAATGAATCTGCTTCTCAAAGCACTCATGCTGCATGACAGTGCTACACTACCTTTTTGTTTCTCTCATCAGAATATGAGTCTAGATCTTTGTTGACTTTTCAATTCCATACACATTTCCTGGGTCGCAGTGGATATTATGGAATGAGCAGATTTCTCTGGGTCTAAAAGGGTGAATTTACTGTGAAGTATCTCAGACAGCAAGGCTGTCTCCCTCATACATGGCCTGGGATACTGTGAACTGGGAGGTGTGGTTGAGGAATGTTCCCGTCGGTTGAAGCTTAAAGCAACTGTACAATCAGGCAGCACGTCTCCCAGGATGGAGAAATAGTTAGGATTCCTTAAAAGGGTTAGTTAACTTCAGAGTCTGAGTCAAGAGTTTAAATGGATTTAGAGAAAATTAATTTTAACGATGGCTCTCTTCTTTTAGAGGAAAACATACTTGGTATCCATTGTGGACTGCTACCATTTATGCGCTAGAATGACTAAATGTAGAAAGGCTGGCACTACCAAGTACTGGAAAGGACAGAGAGTGACTAAATAATTCTCAGACACTGAAGTTGTCAGTTTTGTGCAACTACTTCTGGAAAGCTGTGCGAAAGTTTCTAATATAGTTGACACAGACCTACCTTATAATCTGTCAAACCTATTCTTAGATATACAGCCAAGAGAAATGCATATGGACCCCTAACTGTGAGCCCCATATGAGAATCCAGTTTCCTATTTTTCAACAGGAGAATAAAAACCCATTTGTGGTGCACCTACATCATCGGTAATACATGGCAATAAGAAGAATGTACTACTGATCACTGTGCCAACAGGAGTGAGTCTCACAAGTTATGCTGAGCAAAAAATACCTAGTCCCAAAAAGCATGTATGATTTCATATCATGTATAAGAAGTTTAAGAAACAGGCAAAGGAAGCAAATCAACAACACAACCAAACCACAAAACAGCCCTTGATAAACAGTGATACAAATCAGGAGACTAGTAAATCCAAAATAAAGGTGAGGGAAACCCATGAAGACACTTTGGGGGTGCTGGAAGTATTCAGTATTTTCTTCTGAGAGCAATTACATGAAACTACAGGCATGTACTACCAAGGCCCTTAAGCTTTTTATAGATTGCAGGAAACACATGTTCTAATATAGTGAGGATGTAGGAATCCAGATGAACAGAGGACCAAAACCATCCATTATTCACACGCAATTCAGAGCTGGGGAGACTGGGTCCTATATATCTTCTCTAGCTCTGAGCAAAGAACCCATGTCATGGCTGCACCAGTGTAGGTATGGATCAGAGCATGGTGGTAATCTCAACATGTTTACAGCTAAGGGCACAGATGGCACCTGTTCAGGTAGCCACACTTGTAGCATAACTCCCTTAGTATTACTGGCGGAGATTCAGCTTGACTGTTTTATTATTTTAGCAACATAGAGAGAAAGAGCCCTTTTTTCAGTCACTTACCTTGAATCAAGTTATCTCTTTGGGGAAGGAAATGCTCTTTGGAAATCATGTCATAAAAGAATAAAATTAGAACTCTCTGAAGACTGTAATCTTTCTAATATCAGAAGAAGGGTAATAAAGCCACGCTGAAAAGGTTCACAGAGATATAAGAGAAGTCTGAGATGATTAGAAACCTCAACCCTTATATAAAGCCTCACAGTGCCTGCCACATCTGTTTAATGTATAAGGCAAAGATACTGTGTCACCAAACAGGGCTTTGGCCATGAGCCAGGCTGACCCTGACCACGGTGACTTCTTCAGTGTTTTCAACTGGATGGGATTGCATTTGGGGAAGGCTAGATGGTCATGCGAAGGCCTGTCCCTTTGACTGAATGTCCTGAAGCTCAGTCAGTAGTGCCCAGCCTTCCCACTGCTGTCAGCTCAACTGTGTGCATGGACACATTCCTGAGTTTAAAGAGCCACACTGCTGGTATGCTGGCATCCTACTCAGGGTTAGAATCTAGCATGGATATTCTCATGAGTATTTATGGCATTAAATACCAAGTGAATGTAAGTATTAGATAAAATAGCATTGGTAAGTGAGCATTTTTTAAAGAGTGATTGCGCCCCTTAGGAAGTGAGTCATTCCTTACCTGTCTAGCCTTTGCTGAGGTGGAGTTTGCACTCTCGGACTTGTGGTCTATGTGACAGGTAGATCAAGTGACTAGCTATTTGTTTTCTTATTCTGTGGTTCGTGAGGTGCTTGCCAATTGGATTGTGAAAGCAGGAAGCTTATGAACAGATGACAGAAAGAACCATCTCTGAAGTACAGGATGGTTCATCTAAACCTCCACCTCAGCTCTCCTCTCTCCCTCTTCTCTGCCACCATTCCCAAAGGCTATAGTTTCAGGTATATCTTCTGGAAAATGGAGCTAGGGAAGGCAAATCATTATGCAAAGAAAAAAAAAACCAACCTAAGTTCTCTGAACCATGTCATAGGAAATGAGTCTGTCTAGTTTTATGCCTTCAGTCTTCACCTCACCGTACAGGCTTAAGAACCGGTTGCGTTACTCTAATGACCTAATAGCAACTCCCTGGAGACTCTGTTTCAATCCTACACCCTTTCATGGGAAGGCTCAGAACAGTCCCTTCCTCTAGTCGCCAAAGTTCCAAAGGTGACTTCAGGAGGATCATTTCTGGATGAATAATATAAAGAAATTAACACTAAAACTTATTTATAGGCACTCTTTGCTTTAAAAGAGCAGAGACATTTTTTTTGTTTATAAGAATAATATAAAATTCCCTTTTAAAACTTACTTATGGCAATTCAAACAGTCAACATTTTTAAAAAATGTGAGACGAGTGATAGAATTATGACAATGTGAGCTGATTTTAATCCTAAATATGCTCTAGAATTTTGTAAATCTTCTGAAAATTTATGTAGGATTATACACTGATACGACTCCCACCCCACCCCTCACCTCCCCAGCACCAGGAAAATGGTCCACAGCTTTTATCTGATTCTACTAAAAGGACCTAACTCTCAAATTATTCTGGAGCCAGATCTGTGCTGTTTAATAACAGTAGCCATAGGCCACCATATGGTTATCCAGCATTTGATACCAGGCTAGATTCAAAGGAAATATGCAGTATATACACATCTCTAAGTCTTGGCATGGAAAAGAAAAGGTAAAAAAAAAAACCTCACTAATCATTTTCATATTGGTTACTTCTAATGGCTGTTTGGATACTGAATTATATAAAATTTAATTTAAAAATGAACTCTACTTGTTTTTTTTTATAATGCAGCTAACTAAAATCTTGACTATTGCATATGTGATTTGAATTTGTGGCTTATACATTTACTGGGACAATGCTCTATTGGAGGCTATGGCCAAGGAAAAGAAAATAAGCTCAAAAGTGTATGAAAAACTTCAATTGTGAATATATTTTAAGGCAAGAAACTAGAGAATCATTTGGAGATGAAAATCAACTTTTATAAAATACCAGTTTGTAGGGAAGCAAGGATATAAGTGTAGATTTCACTTTGTTCTCCTAATCGCTTAGCCAGGAAACTAAGCCAGTAGGAGCAGCTTAAACCCTTTTATCTTTTCACATCAAAACTATGTTTCCATGGGTTCAAATAAAGGTAGAAAAACAGTAATTTTTAAGAAGTTCTTGGGAAAAGTGGTAAGAGGATAGTATCATTTTTCTTTTTTTCCTTTTGAATTAATCTACATCCACCAAATAACATAGTTTATTGTATTTGCCCTGGGCCAGGCCCAGCTCTCTCTACCATTTTATGGCCTTCTGGGTATAATTAAGGGGATAAAGTCTTTCAGAGACCTCTTGAAGCTCAGGGGTCCAGCTTCAGACTTTGAGTCTGCAGGTTAGGGGAATCTCAACATTTCTTTCCAGCTTTTCTTTCTGAAATGAAAGCTGCTTGCTTCAGGGGACAGTTACAAAGAAACTTTATTGGGAACATTTTTCCTTTTCTGTTGTTATTATCAAGGGTCTGACTCACCCAGAACATTCTTGTTATAGGAGTTGGTGTCTCTTGTGGCTGAAGAATAATGTGAGTAGAGCCCTATGCTCATTTTTTTTTAAATGACATTCCCTGGACTAATCTACAGACAAGATCAAAGCCGTTAACTTCCCAGCACACTGCCACATCCACAAGGAAACACACTCTGGCTACTATTCCATGGGTCATTCTCAGGTTGGGTGAGATAGAGAACTCAGGAGTGAATTTAGCCAGGAGTAAAAGCATTGTATGAGCATTAACAGGGCCCACTCCACTGCCCTGCTTCTCACTCTCCTGGCATTTGAGAGCTGGCCTAGTGGTATCCAGACTTTCCATAAAAATTCTGTTGTTCCCATGAGTTCTATGTGGCTTGGAGATAACGTCCACACCACGGTTTTTCTCAATGAATGACATGTGCTAACAAACAGGCTCCAGGCTACTGCATGTCAGGCAACTCCAGCTCTGAAGCACCTGTTTTGAGGATCTTCTCTCTTTGCTCCTGGAAGTGGCACTTCTACGTTTTAAGATGGCAGCCAAGCCAAAGAAGTTAGGAGCTGTGCTGCTTATGGTTTTCTTCTAGACTTGAAGATTCTCAGGGTAGCAACAACAATCACACCAGTACCTAGCTGAGTGCAGGGTGAAGGGGCGTATCTCCAACTGTGCCCCCAAACTACTTAGGGACCTTGTTGAAGTACAAGTTCTGACTTACTAGACTGAAATGAGCCCAAGACTAAGAATTTCTAGAGAGTTCTTAAGAGACACCAATGTTATTTGTCACAGAACATAATGAGTAGATAAGGAGACCATCTCTAAGAACCCTCTCATTTCCAGAAATCTCTTTCTGTGTGAACAGCAACACAAGTAACTGGCATAAGCAGGTGGAGATTTCCCCATGGCCTCTGTTAGAAGATTCTAGAAATCTTAGAAAATTATCTTAGTAGGAGGATTTAGAAAATTAAGTCTGGGAGTCTATGTTCAAATTATTTCAGCATTTTTGTGATGGTATTTTCACTATGTACTGGTTCATACAAATGCACACTTAGGTAACCTGTTTCTTCTCAGAATATGTATACACTCTCCACACTAGAGTGGTGTGCTGAATAATGCAAGCTGCATGCCAGGGAAGTGGTGGTGGAGGTGGTGGTTTTTCCCCAACTTGTTACATAAAGTAACAATGGAAGGATTTTGCTCAATAAATTCTGCTCAATTTATTTGTTCTGTAAGTACTAATGCTCTCAGTGAGGTTTGATTAGGGTAGGATTTATTTCTGTCAGCCCGTAGCTGACAAGTAGAAGAAAAAAAATATCCATGGTGATTGCAAAAATTTACAGAACTTTATCCATTATCCCAATAATAAAAAAATTTACAGATCTCGTGGTGCTGTGGCTAAAAATGGTAGAATACTAATCTTGGGTTAAAAAAAGCTAAAGGACAGTGCCTAGGCCCTAAGTTCAAGCCTCAGTGGCAGCACAAATAAAATAATTTAAAAGTTTACAAATATTTCCATCATACCAGTTGCTTTTCAATACCAAGTAGATATATTCACTGCCGTGTAACTGATGCTCCTGATCAATTTCTTGAATATCTGATTCCTTTCAATATAGCATACTGATAAGTTAGCATTGAAATTCTAAAACTAAAGTATACTAAGTGGAAGTCATAATGAAGCTTATATGCAATTTTTTTTGGCAGTATTGGGGTTTGAAATCAGGGCTTTGTGTTTGCTCAGCTGACACTCTACTGAACCATACCTTCAGCCGTAGATTTTGCTAGTTACACTGGAGATGGAATCTTGAGGAGCTTTTCAGCTCAGTCTGTATTTGAATAGGGATCCTCTAGGTTTTGGACTTCCAAGCAATCTAGAATGACTAGGTATGTCCCACCAGTGTCTGGTTTATGTGTAATTTTTATAATTGACGCGAATTTCTACCCTAAAAAGAGAGCTGAGGACATATAGTGAGCCTAACATGATTGCATGTGCTGGATGCTGGGGTTGGGAGGGACGAAGTAAAGGAGATATCCACTAGCCGGGCTCCAATGAGTTTCCAACAGACAACCACATACGTGATTGTCATGAAGCACAGTGTAAAACAGGGGCATAATGGAATAACTGTACCAATGGTAAGGCTGGCCTTAGAGTTCAGATACAACCTGCAGTATGGTCTGAAATTGGGGGAAAATATAGCCATGCACTTAACTTTTTAACAAGCCTTGAAATTTAAGTTAATTGACAGCAAGTTCTGTAAAGGGATGACTGTCTCCTGTCTTCAGTCACGTATCTGACATACCTGGTGTCACTTAATCTCAAGGATTAGAGAGGTTCAAGGTCACAGAGGTGGAATTTGAACCCATCCATGTCTCATATCTAATTCCACATGAGTCTCAACCAGTTTTCAACCAGTTTTAGAATTGGCTTTCCTGTTTTCCAGTAACTAGGTAAATAATAGTAATAAACAGCAGTAGCCAGCACTTAACAGGATTTCTTGTATGTGCCTGGCAATACTGTTTTATGCATTTCACGTACATTAACTGACTTAACATTCACCACATCTTACCGACATATCAACTTGGTGTTAAGGCTGAGAAAACTGACAAAGGCATGTTGCATGGATCCACGAGCTCTGCTAGGAACAATGCCTCTCAGGCCCTGCCACCAGACATCTGGATGGAGAGTGAGCATTTTTAGCATTGAAAATGGGAGAAGCATTACTCTGTGCCATCAAGGAAGATTACATCTTCTAAAGTGGATGTAGAAGACTTCTCTTTCCACCCTCAATGGAGCTTCCAATTTGAAAGGCTTCTACAACCCTTGACCTGATTTGGACACCACCCCTATAAGTAACTTACCTGTCTCAGTTTCACCTCATATTGACCTGGGTCAAAGGTAGGTCTTTTTTAAGCCGGGTGTGGTGGCATATACCTGTAAGCCCAACTTGCGAAGTAGAAGAAGGATTGTGTATTCCAGGCCAGCCCACCCAAATGAACATAACCCTATATCAAAAACAAATAAATAAAAGG